>NW_004443974.1:8267448-8286539 GCF_000243295.1 Trichechus manatus latirostris
GTTGTTAACCAATGTCATAAAACAGCATGTGTGTTACTGTTACATGAGAAACTATCTGTTCTGTAAGCCTTCACCTGAAGTACAATAAAATATTAAAAAAAAAAAAAATAACTGAGGCAGATGAAATCATTTACAAATTAGTTTTTAATTTGTTGTATTATCTCATCTTTAGCCTGGTCATTGTTTGCACTATTCTGTTGGCAAATCAACCCTCCTGGTCTCTGTAAACACAAGAGGCATATAGTGACCAGCAGTTCATTCAGCCTTCAGCTAACTGTCCTGTCCAGTAACTTGAGATTTTTCATTGATCCCAATCACAGTCTTTCTAAAGAATTACTGCATATTATAAGACCCCTAAGGTTTGATACTTTGTCTCAGATCAAAAAAATAAAACTCAAACTGACTCAGAAAGCAAAATAAACCAAGAAACAAGTGAATACACAGATTTAATCAATTTAGGCAACGATTAACAATCCAAATGAAGCTTATTTTTCCTCTTTTGTCTCTTGGTCGAGCATATCCTTACCCTATCAGCTACCTAGATAGTACTGGGCATTGCCAAGGCCTAGTGCAGGTATAGTGGTAATAAGTGCTGTGGATGGGAAATAGAATACAATGAACCAATCCTTGACACACTCTACATCTCTTTTCTACACTGCTAGAAAAGGGGAAAAAAAAAAGAAAAGTAAGTCCCTGGAGAAATTCTAGAAGAAAATGTAACTATGGGTAAAACTCCAATTTAAAAAATACAATTACAATGTCCAGTTCTATGTAAATGAGGCTATTTTAAAAGCCTCACAAACAATTGATACTAATACTGCAGTGCTGATTTGGACACAACAAATTCTGTTGAAAGAGAAATTCTCTAAAACAGATATATTCTTAAATGTCTCTTCATTTTGCAAGCTACCTGCTGAATAAAGTTACCCTTTGGAGGAAACTTCAAGCTACATGGTTCCTGCCCCCAAGAATAACAGAAAAGCCAGTAATAATACGATATACAGGGTGCCAAGAGGAAAGGTATCTAACCAAGCATGGTGGAGGGGGGGAGCAGCAGGTGGCAAGAGAAGACAGTGAAAAGGCAGGATTAAAGAAGTCCTCCTAGAAGAGGTGACACCTGATCTGAGTCTTAAAGAACAACAGAAGCCAACCGGAAATAAGGGGAAGAAAAATAGCACAGAAAGGTGAAAGACAAGGCACTACAGCATGGAAGCAGAAGAAACTAAAGTCATTCAGCTAGAGCACAAGTTCAATGGCAGGGAGTGGTGAGAGATGAGGGAGGACAGAGCAACCAACTCATGATGCGCTTTGAGTGTCATGCTAAGGATTTAGGTATTGTCCTGGAGGTAATGGACAATAATTATAGTGTTTAAGCAAGAGGTTAAACTGGTACAACTACATCTGTTTAATACACATATCACTGACAGCAGAATAGAAGATGGGCTGGAAGGGAGAAGACTCTAGGCAAGGAAGTCAATTAAGTAACAATAATCCAAGAAAGAATAAGGAAGGCCAGAACTAAGGCAAAAGCTATAGAGTTGGATGACAGAGTAGACGAAAGACAGCATAGAGAACAAGAAGTTAGACTTGTCTGTCCCCTTCCAGTCCTCTTAATTAACAATTCATTTCCAAAAGCAAAGTATTCATCCATGCTTGGTGAGGGGTAGCCACAGTGGCCCAGAGTAGGTTAAGGACAGTGTCCACACAGGAAGTCTACTCAACATGTGGAGTCAGAATCCAAGCAGTATGGGAATGGTGCCCATGCTATAGGGGCAATCCAACACAGGGTGTCAGAATCCAGGAAGAGTGACAAGGGTGCCCACCCAGGGGAGTGACCCAGCTTAGGAATCAGAGCCCAAGCACAGAGAAGAAGGCATCCACGGGGAATGGCTGCCTGGCGTGGGGTATCAGAGCCCAAGCAGGGTGAGAAGGGTGTTCATGCTAGAAGGTAACCTCGTGTGAGGTGTCAGAGCCTGAGCAAGGTAAAGTGAGCCTCCATACAGAGGCTATCTGGTTACAGGGTATCAGATCCCAAGCAAGATGGGGAAGGCAGGTGGCAGCCAAGCATGGGGTGTCAAAATCCAAGCATGGCAAAGAAGGCATCCACACTGTAGGACCAGCCTGGCATGGGTTGTCAAATTCCAAGCTGTATGAGGCAGGCATCCATGTGAAAGAAGCAGAGTGGCATAGGGTATCAGAGTCCTAGTTGGGTAAGGAGGGCATCCACACAGGGTAGGAGGTAGGGGCAGCAGGGTCATGAGGCTGGTCATGTACAAGGAATTAATCAAATAAGTACACATAATAAGCACAATGGGAACCAGCTTTCTTGCTGCCATAGAAGGAAGTTACAAATATGGAAAGGGAGGCAAAGGGAAAAAAAAAAAACAACCTTAAACTCGTTGCCATCAAGTGGTTTCCAACTCATAGTGACCCTACAGGACAGAATAGAACTGCCCCATAGGGTTTTCAAGGAGAGGCTGGTGGATTAACTGCTGACCTTTTGGTTAGCGGCCAAACTCTTAACCACTGTGCCACCAGGGCTCCAGAGGGAGAAAACCAGAATTAAAATCAGAAATACCACTTTTCAATATACACAGATGGATACAGAAATATAGATGTAAATATGTGTGTGTCCACACACATACCATGTACTTTCTAGCTCTGTCCACTAAGAAGGCAAGGAGCAGCAACACCCCAACAGCAATCAGCACACCCAGTATCCAGATCTTAGCCTTTAAATAGCATTCTCCACTAAAAAGAATTCAGGGCTCCTTGGAGAAATGGCAGATTCCAAAGCTAAGGAAAGAAAAGGAAAAGATGAGCCTGGAACATCTTCTTATGCCACAAGGAAAGAAGTACTCAAAGAATGGAGCCCTGGTGGCACAGTGGTTAAGCACTCAACTGCTAATGGAAAGATCAGTGGTTTGAACTCCATTCCATGGGAGAAAGATGTGGCAGTCTGCTTCCGTAAAGATCTACAGCCTTGGAAACTCTCTGGGGCAGTTCTACTCTGTTCTATAGGGTCACTATGAGTCAGAATTGACTCGACGGCAATGGGTTTGGTTTGGTTTTTTACTCAAAGAATGATGAAGATATGTCAAAACGACACCAGAGCCCCTTCAAGTTGGCTCCTACTGATCAAAGCCGGAATAAATTGAAAAATGCAATTTATTCAAATAACAATGGAATAACTCAATAATAATCTTAAATAAAAATGGAAACAGTAAGTCCATACTCAAATAAACAAACTCAAAATTTAATGAGAAATGGAATACTAATATAATTTCAAAGTACATCCCCCCAATACACTTATTCATTACAATGATGTGAAGAGTTACTTTTTCAATAGAGAATCCTGGCCAACACTATCTTAATCAAGTGATCATCATCAGCAATGGGATAAATCAAAATTGTGCACTATCTGATACGATACAATGAGAACAGCACAGCATCACTTCTATGATACACCCAAATTAAGCCCTATAATCTTCAAAAGTGTCAAGGTCACGAAGTCAAGGAACGACTAAGAACTGTTCCAGACTAAAGGAAACTAAAGAGACATGATTTGAACTTAATGAATCCCTTTGCTTTAAAGAACATTACTGGAACAATTGCCAAAACTCTGAGAATTAGACAGCAGTACTACATCAATATTAATTTCCTCATTTTGATGACTGCATTGTGGTTATATAGGCGAATGACTTTGTTTACAGCAAATACCCACTGAAATATTTGAGGGTGAGGTCAGCAACTTATTCTCAAATGGTGCACGGGATAAAGTTTTTTGCACTGTTATTGCAACTTGCCTATAACTTTGAGATTGTTTAAAATAAGTTTAAACCTTTAACAAAACTTAAAAAAAAAAGTTATTTAGGCTTAATTGGATGTAGGGCGAAAGTCTAGAATGACTTTGAGGTTTCTGCCATTGGTAAGTGAATGGGTACTAATGCCATTCAATAAGACCCTAGAATAGACGGAATAGTTTAGGATTAGGTTTTCCATTTTGTTTTGCTAGGTCGCTAGCAGCTGAGGGGAGTGGTAGAAAGGGAAGAGAGGAATGAATTTTAAATTCAATTTGAGGTGCCTGTGGGGCTCCAGAGCAACTGCTGGCAGAGAGCTGAGGACCCAGGTCTGGCACTCAAGAGAGGAGTCTGCGCCAAAGACACGGATCACCAGTCTGTAGGTGACAGTAGAAACGAAGGTGTGAATAAGATCACACTGGGAGAGTTTATACTCCAACACATTCCAGAAACAATTTGAGATAACTTACAAAAATACCTATAGTTAAAAGGATAAAAAGTATACCTGTAAACTGAGGAAGTATGGACAAAGGGAAAATAAAAGGAGGAAAAACATAGTCAGGTATAATAACAGCATACAAAAATGCATACTAGTATAGTCCTATATAGTTCACAGAGCTAGAAGGCAAACAGGGTTCTCGAACCGTAAGGTTCTTAAGAGCCAACCCGAGGAGAATATTGAACAAAGAGGAGTCTCTAAACACTGCATGAACACCCTTCTACCATATAGTATATGCTTCATTTGTTAGCATTTACTAACAATAAAAACCTAACATTTTCTTTATGAAAGAAAACAAGAGTATACTATTTTCTGTTTGCTATCGAAATAGGCTTATATTTTAACATGATATGAATAAAACAATTCTGATAGTCATTCAGTCATTAAAACATAAATCTATCTGTATCCATGGATTTGTTCTCTTCCTTTATAGGACATGGAATAAATTAGGAATATAAACAACAGTAACTAATATTTACATTCGGTTTACAGTTTGAAAAGCATTTTTATTATACATTACTTCATTCAATCTTATATCATCTAGTGTGACAAACAAGGAAGGTATAGATCTAATTTTACAGATTAACAAATAGGTTCAGAGAGGTTAAATTACTTATACAAAATCACATGGCTAACCAGGAGAAGAATTTGGACTGTAACTCCAGTTTTCAGACTCTACAGTTCACTCATTCATTTATTCATTCATTCATTCATCCATGCATTCAAATATTTATTGAGTGCCTCTTAGAAAGTATTGTCCATTTTGTACCGTTCCTATGAAGAGCAAATAAAAGGACAAGAGAATGTTTACAAAGTGGAAAGCCTATACAAATGTTAGCTATTTTCAAAGTCTCATCATTAGAATCCCTATTTTAAAGATATCAGCCCTTCTTACATTTTCAGGAAGCCAAATATGCTGTGAAAATAGAAAACATGCATGAAATTTTGTTGGAACATACTGAAATATGCATATTTAGGAAGAGAGGCGGGCTAAGATGAAGCTGAATAGGCATGGGGATAGATCATGGGACATCTCATTTGTTCTGCTAAAAAACTTGACTTTAGCTTGTGGTGTCAGAGGACCACAGAAGGGTGTAAGAAGGGCAGTGTTGTGGTCTCAGCTGTATTTTTAAAAGACTGCTGGGATGACAGTGTTAAGTATGGAAGTGAAGGAAAGCATAAAGGCCAGTTAGGAGGCTATCTTAATCAAGTAGGAAGAAGTGGGTACATGCCTGAGCTAAGCATGCAAAGAACTTAACTTTATACTAATTTTAATCTGCAACATTTTGTTGTCTCTGGTATCTAAAGTCCTTGGGAAAATTGAAGCAGGCCAATAGGCCCTTAAAAAGAACAAGTTTTAAACAACCTATACAAGTGCACTATGGACAACTGAAAAACTAAAACAGAATCATTCCTGGGACTTTGTTTCCACACAGAGTTGTACCATATAATTACTATTCTTATTATTCTACAGGGAGCCTACTTTAAAGTCATTAGTTCATTGTTTCTTTTTAATCTGAATGATTCTCAGTAATTAAAGTTTTTATCAGTTACAGAATTCTCTACAGTGAGGTAGAACAGCTGACTTCAGATGCATTATGCTTTAAGCAAAAAGTAACACTCATTAACAAGATTACCTGTTGTGATTAAATAAACACAAACTGTTTGCAAAGTTTGTGAGTACAACAGCATAAAAGTAAAACTTATCATTAGCACAGATCTTATTTTCTTAACTCTTCAAACCCATGTAGAAGACAAGGCATTCCCTCATTTTTCATGGCTTCCCATTTCCTCACTGCATTGCCTAATAAACACGTATACTTCACTTTCTGCTGCTTTTGCTTACTCAGTTTTATCTGCTAATGATGCCTAAGCACGTTGAACAAAACAGCAGCATATGAAAGAAAGTCTATGTTTTCTGCTTTACAGTGCTCACACAGTGTAGTTTCTAATAGTGCATCAGGTCATAAAAGTTGTTTTGTGTGAAAATCATATTAATTATACCTATATAAAGCTTTTTAATCAAAGAGCTAGTAAAGGCTGCAATTAATTTATGGAACCATGAAAAATCTACAAACAGTATCTTATTGATAATATCAGAAAAGAAAAAAAAAGTTTCATCTGGACTTAAACTGCAAAATTCATGTGTAATTTGACTGGTAAGAGTCAGACCACAGACGTTACTAAACTTGGAAGGGATCTTAAAGGCAATCCAGTCTAATGCCTATCATCCCCTCCACCCCCTACTTCAAAATCCCATGTAAAATCTGAACAAATGCTTATGTAGCCTATTCTGCCATCTTGATTTATTTAAGAAAAATTCACCTTCAAATATGAGAACAAATATCCAATTTTCAGTTTGGCAGTTAATTTCAGTCTGCAGTTAAAAGGCACTAGCTGTCAGTCAGATCTCTCACCCAGTTCCCTCCTGAAAAGAAAAACTGACAGATCACAGGAGCTTTCTTTTGTAAACCAATTCTGGAACTTTCATGCTTCTTATTTGTTAGGTTAAAGGTTAAATTGCTGACCTGTGCCCTCCTGCTTAGCGGCCTTTCCCTTTTTCTGTAAAGCTTTATTTTGGGGCTGTATTTACATGGATTAGTCCCTTTTCACGCTAAGAAGGAATCTGTTCACAGCCAAAGCCTTAGTTCTGGTTGTACAAAAAGCAGCCACAATTATTCACCACCAGACAATGACCATATTGTGGATTTACAAAAAACCCACCCCAGCCATGGAAAGATCTGTTCTGGCTGCACAAAACAATAGAAGAAAAATCTTATCAAGCATTCAGGAGAAAGCAAACAAAGCAAGCCCACTGTGAACTTGATGAAGATGTCAAGCTCCTTTAAAATATATATACATAAATCAACAAAGAGAGGTTTTCTTGTAAAGTCTTGGGAGTGAGACTTTTTCTACTCTGAGTTTCCCTTTCTGGTTAAACAGTCAGTAGCAGCAAGACATTGACAGCCAAGACCAGCAAATGCTGCCATTTTCTGAGCACACTTTCAGACACTTTTTTAAATGCACAATGCAAAGAGGCTTCCCTTTCCAAACATGCCCAGTGCAAATGCCAGGCAAATCATTTTCAAGCTAGCACCATACTACACAACCTCTTTCACAGAGGCAAAATTTTTGTCCCAATTTCTAAGGAACATTGGCTACCTCTCCAAGCACTAACTTACTAATTCCTACAAAAATAGGCCATTGGATTTCATTAAACCATAGTTCCAACAGACTTCTTCATTGGACACCCATGAAGCATTATACACACCCTGTTTCTTTGAGGTGGGTTTGAATGATGGTCTCCAGTCACAGAAACAAACATTCACTGGGAATATTTTATGTTTGTAAGGTGAGGACTTCACAGCTGCTCCAAAAGCTAACTCCAGTCCTGAGTCTAAGCTATGTAACAAGACATGAATGAGAACAAATACAAGGAATTTCTCCCACCAACAAGTCTTTAGGTAGATAGTTTCTATTCTCTTTAGACTAACATGACCTAAATCAGTAGACTATCCCACAAGCAAAATAAGAAACTAAAACTTAATCAGTGACAGAAGCAACCTAAGAATCCCTAAAACGTAACTAATTGTGGTAAGTGATGGTACTTTAATTCATTATTGAGTAAAATCTAACAACACAACAAGTTAATTTTTTTTTTTTTTTAAATCTCAGAAAATGGTTCATAAACACCATCCCCTTTAACAAAATTTACCTTTGGCACAACCCTTCTCAGCTCTCTCCCTGGTCTTCTACTTGCTCACTCCCACCCCAAAAAAGGGGGCAATATCAAAGATTTGATCACAAAAGTCCACAAAATTGAAAGTAGTATAATTTGTCTTATTTTAAAAGAGGCTGAACTCACCTGCATAATAAAAGAGAATTGGTTAATCAAACAATAAGACTCCTATGCCGTCATCAAAAATGGATGAAAATGTGTATGATAAACATTATTGAAGGTCTTGCTTTTTCTCATTTAAACTGCACACCAATTGGGATTACGTCAAATGGGAATATTTAGAATTTAAATGTGTGATTATGATGGAGGTGATCTTGTTCTATCTGGTTTTCAAACTTTCTGTCATGTTTTGTCTTTTTTACAGCGTTCTTACTGTGGTAATCAATGTTGTGAAAATGAGACAATTCTGGCCAATGGTCCCACTGAGAGAACTGTGACAACTACAAAAACGTCTACACGCACAGTCAGTGCCCAGTGTCCCAGAAGTTTGCTTACTTTAAATTATGAAATTTAGGATCCCCGAGAAAATTAAGATGGCACTACAAGGACCAGAACACAAAGTAGGAAGTACTTAAACTCCTCACCAACTTCGGGGAGGAATGAGATTAGGGCACAAGCTACACTCAGAGTTGATTCAAATGTAAATGCTCTGCTTCCTCTCAAACAATGATAAACTCCCTCAGAGTTAATAGTTTCTCCCTAAGAGATTCATCTCTCTTTTCAACTTAGGGGTATGTTTTGGAGAAAAGGAAGAAACACATGGTGGGGCTTAGAGCAAAACCTTTTAAATTCTTTGTCATAAAAGCTGGAGACTAAACTACATTTCCTTTACTAATCCTTCCAGCACTTGTTAAACTCGAGTGTGCTGACAACTTTGCCACTGCAATCACAAACTTTTGGTTGTACTAAACTGTATTACCATCTTCCTTGAACACCAAGTGAGAATTTATGCTGCTTTTGCAAACTGCTGAAAGAGGTACTCCCTAGGGAGAAATAACTTTTGGCACATTGCATTGCAAAGCTAAAGTTACAAAAGCCAGCTAAAATATGTTTCACCACACATATAGTCTCTCTCTCTCACACGCACGCATGCACACACCCACACACACCCCAATACATAAACATGCTATGTCCTCTATACAAAGCTGAGTATGGGAGTAGGAACTGTCTTGGAAATCTCTGACTTTAAGTTCATATTAAGTACATGAGTTTCTTTTTTTTTTAAAAAAAAAAAAAAAGGTAGCTTTTCCATTTCATCGGAAATACATTAACAAGACTGCATATTGCTTCACCCAAAAACACAGAAAAGCTTTGTCAAGAGTTTCAAAGACTCTATAGCCCTCTAAGCTATGAAAAATAATATAACTGTTCTTTTGTGTCAGGAGGCTGAAAGAGTGGAAAACAACAATCTGATGTGACAGGAGAAGAAAAGAAACTAACTAGGCACTGTTAATTATTCCAATAGTTAGTATTTTATTTAGTCCTCACAGCAACCCTAAGACATAAGCATTATCAAACACATATTTGCAAATGAAACATTTCAACAAAAAAAGACGAATAACTTCACCAAGCTAGTAAGTTGTACAGCCATGATTCAGACCCAAGTCCAAAGCTCTTTCCACTGCACACACTGCTTCTGCTAGAGCAGACAGTGGGGAAACAGCTTTTTGCGAGACAAATTCCCATGATGCCAGACTACCAGGCAGTTTCCCAGCGGCGGCAGAAAAAGCCTAAAATGCAAAAAGTATGAGCTGCCGCAGAGGCCTGGGGTAAATGCCTCATTGTACTCTGGGAAGTCTGATGGACACTTAATAAATGGAGAGGAAAAGGCAGTCCTCTCCTAGTGAAACGAATGTGAGCATGCCTTCCTTTAAACTTTTCATCCTGAGCACATCTGCTCCTGGAAAAGGCAAAATAACATCTTCCAGGAAAACTGCTGGATAGAAAACTACAACAGAACTCCTGCCTCTAACATAAATGCCCTCCCCCTAGTTCTACCTAAGGATTTCCATTAAAACACAGAATACAGCAAATCGAGCAGTTATTCAATCTACTGGAAATGTGATATTTATCCACAACAAACTTGCAGAGAATAATCAAAATATCAAGGTTCTCTGCATTAAACTGGAGTTCTGTCAACTTGTTCATTCATCCAGCAAACATGTACTGAGTGCCTACTATGTACCAGTCACTGTTCTTAGTGCTGAGGGCACATCAGGGAATCAAGTAAACAAAGATCTCTGCCCTCATGGAACTGACATTCTTAGACTGAGTGCAATCACACAGGATCCCTCAAAGCTGATCAGAATTCGAATGAAGTCATGTCTTTGATAGCTAGAGAGAAAGAGACAGACAAACTATTCCTTCATGGCTTTGCATGTGCTTTTTCATCTGCTTGGAAAGCCCTCACCCATCCCCAACACTTATTATGTAGCTGGCTTATAATAAATATTGCTGAATGGGATGAAGTGTGATATACCAAAATCTTTCAAAACACGAATGGGAAAATGTCACAGGGGTCAGCTTTAAATCTCAACTAAAATTGGCTCTAGACCTGAGCTTTTATCCTGCAGCAGGCCCAGAAAAGTCCAAATAAGACATGAGTCAATTCAGTCTTCATTCAGCAAACACAAAAGAAATGAGGTCCCAGGGATTAAGACTTTTAAAAGGACGGAATTGGACTTTTCTGGGGCTGTTGGAGGCAAGAAAGAAATCTGGTCAAGCCTTCCCAAAGTCCCTGGGCTTAGAACTACCTTAGGACTGGTTCCAATGCCCCGTGAACAAGTGGCAGAATGAGAGTCCACAAGAGAACAAGTAACGTTTCCCCAGTCCAGGCATCTGATGATCCTCAATTTCTAGTTTAATGGATCAAAACAAATCCAACTTAGTTTTCTTTGATAATCATTCAGACTGAGAGTGATGTGTGCTATGATCTATGCCTAATGCTTTATTTTTTTTTTTCTCATTTAATCCTCACAACAACACTCTAAGGTATTATCATCATCATCCCCATTTTAGTTTAGGAAACTAAGACAAGGAGAGAGAGTGAGCAATTTGCCCAGAATCACACAGATATATGAATCATAAGTGGTAGAGCCAATCTGAGCCCAGATGACCCGACTCTAGACACCACGCTCTTAACCAGATTTTGCTAACCATATTGTTGTTGTTGTTGAAGGAAACTTCTATTAACCAAAGTATTTAGTAGGAAGAGGGAATAAATTAAAAGTTTTGCTCAAATGGATTTCTACATCATTGAGGGCCATGATGAAAATATTTTTCGTTTCAGTCTTTGTTGAAAATCTTTCCCAAATACTTTTGTCAGGATTCCTTTCATAGTAAGTACAACCGAACAAACTAGTGGAACTTTCCTTTGATGTTCCAGAAGCCAGTTTCATCGTTCTGAGTATCAGTGATCATTACATAGCACTGTTGCAGACAGAAAACTAGGTCAAGTATGGACTAACCATAGACTATACTATAGAAATGGGCTGTTTTAAGAAATCTCTGAGACCAACTTATTTTCTTGGCATCTGACTCATCTAAATACATAGTTTAAATTAAAAACTCACGTAACTGCGGTTTGATCAGTTTTGTTAAAGTTTAACTGAAGGAAAAAATTTAGGTCGATCATCTGAAATCATTCATGTGTTTAAAGTATGTTTTTCTAGGAACAAATTAGAATTAATCCTACATTTTCTGGGAATAAATTCATCAATTCAGGTAAGTTTTCTTTCATCAAGTACACTTCCTACCTTCATCTTACCATTATTCTAGAACTTAAACTCTTTTAAAAATGAATTCAAATTAATTCTATCAGAAGGAAGATTTAATTTCATAACAACATCACACAATTGGAGGAAGTTTTGTTGTTTGTTTTTGGCTTGGAGTTTGAGGTTTGGTTTGTTTTTAATTTAAGGATAATGTTAAATAAAGTCACCCCAAGAAAATGACTACTTTGTACAGTTATAGTGTCAGGCACCTTAATACATATTGTCTCTAATTTCAAAACAATCTACCAAGTAGATGTAAGTCCCATTTAAACAATGGGTAAACTACAATTCAGTTTAAGTAACTTTCCCAAGGTCAAACAATTAGTAAGTGACAGAAGAAATCTGAACCTAAGTTTCTCTAATTTCAAAGCCTACAGATTTACCATTACATTGTTTTTATTACAGATTATCCATAAAGATACTTAATGACATTTTTATAACCTAGACAGCAATTTATTAGCATCTATTTTCTCCTCAAATAAGGCTTCGTGACAGCAAAAATGTTCTAATGCCTAAGAATGCATTAAAGGTAAGAAAATTGTGTTTTATGTAGAGCAACTTATTAAAGGTTCCTGCTGGGCAAAGCAAGCTCATAGTGTGATATCTTCAGTAAAGCTTTCAGTAATGAAAGCCTTTAAGCAGACTGTGTGTTACAATGCATCATGAAGAAGGAAACACAAAACGTGTTGTGAAACAATACCAAAGTAAGTTCAAAAGCTAGAATACAACATCCTAAAGGTTTAAAAAGAATCTTCTAAACATTTAAAACATGAGGTCTAGTTCCTGTTTAATAGAATTTACACTCCAATTTCCAGAATCTAGCACAGTTGAGCCTACAAAGAATAGATGACTAATTAACGAACTCTTAACTAAAAATTAGACATACGGTAATAAGACCTCAGATAGACTCCTAGGGAAATTGGGCTTATATGGCAGTTTTTGAGAAAGCTAAAGATTTACTTTCTAAGTACAGAAACTTTATCTTAATCATTTTGGTTGTAAATCATCCCAAACTAGATTATATACCTCAATGCTTATTTGAAAAGAATACTTTGAATACAATATTTTCTTCATGGGCGCAATGAACAGCTGTTATTGCCTACATTCTTTTTCTCTTCTGGTAATAGCACCAGATACTCCTCTGAGGAACTACTGTTCCCCAGTCTCAGGCTATAAGATCCAGATAGCAATGAAGAGCCTACATACACACTCCCTCTCCCTGCAATCAACATCTGAGTCACACACCAGAATCAGTGACTGGCTCATAGATAGACACAAGACCCAAACAGGACCTATTACAATCAGCCCTAGGACTATGGCTGAAATTACTGCAAAAGAAACTCTGTTCCCACTGGGGTTGCTAAATTGGTAGACTGTAAGCTTGGAGTTGTTAGTAGATACCTTTGCTATCATGTAGGGAGCACCTGCCTAGCAATAAACCCAACACAGAAGACAGAGAGCCAAGAGACTAAAAATAGTGCAAACCTATACAACTCTGTCTGAGGAAAAATCAGAAAAAAGAATGAAGAAAACCTGAGAATTATATGGGATACAATCAAAAGCACAAATTTTCAAGTGATCACAGTTCCAGAACGGGGGAGAAAACAGAAAACACAGAAAGGATCAATGAACAACTGCAGACAGAAAACTTCCCTAATATCATGAAAGATGAAAAGCTGACCATGCAAAAAGCTCAACGAACCCCATAGAGGGTACACCCCAAAAGTAAATCACCAAGGCACATCATAATCACACTTACTAAAACCAAAGACAAACAAGGAATCCTGACAGCAGCTCAAGAAAAGCAAAAAATCATGTACAGAAGAGAAACGATAATACTAAGCTCAGATTATCTGGCAGAAACCATGCCGGCAAGAAGGCAATGGGATGACATATATAAAACCTTGAAAGAAAAAAATTGTCAGCCAAGAATAATACATCCTGCAAAACTGGTGAAATTAGAACATTTCCAGATAAACAGAAATTAAGGGACTATGTAAAAACTAAACCAAACTTACAACAATTATTAGAGGGAGTCCTTCAATCTGAGAACAAACAACATCAGGCCACAGGCTGAATCTAGGATGCAGGATCATACAAGCCAGATACCAACCTAGGAAATGAACTCTCAAGGACTATCCAAAATCAAAACAATTACAACAGGGAACCAGAGAGGTTAATCGGTAAATGACAACAACATCAGAACAATAAAAGAGGGAATAAACGGTGTAGATATAGAGCCTTCTAATGGAAAGGAAGGCAAAGCAATACCAAGTAATAACAGAATGATTCAAACCTAGGAAGATAGGGGTAAATTTCAAGGTAACCACAAAGAAAGTTAACAAACCTACTCATCAAAAGAAAAAAGAAAAAAATAAAGTCTCAGTAAAAACAAAACCTATAAAAACAAAAGAAATGAAAAAAAAATCCACAAACAAACGGAATTCAGCACAGGAGAGTAAGAGAAACAAAGAAAACATCAGCACCACAAAAACAAACACTACAAAACGACAGCAATAAATTCACACCTATCAATAATTACACTGAATGTAAATGGTCTAAATGCACCCATAAAGAGACAGAGAGAGACAGAATGGATTAAAAAACAGGATCCATCAATATGCTGTCTACAAGAGACACACCTTAGAAACGAAGAGGTAAATTTATTAAAAATCAAAGGATGGAAAAAAATATATCAAGCAAACAGCTACCAAAAAAGAACAGGAGTGGCAATACTAATCTCAAATAAAATAGACTTTAAAACAAAATCCACCATAAAAGACAAAGAAGGTCACTAAATAATGATTAACGGGACGATCCATCAGGAAGACATAGCCATAATAAATATCTACACACCCAATGACAGGGCTCCAAAATACATAAAACTAACTCTAACAGCACTGAAAAGAGAAAGTGACAGTTCCAAAATAATAGTAGGAGACTTCAACACAACTCTCGGTAAAGGACAAAACATCTAGAAAGAAACTCAGCAAAGATACAGAAGACCTAAAGGACACAATCAGCCAACTTGACCTCACTAACATATATAGAATACTACACTCAACAGCTGCAAAGTACACATTCTTTTCCAACGCACGTGGAACGGTCTCCAGAATAGATCAATCTTAGGCCACAGAGCAATCCTCTACAAGATCCAAACCATGGAGATAATACAAAGTATCTTCTCTGACCACAATGCCATCAAGGTAGAAATTAACAACAGGAAGAGTAAGGAGAAAAATGAATTACATGAAAACTGAATGACACCCTACCTACAAACCACTGGGTAATAGAAGAAATGAGAGAGAAAATCAAAAAATTCCTAGAATCAAACAAGAATGAAAACACATCATACCAAAACCTTTGGGACACAGCAAAGGCAGTCCTTAGAGGACAGTTTATAGCAATAGATGCCAACATCAAAAAAGAAGGGAAAAATCAAAACATTAACTACAGAACTTGAATAAAAAGTAAGAGAACAGCAAAAAAAGCCCACAGCCACTATGAGAAAGGAAATAATAAAGATCAGAGCAGTAATAAATGAAATAGAGAATAGAAAAACAATAGAAAGAATCAACAAAACCAAAAGTTGGTTCTTTGGAAGGATAAATAAAATGGACAAACCACTGGCCAGACTGACAAAAGAAAAACAGTAGAGGATGCAAATAACCCAAATAAGATATGAAATAGAGGACATTACAACAGACCCAACTGAAATAAAAAGGATCATAAAAGAGTATTATGAAAAGCTATACTTAACAAATTTGAAAACCTAGAGGAAACGCATAATTTTCTAGAAACACACTACCTACCCAAACTAACACAAAGTGATGTTGAAATTCTGAACAGACCCATAACAAAAGAAGAGACTGAAAAGGTAATAAAAAAAAAACTCCCAACAAAAACAAATCCCGGCCCAGATGGCTTCACTGGAGAATTCTACCAAATATTCAGAGAAGACCTTATACCAGTACTACTCAAACTACTTCAGAACATAGAAAAGGAAGTGATACTTCCCAACACATTCTATAAAGCAAGCATAACCCTGATACCAAAACCAGGCAAAGATGCCACAAAAAAAGAAAATTACAGACCAATAACTCCCATGAATATAGATGCAAAAATTCTCAACAAATTTTGGACAACAGAATTCAGCATCATATCAAAAAAATAATACACCACGACCAAGCAGGATTTATACCAGGTATGTAAGCATGGTTCAACATTAGAAAATCAATCAACGTAATCCACCACATAAATACAAGGAAAGAAAAAAATCACATGATCATCTCAATTGATGCAGAAACGGCATTCGACAAAGTCCAACACCCATTCCTGATAAAAACTCTCCATAAAATAGATATAGAAGGGAAATTTCTCAGCATAATAAAGGGCACTGATGCAAAACCAATGGCCAACATCATTCTTAATGGAGAGAGGCTGAAAATATTCCCCTTGAGAACAGGAACAGAACAAGGATGCGCTTTAACTCCACTCCTATTTAACATTGTGCTAGAAGTCCTACCTAGAGCATTAAGGCAAGAAAAAGAAATAAAGGGCATCAAAATTGGTAATGAAGAAGTTAAACTGTCCCTGTCTGTGGACAATACAATACTATACATAGAAAACCCTAAAGACTACATGAGAAAACTACTGGAACTAATAGAAAGATTCAGCAGAGTAGCAGGATACAAGACCAACATACAACTATCAGTTGGATTCCTGTACACCAATACACAGAACGATGAAAAGGAAAATCAGGAAAACAATACCACTTACAATAGCCCCTAAAAAATAAAATAATTAGGAATAAATCTAACCAGAGATGTAAAAGACCTATACAAAGAAAACTATAAAACACTACTGCAAGAAACCCAAAAGGATCTACATATATGGAAAAACATAACATGCTCATGGATAGGTAGACTCTACATTGTGAAAATGACAATTCTACCTAAAGCAATTTACAAATACAATGCAATTCTGATGCAAAAACCAACAACATTCTTTAAAGAGATGAAAAAACTAATCATTAACTTTATATGGAAAGGGAAGAAGTCCCAGATAAGTAAAGCACTATTCAAGAAGAATAAAGTAGGAGACCTCACACTACTTGACCTCAGAACCTACTATACAGCTACGGTAGTCAAAACACCCTGGTACTGGTACAATGACAGATACACGGACCAATGGAACAGAATTGAAAACCCAGACGTAAATCCATCCACCTATAGTCACCTGATCTTCGACAAAAGCCCAAAGTCCATCAAATGGGGAAAAGTCTTTTTAACAAATGGTGCTGCCAAAACTGGACGTCCATCTGCAAAAATATGAAATAGGACCCATACCTCACACCATACACAAAAACTAATTCAAAATGGATCAAAGACCTAAATATAAAGCCAAAACCTATAAAGTTCATAGAAGAAAAAATAGCATCAATGCTAGAGGCCCTAATACACGGCATTAACAGGATACAAACCATAACCAACAACACACAAACTCCAGAGGATAAACTAGATAACTGGGATCTACTAAAAATTAAACACTTATGCTCATCAAAAGACTTCACCAAAAGAGTAAAAAGAGAGGCGGGGCCAAGATGGCAGAGTAGTCAGATGCTTCTGGTGGACCATCTGACAGCAAAGATCCGAAAAAACAAGTGATTCAATTATATATGGCAATCTGGGAGCCTTGAACATCAAAGGCAGAGCTGAGAAACTGGACTGAGTGGCAGGGGGAGGGAGAGATGGTTCGGAAGCAGCAAGGAGTTACCAGACCTGACCAGGCGAGAGCCTGAGCCCTTCAGGCCTGAGCAGCTCGTGGGTGAGCAGTGAGGCAGGCAAGCAGCCATGCTCGGGAGGCGCGTTTACTGCACCAGGAGAGATCCAGCACCAGAGAGTCTACATGGCCACCCAGAACCAGTGAGAAGCAGCCCTCCACGAAAGATAAGTACTTGCATACAGCCTATCGCATGGATCAAAAACATCCCCCTTAGGAAAAAGCCTCTCTCCCATCTACCTCCCAGCTCCCTGCTCTGCACTGGGTCACAGACCGGTTTCAGCAATTGCTGAGTCCCCTGGGCCGGAAGCAGGATTTGTAACACGCCCAGAGCCATTCTCCCTGCCTTGGAGAGTGAACAACTTAACAAATGGGAAAAAATAAACTGCCAGCTCCCCTAAGCCAGGATGCCAGGGTAGGCAGCGCTCCTTTGCCTAGGCACAGGCATAAGGGATCCAGGGACTCTGCGTACCTTCACCCCTACATAGACTTGTGTGGGCCCATCTGAACAGCATAGGCCCTCATTACTGCAGTACAACAGGGTATATACTGAAACTCTAACTTCAACAGTTTCAGCTGTGAAGTGGCAGGTTCTTGACAGTTGACACTGCTCTGCCCATTAAGTAGGGTCTTTACCTATCCACATGATGGGCCTGAGGACTGATGACTTCACCCATGCCACCTAGCCACCTGTGATAGGGGCCCACAAATAAGAAGTGACCCCTAGTCCTTACACCAAACAGCCTTAGGTGCTCACAGTCCAGCTGCAAACCCCATCCACCTATGCACTCTAAGGAATAGAGACACACCTTCCTCCTGGACACTCAGGGGCGGCCATCAGCACCCCGCCTTGCTCAGAGTGTGTCCCCCTACTGCAGCCATATGCCTGTGCCTACACCAATCATCTATGCCCGTCTAGGACTGTAAGTGACAGCCTACACCACACACTTGGTGGCTATCTACCTGGGCACCTGAGCTGAATCCACATAAGAGGAGTGGGCAGACTCCTGAGCTCACATACCTAGTAACAGATCTAACCACCTGGTGACAGGACATTAGAGCTTCAAACGTGCCAATAATCAAACTAGCTCATACAAGCAGCCTATTTGGGCATATCAAACGAAACAATAAGCTAGGACACAGCAAACAAACATAAAATAAATACACATAATAACTTATTGATGGCTTAGAGACAACAGTCAATATCAAATCACATGAAGAGGCAATCCATGATGGCTTCACCAAGCTCCAAAAATAAAGAAACTAGAAATTTCCAGAGGAGGAAAATTTCTTGGAACAACCAGAGGCAGAATACAAAAGATTAATATACAGAACTCTTTCAAGAAATTAGGAAGGAAATTAAGCAAAATGCAGAGCACATAATAGAGGAAATTGAAAAGATTAAAGAGCATAATGACAAATTTAACAGGCTGCAAAAATCCATAGAGAGACAGCAATCAGAAATCCAGAAGATTAACAATAAAATTTCAGAATTAGAC
>NW_004443974.1:8287287-8288725 GCF_000243295.1 Trichechus manatus latirostris
GAAGTCACAAAAGTAAATCAGAGCTAAAACACTGAAAATAGGGAAACACATGTCAATATATAAAAGATGACAACATTAAAACAAAAAAGAGGGACTTAAAAAATGTAGACATAGATTTTTCATATGGAGAGGAAGTCAAGGCGATATAAACAAATAAAAGACTGGTATAAACTTAGAAAAATAGGGGTAAATATTCAGGTAACTACAAAAGAAACTAACAAATCTACAAGTCAAAATAAAAAACTAGAAAAATATAAAGACTCAGCAAACACACAATCAACAACAATGAAAAAGATGAAAAGAAAATACATAAACAAAAACGACTCAGCACAGAAAATTAAGTCGAACAAAGAAACTGCGAACAATCACAAAAAAAAGACATCAAAATGACAGCACTAAACTCTTACCTATCAATAATTACGCTGAATGTAAATGGACTGAATGCACCAGTGAAGAGAAAGAGAGTGGCAGATTGGATAAAAGAACACGATCCATCTATATGCTGCGTACAAGAGACACACGTTAGACTTAAAGACACAAACAAACTAAAACTCAAAGGATGGAAAAAAATATATCAAGCAAACAACACTCAAAAAAGAGCAGGAGTGGCAATATTAATCTCTGACAAAAGAGACTTTAAAGTAAAACCCACCACAAAGGATAAGGAAGAACACTATATAATCATTAAAGGTCAATACACCAGGAGAACATAACTATAACAAATATTTACGTACCCAGTGACAGGGCTCCAAAATACATAAAACAAACTCTAACAGCACTGAAAAGAGAGATAGATAGCACCACAATAGCAGTAGGAAAATTCAACACACCACTTTCGGTGAAGGACAGAACATCCAGAAAGAAGCTCAGCAAAGACATGGAAGAGCTAAATGCTATAATCAACCAACTTGATCTCACAGACATATATTGAACCCTCCACCCAAGAGCTGACAAGCATACTTCCTTTTCCAACACATATGGAACATTCTCCAGAACAGACCACATATTAGACCATAAAGCAAGCCTTAATAAAATCCAAAGCATTGAAATATTACAACGCATCTTTTCTGACCATAAAGCCATACAAGTAGAAATCAACAACAGAAAAAGCAAGGGAAAAAACTCAAACACAAGGAAACTGAACAACACCTTGCTAAAAAAACTACTGGGTTACAGAAGAAACTAAGGATGGAATAAAGAAATTCATCGAACCAAATGAAAATGAAAACATATCATACCAGAACCTTCAGGACACAGCAAAAGCAGTGCTCAGAGGTCAGTTTATAGCAATAAATGCACACATCCAAAAAGAAGAAAGGGCCATAATCAAAACATTAACCCTACAACTGGAACAAGGAGAAAGAGAGCACCAAAAGAAGCCCTCAGGTGCCAGAAGAAAGGAAATAATAAGAATTAGAGCAGAATTAAATGAAATATA
>NW_004443974.1:8291442-8339184 GCF_000243295.1 Trichechus manatus latirostris
ACCAAAGCTAAGAAGTTTCCTGAATACAATCAAACACTTTAAGGGACAGAGTAGCAGGGGTAGAGGTCTGGGGACCACGCTTTCAGGGGACATCTAGGTTAACTGGCATAACAGAGCTTATTAAGAAAATGTTCTGCATCCTACTTTGGTAAGTGGTGTTTGGGGTCTTAAAAGCTCACAAGTGGCCATCTAAGATGCATCAGTTGGTCCCAACCACCCCTGGATTAAAGGAGAATGAAGAACACCAAAGATACAAGGAAAGTATTAGCCCAAGAGACAGAAAGCGCCACATAAACCAGAGACTTCATCAGCTTGAGACCAGAAGAACTACCTGGTGCCCGGCTACCACCAATGACCACCCTGACAGGGAACATAACAGAGAGTCCCAGATGGAGCAGGAGAAATGTGGGGTGCAGAACTCAAATTCTAGTAAGAAGACCAGACTTAATGGTCTGACTGAGACTGGAGGAACCCCAGAAAGCACGGCCCCTGGATTCTCTATCAGCCCAGAATTAAAACAATTTTCAAGGCCAACTCTTCAGACAAGGATTGGACTGGACTATGACATAAAGTGATACTCGTGAGGAGTGTGCCTCTTAGCTCAAGTAGATATAAGAGACTAAATAGGCAGCTTGTGTTCGGAGGTGAGATGGGAAGGCAGAGAAGATTAGGAGCATGGGGAATCAAGGGTGGACAGGAGGAGTGTGCTGTCACAGTATGGGGACAGCAATTAGAGTCACATAATAATGTATGTATAAATTTTTGTATGGGGAAAAAGAAGAGTAAAAAGATAACCGACAGACTGGGAAAAAATGTTTGGACATTACAAGTCAGACCAAGGTCTAATCTCTAAAATCTACAAGAAAATCCCACACCTCTACAACAAAAAGACAAATAATCCAATTAAAAAATGGGCAAAGGAAATGAACAGGCACTTCACCAAAGAAGACATTCAAGCAGCCAACAGACACATGAGGAAATGCTCTGGATCACCAGCCATTAGGGAAATGCAAATTAAAACCACAGTGAGATACCATCTCACCCCCGCATTAGTGGCACAAATCAAAAAAACAGAAAATAACAAATGTTGGAGAAGCTGTGCGGAGACTGTAACTCTTATGCACTGCTGGTGGGAATGCAAAATGATCGAACTATTTTGGAAAATGACATGGCACTTCCTTAGAAAGCTAGAAATAGAAATACCATACGATCCAGCAATCCCACTCCTAGGAACATATCCTAGAGAAATAAGAGCCGTCACACGAATAGACATATGCACACCCATGTTCACTGCAGCATTGTTCACAATAGCAAAAAGATGGAAACAACCTAGATGTCTATCAACAGATGAATGGATAAACTATGGTACATACACACAATGGAGTATTATGCAACGATAAGAACAATGATGAATCTGTGAAGCACCTCATAACATGGATGAAACTGGAAGACATTATGCTGAGTGAAATAAGTCAATTACAAACGGACAATTATTGTATGACACCTCTACTGTAAAAACTCATGAAAAAGTTTACACACAGAAAACAATCTTTGTTGGTTACGAGGAATGGGAGGGGTGGGAGCGGGAAATACTAAATAGGCAATAGATAAGTGGTATCTTTGGTGAAGGGTGAGACAGTACACAACACTGGGCAAGCCAGCACAACTTGTACAAAGAAAGGTCATGGAAGCTCCATAGACACATCCAAACTCCCTGAGGGACCGAACTGCTGGGCAGAGGGCTGTGGGGACCATGGTCTCAGGGAACGTCTAGCTCAATTGGCATAACACCGTTTATAAACAGAATATTCTACATTCTACCTAGGTGAGCAGCGCCTGGGGTCTTAAAAGCCTGTGAGGAGCCATCTAAGAGACTCCACTGGTCTCACCCCTTCGGGAGCAAGGGAGAATGAATAGAACAAGACACAAGGAAAAGATTAGTCCAAAGTACTAACGGACCACAACTACCATGGCCTCCACCAGACTGAGTCCAGCACAACTAGACGGTGCCCGGCTACCACCGACTGTTCTGACCGGGATCATAACAGAGAGTCCCGGACAGAGCTGGAGAAAAACAGAGAACAAAATTCTAACTCACAAAAAAAGACCAGACTTACTGGCCTGACAGTGACTGGAGAAATCCCAAGAATATGGCCACGGGACACCCTTTTAGCTCAGTAATTAAGTCACTCCTGATGTTCACTGTTCAGCCGAAGATTAGACAGCCCCATAAAACAAAACAAGACTAATGGGGCACAACAGTCCATGGACAAGGACTAGAAAGTAGGAGGGCACAGGAAAGCTGGTAATAGAGAACCCAAGGTTGAGAAGGGACAGTGTTGACATGTCATGGGATTGCTAACCATTGTCATAAAACAATATGTGTACTAACTAATGAGAAGCTAGTTTATTCTGTAAACCTTCATTTAAAGTACAATAAAAAAATGAAAAAAATTAACATGAGCTAATTGTAAAAAATTGCAGTAAATAAATAAAAATAGCGCAAATCTATCCGAAAACATGAGTAGAACACCTACAGCCTGCAAAGGCCAAAGCCAGTTTTCCCAATGGACTTCTCAGTGTTAGAGTCAATAAATTCCCTTTTTTGCTCAAGCCAGATTTAATGGGGTTTCTGCCACTTGCAACAAAAAGAATAATGACTGATACCATGACTTAATGCCATCAACAAGATCAGTAACTGCTGAGCAATATAATACAGGGAAATCCTCAGAGTGGACCTAAGCATATAGGACATAAACTAAAGGCTTTTCCACGAATAAAGGATGTAAGTGTTAATGCCTGCATTCTGAGAAATCTACTTTGGTTAGTTACTTTTACTTTCAGTTTTTCAGCTGTGTTAGACTGATAACAGTTGTGGATAGCAGAGTTCTACACAAATATGAACTCTCACCTTAAACCAAAATAATGTAAAATACTAATTAAAAATAATGACAACTTCCATTTACTAAGAACCTTACATGTCCCATTCACTATACATCTCTATTTAATCCTTTCAATCTTATGAATTAGTTACTATCAATGCCCCCATTTTAGAGTTGAGAAAACGAGGCTCTAACACTGGCATTTTGGGGAAATTTAAAAAAAAAAAAAAACCAACAAACTCACTGCTCTCATGGATTTTACAGTTTAGTAGATCAATGAATTCCTGGTCCACCTAGAGGGCCAAAGGCCTGGCACTGTAAACTAGAGATACATAAAGAAAAACCACACTCTCATGAATAAACCAAAAATTGTGAGATTTCCTATATCATAATTTGCACCCAGATGGCTGCTAGATCGCACACTTCAGAAACACAAAGAAATCCGGAATCTGCTTCAAATAACTAAGAAGCATTAATTTAAAAAAAGAAAATACATGGCTCACCTTCTGTTACTTCCTCAGAACAGCAAACTCATTCTATATTACCAATTTAGAGTATCAGCATAGTATAATAAAAAGCACAAACTAAAAGCAAAGGTATACAATTAGCATACTACCTAAAATGTGATTCTCAGTGGAGGAATGCCATCTGGGAAGAACACACAGTGGGACTTCAAAGACAGAAAATGTCCTACGTCTTAAGTTGAGTAGTGAGTACATGCGTTTTCACTTATTCTTAAAACTGTGCCTATACATACATACATAAATATTACATGATTTGCATGATAGTTTTCAAAATTTTCTTTAAAGTATATAGTCAGACCAGAATTCAGATCACAACTTGGTCCTTTGGACAAGTCAGTTACTATTTCTAAGCTTCAAGCATTCAAATATGTATTGAGGGCCTACTGTATGCCAGGAACTGTTCTAGCTGCTGGAAAATATAGGTACAAGCAAGTCATAACATCTGTCCTTATGGAGCCCTTTATAATACCTCTCCATTAGGTGGTGGGCGAAAGCTTTATTACAATGGGTTCTCACTAGACTCACCTCTAGTTTAAATAAGTAATTTTTATTTTATGCAATCTTCAGAAAAGATGCTGTTACCTGTTGCCGTTGAGTCGATTCCGACCCATAGCGACCCTAAAGAACTGAGTAGAACCGCCCCACAGGGTTTCCAAGAAGCGGCTAGTGGATTTCAACTGCCGACCTTTTGGTTAGCAGCCAAGCTCTTAGCCACTGTGCCACTAGGCACATTATAATTATAAAGATACTAGGTACATTATAAAGATACAAGGTACATTATAATTCTCAAAGCGACCCTGACTTTTTAAAATCCCTTCAATGAGATGCAATTCTATGCCTCTAACCCAAATAAAATGTTTTCTAACTGGCATGTCAAGTACTTAAAATCTGGAAAAATGACAAAGATTTTAAAATAATCCGTGTCTTTTGAGTGAGCAGTAATTTGTCCCTACTACACTACTGAGAATCAGGGTCCACACCTTCAATACTCCCTAAAATGGATCCACTTTCACCGGATAATTCAAGGGAAGAAAAATAAAGCTAAAGTAATACAGTAGTGTCAACTCATGAAGAACCTACACCACTTCTGCAGTTCATGAATGAAAAACGTACCTCCCCTGATTTTCCCAATCACTGCATGTACAGGTAATATCAGCCAGGTATTTTTTGGAAGACGCCACAGAAATGAAGTTAAATCCTGGTTCTACAACGTGGTGGTTGTCCAACTTCACGCAAGTAAATTAACCTCTTTAAGTCTCAGTTTCCTCAAAAATAAGATCTACTTTAGAAGGTTATTATGAGATTTAAAACCAAAACCAAAACCAAACCCACTGCTGTCGGGTCGATTCTGACTTACAGTGACTCTACAGGACAGAGTAGAGCTGCCCTATAAGGTTTCCAAGGAGCAGCTGGTGGATTCGAACTGCCCACCTTTTTTGGTTAGCAGCCAAGTTCTTAACCACTGTACCATCAGGGCTCCCTTATGAGATTGTTTTTAACAAAGTAAAAATTAAGAAACTGGGATATACTTAGGACTCAATAAAAGTTATCTATTTTATTACCACAAGCTTGCAGTGATTTATTATCCTTATTAATACTGAAAAGGAATAAGATGGTAAGTTTAGTTCATATTTCTCAAGAATATTTTAATCTGGAATAAAACTTGATTTTCAAAAGGACTTTTCCCCCACACTACCTCTAAAGAGAAAGCAGTGAATAGTTGTTGTTTCAAGTTAGTTTTTAAATATCTAATAATGTTGCGCATCCACTGTGACCACAGATTCAGGCAAAGTTCCTAGACCACAGTTACAGTCCTGTAAAACGAAAGCTAAAGTCCAGAATAACAAATCTAGCTCTTGATACCTTAAGTCAGCAAAGACTTGATTTTTCTTCACAATGCTGCTAATACAGAAATGTGGACAGATATTTAAGAGGGATTTTAAGCAAGGATTTTTTTTTTTTAAGTTACTGCCTAACACACAGGTAGCTGGAAAACTCAACTAGCCAAAGTGCCATGTCACAGAGTTCCCTCAACATTTTCTCAACTTGACTATCCCTTCTTTTTAAAAAGAGGCTATTGGGCTAAAGCATTAAAAACGCTGGGAGGGGTGCTGACACAAGGCAGAAGCTGGTCTGCTGAGCAGCCCAGAAGAACCTGATGCTGCCACTCTCCAGTGCTAAGTGTCTGCCCAAGAACAGTGTCCGAAGCAGGCTCAGAGATGCCAGTTGTAATGAGACGCTTGTGTCTGAAATGCATTCCAGAGTTTCAGCATGGCCAATACCATCTGATCACAGGACTTTGCAGGCTGATCCCTCTTGCAAGAGCACCCTCTTCTGAGACTGTCAGCAAGACAGATTAAACTCAGCTTTGTGAGCTCTCATAACTTTAGATGATAGTCTTTTTTCTAGGATCCTTATATTAATACAAATATTAGAGTATACTAAATAGGATGTGGCAAAAAAGAACACATAAAATTAAAGATCAAAATCTACTCAAAATTATCCAACTTCTTTATAAGCATTAAAATTGTACACATAAATGACAAGCATTATACACAAAGATATTCATTGACATTATTTATAAAAGAAGAATCCTGGAAACAATCTAGAGACACAAGTATAAGTAATAATGGCACCTAAACATGATATAATAATTCATGACAATAAAATGATTTTAAAAGGCCATATTAATAATTTGGAGAAATGCTTAATGTTTAATTCAGGGGGGAACAAGGAAAACATACAGACATAGATAGCAAGAGTTCAGGAAAAAACTATATTTTATTTATACACACACACACACGCAAAGGAATATACCATTGATAGTGGTTACTGTGGAGTGAAGATTTTGCTTTTCTTTAAAATTTATTTTAAAATATTAAATTTCATACATATCTAAAAACTGCTTTTAAAACTTTTTTAAAAAGCTACTAAAAATTTAAAGATGAAAAGAAAAACAAAACACTAGGATAATCTGTCAATACATATTTGAATAACTTGAGAAAAAATTTAGTACCTTTTTTTAAAAAAATAAATTTACAGTTAGAATAGACTGCAATATAAGAAAAAATGTAAGAATGAAACTCCCACAGAAGTTTATAGAACAAAATGTATACTAAATCCTCCAATTAAAGACCCGTAAAGTAGTTTCAGTGCTTTTTAACCCACCTTTCCACAGCAGGGAATTAATCCCTCTAGGGGGATGCAAACAAACTTCAAAGGGAAGATTATGCCCAGACACTAGCACTGTACAAGGTAAGGTTTATACCTAAGTTTGCTTGGATACTTTGGCACAGATCAGAGATGCAGATCCAAGGAACAAAGACTAATCTTAAGACAGATTTTTTGCAATCATCTCAAACTGTAAAAATAATGTCTTAAGTAATATCAGAAAAGGCAATATAATAAGTTTTATTAAAAACAAGTAAGAAGGTTGGAGAAGCACACAAAAGGTACATAAAGATCAAACATTAAGTGCCAGCTTATTCATTGGTAATAGCAACCGGGAAATCTAACAAATTCCCAAAGAAAGTTAGTGGCACCATCAGTTTAGTTTGTGTGCCCAAATTTATTTGTACAATCTTTGGACAATGTTCTATTCAGTGCTATAGGTCTTGATACAATGTCTAAGTAGAACTGACAGATCGCATGTCCCTTCCATGGCTGTCAGTAGCAGAAGGCTCTTTACAGCACAGAACTCATAAGGGATAGTTTACAGTATACGTCTTCACTAGTACAGAAATTAAAAGAAATAGATGGATAAAAGAACCATCTTCAAAGTATTTCTTACTGGCCTACATACCTATACCTCTTTCACACTTTCCATCTTTCTATTCTTAGGTAAATTTTTAGGTATGATTTGAAGTACCTAATCATTTTATAAAATATGTTTTAAATACAGGAGCAGCAAAGTTTGCAAATTCAATTTTATTTTGTTTCCCAATTTTTTAAAATCTTAGAATCAAATTTAGGATTTAACTTTTCAGGATGTTAATCATCTAATAGAAAATTAACATCCCCAGTAGATTAAAGACCTAAATGTGACAGGCAAAACTATAACTCTCTTAGAGGAAAATATCTTCGTATCTTCGTAGCTCTAGTACAGGAAAATATTGATAAATTGCACTATATTAAAATCAAGAAGTTTTGATCATCAAAGATACTATAAAGAAAGACAAACCACTAAAAGAAGATATTTATAGTACATATAATCAGAGAATATCCAGAATACATAAAGAATTCCTTATAAATCAATAAGGAAAAGGTAGAAAACTCAATGCAAAAAATGAGCAAGAGCCTTGAACAGGAACTTTATAAAAGAAGATATCCAAGAGGTCAATAAGCATATGAAAAGGTGCTCAATCTCATTAGTCATCAAAAAGCACAAATTAAAACAACTAGGCAATACTATTATCCAATCAGCAAATGGGCAAAAATCAACGAATCATACTAAGGGATGAAGTTGGAGAGCGAAAAGAATTACCAAGCACTCCTGGTGGGACTGTAGATTGGCACAATCAATTTTGAAGAATAGTTTAGCATAATCCAGTAGTCACATATATGGAACATAACCTCTGGAAATGCATGCTTACGTGCACAAGGGCTCATGCATAAGAAACATCATAGCGACATTACCTGCAATAGCCAAAAACTGCAAACAACCTCAAATGTTATCAACAGTAGAATGGATAAGTAAATTGTGATGTAATCCTGTAATGCATTACAGAGCAATGAAAATGAATGCACAACAGTTACAACATAGAGGGCTCTTAAAAATATAATCTTGAACAAAAACGCAGCAAAACTATAGACAGAATAATTCTATTTCTATAAAGTTCAGAAACAGGCAAAACTAAATTATACTTTTTTAAAGACGAATACATACATGGTAAAACTATAAAGTAATGATTATCATAAAAGTTAGGATAGTAGTTACCTCTGAAGAAAGGGAAGGAGCGACTCTCAGGTGCTAGCCAAACCCATCTCTAGCATTATTTAAATTGTGTTCTAATACACATACTGTAAAATTTATTGTTTTTAAGTATACAATTCGGTAGCATTTAGTATATTCACAATGTTGTGCAATCATCACCATTATCTAGTTCCAAATCACGTTCATCTCCCCAAAAGCTCAGGGCCACTTGGGTAAAGAATTCTGAGATACTGGGTATTAGAAGCATGGCCTAGGACAGAAGGGTTCAGGCTCCGGGTGGGCATGTCCCGTAGGCCCCACAGACTCTCTGCCTCATGGAAAGGGGTACAGTCAGAGGAGGGCGAAAGCAAAGCCCTCTAAAGCACAGGGCCATGGCAGAGGTCCCTCTTGCCAGCACTAACATTCCCTTAAACCTGGACATTATATTTCTTAACATGGGTATTCACTTTAAAATGATCTAAGTTTTATGTACTTTTTTTCACAAATAACAGGACAATGAGACATCATGTGCCTGCTGATATGACGCACTAAGGAGCACACAGTATCACTTTCAAAATACTCCTACCAAAAATATAGAACCTGAAACTAATCATAAGGATACAGTCAGACAAATCCAAATCCAGGAACTTTCTACAAAACAACACACCTAAATTCTAAAAAACTTGTCATAATAGGCAAAAAAAGACCACAAAACTATTGCAGACTGAAAAACACTAAAAAGACATGAAAACAAAATGCAATGCATGATCTTGTACTGGATTCTGGATCAGAGGGGAAAATGCTATAAAGGATATTATTATTTGGGACGGTTAATTAAATTTCAGTATGGACAAGTCATATTACACAAATTTTAAATTTTCTGATTTTGGTAATTATACTGTGGTTATGTAAGACAATGTCCTTATTCTTAGAAGATAAACCCTGAAGTATTCAGGGGTAAAAGGCTGTGGTGTCTGCAATTTAATCTTAAATGGTTCAGCAAAAATAGTATGTATACATATACAGAGTGATAAAGTAAATGTGGCAAAACAGTAACAACTGGTGAATCTGGGTAAAGGGCATATGCACTGAAATATTCTTGTAACTTTTATCTTTTAAAACACCTTCAAAATAAAAGTTAAAAAAATTAATAGGATAAAGACCTTCATTTTACTTTCATTTTGTTCATTCTTCTGCCTCATTTGTACCTTTCAAATTTTGTTCATATCCAAAAACAGCTCATTTAACTTTGAAGAAAAAAATTCTAGGGTACTGAAAGGGAAAAATCTTAGTAACTGTAGAAATTATCCTTAAATTTGTTCTTAAATTCACCTGTCAAATCAGAGCGGTCATCAAATGGCTACTTTGTAAAATAGGTCCATAGAGGTGCCGCTGCATGTACACACCTTGTAATAGATTCCTCCCTTCCAGACCCAAAGAATGGTCTCCACACATAATAAGAGACACAACTTAATATGAATGTTAACATTCTACTTCCAGAACAACTGTAAATTTGCAATATGTTTCACGGCCTTCATAATCCAGAAGGTGAAGCACACATGGTTATTTCACTTTTGTTACTCAGGAAAATTCACTCATTTAACAAACAGTAAGCAATGGTGTGCAAAGCCCCACAGAAGACATGGAGAGATATATACAATATGGTCAATGTCCTCAGGAAGGCAACTTAGTAGAGTGAGCTTGCTCCAAAAACCCACGGTATCCTACATAGTAGCTACATGATCTTGGTAATTTATTTAACCTCTTTGAGATTACTTTCTCACAGGTATACTGGGGATGCCACTCAACTATCTTTAAGGGTTGTATTGTAAATATTGACAACATATATGTCAACCATGTAGGATAACAGAATAATAGGTACGCCATAGAAAGGTAGTAATTTTATGATTATTACAATCTAAATGAAAAGAAAAGAAATAAGCCCAAAGTTGTGTAGCCAATTAAGTGCAGAACCACCACTGGAATCTTGATTACTCCAGATTTCTAATTCAAGTAAATTCACCCTCCCTAAATGCTCAATAATATAAGTAGGTGTTTGTGAGTGTGGATCAGGAGTTGTTCCCTTACCTACACTTGGGCAAAATGCATCACTCTGTTAGGAAAAGGAACCCGGGGTCACAAGGTTAATTTTCTCATTAACCAAGAAGGATTTTATTAGGTCAAGAAGTGATACACTCGACCTGCACATGACACCCAACCCTTATCTAAGACCCTGCTGCCCAGGAATACATGTCCAAACTAGTCTAAAAGCTAAAGCCCAAGCAGGTGTTTCCTCCAACTAATTTCCAACCTTCTCTTATCAGAGGACACAAAAATTACTAAATTATTTCTATTTCAAGCATCTCTTTCCAGTTTAGTGATAGAGAATTCCCTTTACATCATTTTGTATCCTATAACCTATCTAAGCCTTCATCATTATCTAGGTAACAGTATTTCACACTAACTAGTTGACTTCCAGGTATCTGTTCAGGACACAAAACAAGGCCCAATGGTCACAATGAAAAATGCCATAGTTCAAGTCTATAATGGCAGTAACTTTTAATTCAAATTGTTCACTGTGCTTTTATTTTCCATTCTTCCTAGGATAATGTGGGCATGAATAAAACGGAAAAGTACTTAAACATACTTAAAGATAAATAACAGTTTAAAGTATTCACATATTATCCCATGTGCATGTCTATCTCATATGATAAACATCATGTCATAATCAAACATGCAAGTACCTGAAAGAGTGCCAGCTTTCCCAGGATAGGCCACTTCAACATATACTTCAAATGTGGTCTCTGGATTTTGCCTACAGAAGAAACAGAACCATGATTACTGGCAAGGATAGAGGCAGCGTGGCACACAAGAAGTGGGCTGTGATATAAAGCAGACCTTGATTAAAATCATTAGCTTCACAACTTAATAGCTGTGGAATTTTGGACAAGTTAACTTCTCCAAGTCACACCCTCCCAATCTATAAAATGAGACCATCTACCCAAAAGAATTATTCTGAAACACAGTATATATACAAAAATTGCCTAGGCACAATCTCTGGCATGGAATAAGCTAGCCATCACTATGATTTTACAGATGTCCTATTTCAAATTTCCACAGATGAATTTCCAAAGCCATAGGTGGGATTTTGAAGAAACTCAGATTGAGCAACACCAGCACCAAATAGCCCTAGTCTCTCCACCACATTCTAGGATAAAACATTCACCTGACAAAGTTAATTTGCTTATCTAGAGGTTTTAAAGACTAAAACAAAAGCAGCAGTATCCAGTCTCACTAGACTACTGTGAAGACAGGATGCTGTATAAATATAACATACTGCTCCCACAGAGAAGTATTGACAATGGCAAGTATACGCCTGTTCACTATGGTGTTCTTTTACCTTTTATATGTCATATTTCATAATAAGTTTAAAAAAAAAGATCATAGCACTGACAGAATGTTAACACTCATTAATTCTGGATGATGAGAACATCAGGGTTATATTATCTTGGTATTTTCTTGTTTTTCTTGAATTCCAAAACTATAATAAACAGACATTATTTCCAGATTAAATGAAATCCATTTAGCAGATGAAAATGTTTCACTTTCAAATGTTTATGACTAAATTCTATTTTAAACCTGACAACAAAGCTCAGATAAATGTTCTAAGTTGTCTAATCAGACCTAAGAGTTAATTTAAATTGAATAAATACCCTTGACTTTGTCCAGTAGACTCTACTTTTCAAAGTTAACTGTATCTCATTTATCATATTTCATCCTCACTATTATCCTGTGAAGAAGACAGACCAGGCATTACCCTCACCATGCAGGTGAGGAACCTCAGGCAAAGAAAGTCTAAGTGACTTGCCTGTGGTCCCACAGCTAGTTAGAAACACCACCAGGGCCAGAATTCACACCTCTTGGCCCTGTATTCATTAATTCTAAGATGGATCTTTTTTTTTTTTTTTAACATTTTAACATCTCTTATAATCGATAAAGGAGCCCTGGTTGTGCAAGGGTTAAGCACTTGGTTGTTAACCTAAAGGACTGCGGTTGGAACCCATGAGCCGCTCTTTGGGAGAAAGACGTGGCAGTTTGCTTCTGTAAATATTACAGCTCGGAAACCTTATGGAGCAGTTCTACTCTGTCCTGTAGGGCTGCTATGAGTCGGAATTGGCTCGACAGCAATGGGTTTGGTTTCGTTTGGAATAAACGGTAGCATCTTACAACTCTAGTTGGCAGCAAATTTTTTTGTTGTTGTTGTTGTTAGCTGCTGTGGAGTTGGCCCCCAACTCCTGACAACCCCATGTACATGTGAATGTAATGGTGCCCAGTCCTGCACCATCCCCGTGATCAGCTGCAGATCTGACCATCGTGATCCACAGGTTTCTCACTGGATGACTTTTGGAAGTAGACTGCCAGGCTTTCTTACCAGTCTGTCTTAGTCTGGAAACTCTGCTGAAACCTGTTCAGCATCACAGCAACATGCAAACCTCCACTGACAGATGAGTGGTGACTGCACATGAGGCGCACTGGACAGGAATCACACCCAGGTCTCTCCGTGGAAGGTGAGAATTCTACAACTGAACCACCAATGCCCCTTTTCTTTCTTAGTAGTACATAAAATGGTGCATCTTATAATCTATGAGATCTTGTTATTGTTGTTAGATGTCATCAAGTTGGTCCTGACTCATTGTGACCCTTCGTACAAGAGAACGAAACACTGCCTGGTCCTGTGACATCGTCACAATCATTGTTATGATTTAGCCCACTGTTGCAGCCACTATGTCAATCCATCTTGCTGAGGGTCTTCCTCTTTTTCAGTGATCCCCTACTTTTACCAAACATGATGTCCTTCTCTAGGGACTAATCCCTCCGGAAAACATGTCCAAAGTATGTGAGATGTAGCCTCGTCAACCTTGCTTCTAAGGAGCATTCTGGCACTATGACATCTTAGAGTCAATAAAATGTGGTAATATTCCATCTACTTCCTTCTGAGTAGAAAGAAAAATTTGTTTCACGTATAAGTAATCTACTTATTTCTCTTGTGAAAGATCATCATTTCGTCACTGAAGAGAAACTTGGGCTTTTGTTCTAAACAAGTGCCTACAGACAAAAGTGCTCTAAAATTCAAGGTATTTAAATATATCTTGTCAAATATAGTTGTAAAAAAGATCAGACACTAAATCAGAGCATCTTACTTAAAAGAAATAAAGTAAACTAAAGTTTCAACAGGGCTTTAATTTATTTTTTCTTTTTTCCCTGTGCCCACCCACTGCCATTGAGTCGATTCCAACTCAGTGACCCCATAGGGTTTCCAAGGCTGTAAATCTCTACAGAAGCAGACTGCCACATCTTTCTCCCTCAGAGCCACTGGTGGTTTTGAACTACTGACCTTTTGGTTAGCAGTCAATCACTTTAACCACTGTGCCACCAGGGCTCCTTTATTCCCTGCAAGAGGATACAAAATGACCTGCAACATTAGCATCCTTTGGCCAGAAAACATTTGTGAAAACTACATTTAAATGGCAGAAAATACCATATGGAAACATCCTTTTCATTCAAATGATCTCAAAGTAAAGGGTTTGATGAAATAAAAATGTTCTAACAGTCATCTGTCATAAATAATAGGTACCATAATCTGAGGGTTGCTATGAGTCAGAATCGACTCAATGGCAAGTGTATAATCTGAGGAGCATTAAGAAGATTCCCTCTGAATCCTAAAGATATCTTTCTTAAGGCTGTTTTGCAACTGGCTGAATTTCATCTCAGAATTTTATTCCTTGGATTAAATTAACAGTTTTCAAAATGTGTTCCACAGGACCTAGGACTCCATGGAAGTTCTTCAGAGCTTCCACAGATTTTTAATTCAAATTTCCATTTTTTAATGTATTTTTCCCTATTTTAAAAAGTAAAATTAAAAACACAAACATGCAAAGATGTCACATACCAAATTCTAAAACACTGGAGCACCAACATGTTAACTTGTACTAAATTAAGGTTTTTTTGTACAGACTTGCTACCTCTAAGTGGTAGTAGGTCTGTCCTAACATTGTCTATATTCATTTTCTTTGCTGCTTCTCCTCCTTTTGCTCTTTAACACACTTCAGCCAGGCTGCTGAACCTACCACACCACTCAAACAGCTTGTCGAGATCACCAATGGCCTGCACATTGCTGAAACTGTGCTACAGTAGTCAATTCTCAGTGCTCATTTTAACCTCTCAGCAACATTTGCTGTTGATCGATTTGCCCTCCTTCTTGAAATACTTTCTTCACTTGCCTTCCAGGACATCACTCTTCCAGGTTCTCCTCCTACCTTACTGGCTGATACTTTGCTAGTTCCTTCTCACTGCAAGCCCTCCTACCTTCAAATTTGTGGTCTTGAGTCTCTATCTACACTCATTACTCAGTTGATCTCATTCAGTCTCACGGCTTTAATTTCCATGCAAACGCTGACAAGCCCCAAATTGGTATCATCAAGCTGACTGCTTCCCTGACTCCAGATTCCTTTTTCTAACTGCCTACCCAACATCCCCACTTGGAATTCTAAGAGGCATTTCAGACTTAACATATCTCAAACCTTCATCTCCTGAAATCTACCAGTTATTCAGGCCAAAGAGTCATCGTTGACTCTTCAATTTTATATGCCACAATCACCCAATAAACAAATCCTACTGACTCTACCATCAAAATACATCCAGAATCTCAACGCTTCTCATCACCCCCTAGCACTATTATCCTTGACAGATCACCACCATCTCACCTCAATTACTACAATATTCTCCTAACTGGTCTCCCTGCTTCTTCCTTTGCTCCGCTCTATGGTCAGGTCTCAACTTAGCGGCCAGTGATCCTTTTATTTTAAAGGTCAGGCTATGCCATTACTCTGCTCAAAACCTCCTCAAAGCTTCCCATATCACTTCAGGTCAAAGACAAAGTCCTTAGAAGGGTCCTACGTGATCTGGCCTCTGTCTACCTCTCCAACTTCATTCATACCTCTGTCCCCTTGCCCACTACACTCCAGCCACACTGGCCTTCTTTCCATTCTTCAGACATACCAAACTCATTCCTATGTTAGAGTCCTTTGTATTAGCTGCTCCTCTGCTTGGAATGGTCTTCCCATAGCCAGCTCTTCCTGTCATTTAAAATTCAGCTCATACCTGACCTCTTCAGAAAGGCCTTCCCTGGTTACTACACACTCTCTAACACACATCACTCAATTTTAAGTCTCTGCATCATTCCTATCACAATCCTGTTTACTATATGTCTCCCTCCTCTAAATGTACGCTGCATGAGAGCAAAGATCTTGCCTGTTATGTTCACTATTGTTTCCCCAGTATCTGAACAGTGCCGGCCACATAGTTAGTGTTCAATAAATACTGATGAAGGAATAAAGGCAGTATTGACTAGCCCTCCTGGAGTCTAAAATATTTCAATAAATGATAGTTGAGACCACCCAGTTCTGTGGTTCTTAAATTTTAGCAGGTATCAGAATCATCTAGAGAGCTAGTTAAAAGATTACCGGGCCCCACTCCCAGAGTTTTAGACCTAAGAATTAGCATTTCCAACAAGTATCTAGGAGTCCCTGGGTGCTGCAAATGATTAACTGCAAGATGACTAGCTGAAAGGTTAGTGGTTTGAGCCCACCTAGAGGCACTCTGGAAAACAGGCTCAGCTTCCAAAAGGTCACAGCCTTGAAAATCCTATGAAGTAGTTCTACTCTGCACATGTGGGGTTGCCATGAATTGGAATAGCCTCAAAGGCAGCTAATAACAATAACAAGTACCCAGGTATTATTGATCCTGACCATACTTTGAGAACCATTGATCTAGCTTAGTTAACTATTCTTTCAAGTAATTTAATACATGCAACCTAGAATAAGCCTAGGGAATACCTTCATTATCCATCATTTCAACAGTGCTTTGGCACTAAAATATAAATATCAAGGACAAAAAAAGTATTTGTAGAAACAATGAAACATACTCCTCCTATTCTTATCCACAGTTACTGTCCCATTCTACTGAGTAATAATAAAGTCATCTAAACTTCTTAGTTCAAATAGCTGGCAGAGTTCTATCACAGACAGCCAAAGATTATGGCAGTCTCCCAAAAACGAAAGAAAAAAAGCTGACTAAAACACTATGAACAAATTGGTCTATAATTATAAGTTATAGTCATGCGTATCCATGATCATTTACATGTTGCCTGATGGAAGAAGTGGTGACTAATGTTGTGACAAGTTATATAACTTACCAACAACTATACATAAGTTCTTTTAAGGGCCAGTGAAGCCAATGCAGACAAGAACATTTTCTATTTCTCTGCAAATCAAAAATAAATTTAAAAGTGTCTCCTCTATATGCACATAGCCAAGCGACCCTTTCTTAATATTTTCAGTAAGCCCATAAACAATTAAGAATATAACAATTTCCAGAGGATCCCTGGGACTACCTTGAGTCTACTTAGTCCTCCATTATTCTTCAAGATGCTCAATATTTTTAACCACTTGGCTAAAGGAACTGAAAATCTTATTTCTGCCCTATTAACACTCACTGCTAATTTGGTACACATAATGATGCTGAGTATACCATGTTCAGAGCCAATTTTCCAATATGGACCCAAATTTTCCCAAAATATTTCGTAATATATCTTAACATATTACCATGGAAATGTCCTGGTTCTGCCACGATAACCGGCGCTATTGTGTCGATCCTGACTTATGGTGATCCCATGTGTGTCAGAGAAGAACTGTGCTCCACAGGGTTTTCAATGGCTAATTTTTCAGGAGCAGCTCACCAAGCCTTTCTTCCGACATACCTCTGGGTGAACTCGAACTGTAAACCTTTCAGTTAGCAGCCCAGCATGTCAACCATCTGCACCACCCAGGGACTCCATGATATCCCATTATTAATTACCTTATACTCTATACTCTCCATGGTCTGAAACCCTATCCACATGCCAAGCATCTTTATAATCCTAAGATCTAGCCATACAGAACTACTTGTGGCTGTCTGAGCAAACCATGCTCCAATTCTCTAATATCATCACCATACCAATACCACCACTTACTGTTTCCTATGTGCCAGGCACAATCCTAAGCACCTGACATGCATTTTCTCAGGTAATCTTCAACAACCGTATACGATAAGTAGTATTATCCCCAGTTTAGAGATGAGGACACTGAAGCTTGGAGGTTAAAACAGCCAAAGAAAAAGGAAGTAGCAGAGAACATGGAGCTACTGCCAAAGGCACTAACCCCTTTACTTTTCTACATTATTCAGCTGTTCTGCTGCAAGGAACAGTCTTTCCAGCTTTTTTCACTTGGAAAAAATCATTCTTCAAGCCTCAGCTCAGGCATTTCTTCCTGTCTTGGAAGCTTTCTCCAGCTCCCCACAACCATAGCCCAGTTGGGTTAGGCACCCCTCCTCTATGTTCTCAGGGCACTCTGTATTTCCCACTCTTGTGGCTTTCACTTACAACACTCAACCCTGTTGCAATTACAATTATCTAGGAAGCTTTTAAAAATCCTGATGCCCAGGCCATACCTCAGACAAATTAAATCAGAACCTCCAGGCAGTGGTATTTTTTAAAGCTCCCCAAGTTACTCCAATGTGCAGGCAAGACTGAGAATCACTGGTATACCACTGATTAAATGTCTGTCTTCTCCAATAGACTGGCAGCTCCATGAGGGCACCAACTGTGTCTTTTCCTAACCCTAGTCAAACATCTGTCACAACAAACATCTGATGAATGAGTTTTCCCTCAACATCTGACATGTAGTTTCCAGCTCCCAATAATTCTGCTTCTCTTTCTCTGACAAGAGGTAATTTACTGAATACACACTGCTTAACACCTGACTGTTACTCTTTAAAGATGTTTTTCTTTGGAGTCAAAGATATCAATAAGTCACACCTGCTGACAAGAGCCTCGGCTCTTAAATATAGAAAAATGACAGACACACAAACAGCTAAAAAGTGTTTGAAAGGGAAGTCTGCTCAGTTCTTGCTTCTGGGAGAATGAAGGCTGAGAGTAAGCCAAGAGAGCATTTCTATTCAATACCACTCTTCTGAACACAATTCTCAGTGATTCACTGGAAGAGCCATGTTCAGTGCTCAGGGCCAGGGCCATGTTCTCAAAGTGATTAAGTACACTCAGCTTGAAGTCATGAAACAGACAAAGGCTTTGACAATTTTCAGGCAGCAGGAAAGCTTAATGGTTTGTTTGTTTTTTTAAAGCATCATGCTATTGATCACTCTGCTGGATTATCAGCTTTCAATTAGGATCTACTTTTCTTCACGTACAACATATTATGAGATTAGCAGGAAAAATGTAACACTAACTCCTCACAAAATGAATCTGTGCTGCATATGGTAGCCAAGCCATAATGCTGGGCCCACACCCTTTGAGTGTTATTTAGAGCTACAGGCCTGAAACAAACACAGTATTAGGACTCCTTCTTCATCTCACAGACTTCAAAACTTCAAACCAGCTAGTATTCATCAAGTAAAATATTCTCTATAGACTAATAATTTGACTTCAGTACGGTGTTTCTTTAGTTAGTTGAGGGGGCTGAGGTATAATGTTCCAAAATGAACTGTCTTAAAGTTGACAACATGGTCAAAAGAAACTGTATACACTTTCAGAACATGCTAGCAAACATCACCTAATAAACATTCATTCATTTAAGCTACACAAACAAGCAAAAAGGTAGTGTTAATATTTCCAACAAGTCTCCTATTGGTTTCACTGGACTCTGAAATTAAAGCCGTTTTTCCAGGCTGAAAACATTGTATCAAAGAGTGCTTTCTAACCCATAACAAGTTAACACCTCCATAGGAGAATGCAGTCATTGTTGAGACTTGTTAGAAAATGATTAACTTAGTTGTATAATTACACAAACAAGTCCTTTCAAGACTTTACACTTAACTTTTCATTTCTAATAATGTTCTCAGGATCAAATTAATACAGATACACAGATATTGCTACTGAAGGAGCGACAAAGTTTTACCTTCCATATAGCCCTATGGAAAGTCTTATGCCACAATGTGCAAACAAGTTGACTGGAAGAGGTTTAGCTTGCATTCTAAGCAGACAGACAGAGCCTGCAATGTGCAGTATTCTACACAGTTTTAATAAATTCTCATGTATGATGAGCTACAACGGAAAATCTAGGCTCTTCAACCATATTAATAGCATTTGCAAAGACAGTATCTATTTCATTATTGATAAACATTTTTGTCTCCTTTAAAAAATAAAAAGCCTCCCCTTCTCTAACTTGGAGTCCCTGGGTAGTTCAAATGGTTAACGCTCTCAGATGCTAACTGAAAGGCTGGAAGCTCAAGTCCAGCCAGAGGTGCCTCCAAAGAAAGGCCTAGCAATCTACTTCTGAAAAATCAGCCATTAAAAACTCTATGGAGCACAGTTCTACTCTGATACACATGGGGTCACCATGAGTCAGAATCAACTCAACAACAACTGTTTTTTTTTCCCTTAACTTGTCCTCTTCCCTTTCTGAACAATTTAGTCCTAAAGCCATTAGGTGGGGCAGAGCAAGGTAGATGTCCATGCCAGTGATGGCCCAATGTGCAGTATCAGAGCCTGAGTGGGGTAGGAGGCTGTCCATGCTGAGGGGTAGCCACGCATAAGATGTCAGAACCCAAGTAGGATCAGCACATCCACTCAGGGGGAGCAGCCTGGGTGGGGAGTTAGAACCAGAGTGAAGTAGAAAGTGCATGTGGGTGGAACAGGCCTGGGATGCTGAAGGAAAAGCAGAGTGAAAAGGGTGCTCCATGTAGGTACAGCCCAACACAGGGTGTCAGAACCCAAAGAGGGTGAGGAGTATGTCCAAGCATAAGGGCACCCTAGAGTGGGGTACTGAAACCCAAGCAGGTTATGAGGAGACTGTCCATTTGGAGAATGGGGGATTGCCCAGTGGGAGGGGGAGTCAGAGTTCAAGCAGGGCAAGAGGACACCCACATTGCAGGGGAGGGATTGTGATCCCAAGCCAGCAAGGTGAAAGAAGAAGAGCATCTACATGGGGTGGGGCTTGGGGCGGGGGGGGGGATTAATGCCTAATCTGAGCCCAAGACATGTAAAGGGGGGAAGCCTGGTTTCTCGCAGTTAAAGAAGTGAGTTAACTAGAATAAAGTCTACAGAGCTGGATATGAATTGGAGATATTAGTGTGAACTCAAGATTTTCAATATATATAAATAGATTTAAACATTGAAAACAACCATTCATCAATAGCAATTTCTCTGACGTGACTTTTAGCAAGACTTGCTCACAGGAAAGGCCTGTGGTACTATGCAAAGAGCCCCATTAAACATCCAACAGCCTAGGTTCAAAGTCAAGGTAGATCCCTTACTCGCTATGGAGCCCAAACAAGCCATTTAACCTCTTACTCATCAGCTTCCACCCCTGTCAAAAGACGTACCTGCCTTGCTCAGCTGAAAAGTGGTTTCAGGGATCAAATGAGAGAAAAATGAGAAAGTATTTTCTAAATAATAAGGTACTAAGCCAATGTGAAAAAGAAACTAAGCCGGCTGCGGTCAACTCAACTTGGATTCATGGTGACCTTATGTGTGTCATAGTAGAACCGTGCTCCATAGAGTTTCCAATGGCTAACCTTTCAGAGGTAGATCACCAGGCCTCTCTTCCAAGGCACTTCTGGGTGGACTCAAACTTCCAGCTTTTCGGTTAGCAGCAGAGTGCATTAAGCATTTGCACCATTCAGAGACTCCTACCCAATGTAAAGGGTATTGCTGTTTATTATAACAAATAAAATGGCTTCACTTTACCAATGATAGACTTTATAAGTAAATCACACATTACTGCATATTCCAAAAACTCAAGGCTATTAAGCTTTCAAATACTGTCACTAAAAGCAGTCCAGGAAAGAAGAAGCTATTCAAATAGAAACATTAGTTTGGGGAATAAATAAAGGAATTTTAAAAACAAGTGGTAGATTGTACAGTTAGAAAATAATTCACACTTTATCTAACCTGAAGGAAAAAAGTCTCTACTTTACAGAAGAAAAAAATACTGAACAAATGGATGAAAATAAAAAATTCTCTGGATATACAACACATACCCTCCTAATGTGAACATCTGTATAATACTTTTATGGCTACCTCAGAACTCTCACATACATTTCTGAAGCTGATGGTCAAAATCTTGTCAGGTAGTCGGACAGTATCATTTCCCTATTTTACAGAAAAGGAAACTGAGTCTAGGAGAAGGTAAAACTCCAACTTAATGCTGTTTTCGGACTGCAAAATCCATGCCTTTTCCACCACCCCATGCTGTCTATCCAAAAACTACTCACGACAGTTTAGAGCAGCAGATCTTAATCGGGACGGGGGATAGACAGAGTGGGAGGGAGAGGCGCAGGCACAAGTCCCTCTAAGGAGTTCATAAAAACTTTCACTATCTCCCCAGAAAAATGCACTTCAATTTTAAAACTGTACATATAATTTACAGGGGGTTCATGAAGCTCTTTATGGAAATATGCAACAAGAACCCCTTGTTTTACTGATTTGCTTTTACATTCTTACTTAATCCTCAAACCAAGGATTACCATTACCCCAGTTAATAAAAGTGAATAGTCCACAAAAGCCTAAGTAGATTCTAAACCTTGTTAACACTTACTATGTTAACACTTAACTATGTATCAGATACTGTTCTAAACATTTTTCATGTATTATCTCATTTAATCTTCCCAACAACTCATTAAAGAACTCCTATTATCATCATTCCCATTTTACATATGAGGAAACTAAAACACAAAGTTAAGAAGCTTGCCCAAAGTCACAAAGCTTGTAAGAGACAGAGCTGGAATTTGAATCCAGGCACTATGGCTCTACAGTACTTTTTTTTAAATCAAGTTTACATACCCAGTATAACATACATACAATACACCCATTTTAAGTGTATGGTTCCACAGGTCTTGACAACTATATACACATATATAACCCTTACCCCATCGATTCTTTTTTTTTAAATGAAGGTGACTAAAGGTCCAATTATTTTCCTCCTCCTTGCCCCCTCCAAAAACCACAGCGTCTGGCTGCTATGCTAACAGCAACTGAACAGACTTTCAGAATAGTGGGCTCAAGGTCATGAGCTGTCCTCTGGGCTTCCCTCAATCTTTACAAAACTTACCATCTGAGTTCAGGGGGATCCAGGAATTACATGTTTGATCTGCCTTTCTGATACCTCCCAGGAGCATCTGAGCTCCTCCCTCTACCAAGGTTCTCTGTTCGGAGAAGAACTCCCCACTCCTCTGGTACTAGTACAACAGGACCTTGGTGATTTCTTAACATAGATTGCAGAGCCACCACAGAATCCATACTTTTAACAACTTCACTTACACTACTCTGATTCTCAAGAATTTCAGACCATCAAGGAAGCTTTTTAAAAATCAAATTCCCAGGTCTCACATCTGGAGACTGATTCAGTAGGTGAGGGGTGAAGCTCAGGAATCTATTTTCTGAAAAGTGATTCTGATAATCTATAGATCGATGAATCTATTTTCCCAAGTAATTCTGATTAGTCAGATTTGGAAGCCACTGTGATACACAGTAGTTCTCAAATGTGCCCAGAGAGCAGAGAACCTGGATGACACTCTGAAGACCTTGAAACATTACACTTTACATAACAAAATATAAAATGATACTAAATCAGATACCACCTTATGCAGGTAATAACAGGCATGAAAAATTTAAATAAATGTCTATCAAATTTTACTGGAATTCTACTTCCAGATAAGATGGAGTAACAGGGACCAGATTTACCCTTCCAGCTGAAAACAACTAAAAAACAAACAAAATACATGAAACAATGTTTTTCAAGATAGTGAAGATCAGACAAAAAAGCACAGTGATCCCTGAGAGATGGGAAAACAAATGAACTGAGCCCTACGATGTCCCAGTTTACTGCCCTGGGAGAGTTTCCTGGCAGGGGAACCCAAGCAAAGCCCAGCGGCCATCTCAAATTGAGAAGACAGAACTGAGTGTTCAGGTCCAGGCACTACATGACCTGCCACAGATGCCCATTCAAGTGTCTGCTATCTCCTTAATATAAAAATATTAACAAACAGGAAAACATAACTTTAACTTTCTGTAAGATTTTCAGCTACACTGCATTTGTTTACTCACCCAAGTAAATAAGGAAATGCCCACTTTTAATTCAGAACATCTTTACTTCGCACATAATTCACCTATACTCTAGATTTACTGACAGATGATATTTACTCGCAGCTATCAAAACCTATCAATATGAGCATAGGCACCTTGGAGTACCTAGCCAGCCCAAGTTCAGGCCCTCAGCTGCTCTCAGAGAGCTTGAAGAACAACCGGAAGGGGAAAAGAATTTCACACTCATCAAGTAACCCTTCAGAACAGTCAACACTAAAGCCAAGGGGGGGGGGGGGAATCCATTGCCATCAAGTCAATTCCAACTCACAGCGACCCTATAGGACAGAGTGGAACTGCCCCACAGGGTTCCCAAGACTGTAATCTTTACAGGAACAGACTGCCACATCTTTCTCCCGCAGAGCGGCTGGTAGGTTAGATCCACTGACCTTGCGGTTAGTAGCCGAGTGCTTAACCACTGTGCTACCACAGCTCCTTAAAGCCAAGAATATGTACTATAAAACAGCAAAGAGGTATAGTTGAAGGAGTTATGAGTCCTGGAATGGTGAGAACTGTCTGCCTCCTCTGGCTCTGGCACTAAACTACTGTTACGCTTTGGGCAAGAAATGAAAGAGAGACAACAGTGGGCTGGGAGGTCTGAAACTTGAGCCTGTGTTGATAGCTTTAAAGACTTCCCTCTCTAGGATCCAATTTCCTCATCTCTAAACCAATCACTAAAGATCTGTTCCAGTTCTGACATCCTATGGCTCCATCATTCTAAATCTTTTTCCCCATTTGTAAAATATGAAGCCATATTTTAGGTATTTATAAAAAGGTTCTGCATCAAGACACTGACTTACATCAATACAAATGCTAAGTTCCGAAGTTTCTAGCTTGTAAAAGTTCTTTGTCTGAACATCAATCCACCAAATATTTAAGTGAAGACTTTTTCACTTGCTTCAGGGCAGTGGTTTCCAGTGTTGGGCAGACATGTCTCAGAGGCCTTAGCGGGGAAGGAAGAGAAATGAAAGGGGTCCACCAGATAGACCTACTTTTACCTGTTTTATATGTCAAAGTTACAAATAAGATTTCCTCTGACAAAGGGTTCCATGGCTTTAAAAACAAAAGCGGTTCAAACAGCATATATGCAACCAAAACAAAATAAACACGTATGTATGTATATTATCCAGTTTTTGGATGAGGAAACTAAGGTACAGATAGGATAAAGTACTTGCCTGAAGTCAGGCATATAGGAAGTGATACAGCTGGGACTAAAACCCAAACAGAGGCAGTTTGGCTCCAGAGTCCATGATCCTAACTTCTATGCTACAGCTCAGCATGCCACTGCAGTTTAAAAAAATAAAGATACACTATAAATCTCCAGGAGCCCTGGTGGCTCAGTGGTTAAGAGATTGGCTGCTAACCAAAAAGTTGGCAGTTCGAATCCACCAGCCACTCCTTGGAAACCCTATGGGGCAGTTCCACTCTGTCCTACAGGGTTGCTATGAGTCAGGATAGACTTGACGGCAATGGATTACCTCCCACTTGGCTTTAGTGTTGACTGTGTTCTGAAGGGTTACTTACGAGTGTGAAATTTTTTCCCCCTTCCAGTTGTTTACAATTCAGCCTCAGCTAGACTCTTCAGCCTCATCTGCCATCACTTTCACACACACACACACACACACACACACACACACACACACACACGCTACAGCTTCTCATCAGACTTCAATCACCCCACAGCCTATATGTATATTTACCATTTATTGAACTATTTCTGAGGAATCCTGCTAGTAGTTTTTAAGTGCTCAGCTGCTAACCAAAAGGTCGTCACTTCAAACTCACCAACCACTCTGTGAGAGACAGATGAGGCAGTTTGCTTCCATAAAGATTACAGCCTTGGAAACCCCATAGGGGCAGTTCTCCTCTGTCCTACAGGGTCGGTATGAGTGGGAATCAACTCAACAGTCACCGGTTGGGAGTTATTTCAGAAGGGCTGGACATTGTGCTAACCACTTTACACACTGTATCTCATTTTATTCACAAAACAACACTGTGAGGTAAGGAGTATCTGCAGCATTAAATAGCTTGCCCATGGACAAATGTCTAGTAAATGGCAGTGTCTGGACAGTGTACTGTCCTATAGAGTTGCAATCAGTCGGAATCAACTCGACAGCAATGGATTTTTTTTTTTTTTTTCAGGACTCAAAGTCTGTTCTAAGTTTATTAGTGCTTATCAGGAGAGGAGGGAGAAGGAAAGGGGGAGTTATTGTGTAAGGGGCACTGAGTTTCTGTTAAGGGTGATGAAAAAATTTGGAAACGGATGGTGGTGGTTGCACAATATGATGAATGTAATTAACATCACTGAATTGTACACATAAAAAAATGTTGAAATAGGAAATGTTTTGTTATACATATTTTTACCATAACAATAAAGCTCTCATATAAGGCCTTCTCAGGTGGTATTCTATGCTCTTTACTTATACATACATATTACCCACTAGACTAGGAACCTTGTCCTACTTCATCTCTGTATTCTCAGCCCTACCAAAAAGCCTGGCTTTTAACATGCACTCAGTAAGTTTGATAACTGAATGAATTTCCCAAAGACAAGAAAAATGAATAAGCAACTCATGATTCATATTAAAATTTCCTTTTCCATGAGAAATAAACGACATTCAGAGCTGTAATATACTCAAATGAGTGCTCTATAAATATTTCTAGGTTTCAACTATCATCTGAAGCATCTAAATTTAACTCATTCACCACATATTTATGAGTAATCTAAATACACACATATAACAGCTCTTTAGAAGCTTACAACCTAGTCAAGGAGACAAAGCATTAAAAAAATGTAAAAATACTAACAGTCAGACAAGAGCTGTCACAAGGAAATACATGATTAGGTGCCACATAAGTGGTAAAACAAAGTACAGTGTATTACAAGTTGAAAATATCACTCTGGGCTAAGTCTGTGGTCCCAAATTATCCACGAACACTCTGCAATGAGTCTCTTTCCCGTCCACAGCAATATGAGAAAAATAGAGATGGTGCGGTATATTTTCCATATAATGATATTTAATTCGATTTTTAAGATTATCCTTGATCTGACATTATGTTCCTCCTGCTTTTTTTAAGATAGAAATGTAATTTCTTTGCAAAAGTAATGGTGACAGGAGATTATTTTTCATGTGGTTCTACAAAAAATGTTTTTGTTTTTACTGGTACAGGAATTGCAAATGTTTGGGAGCCACTGAGCTGGGGCATTCAAGAGACACATGATGGAATGGATGGAACTTGAACTGAACACTACAGGATAAACAGGAATGGGCTAGGTGGAAAGGAGGGAGGGGATTTTAAGCAGGAGAAAAAGCCTGAGCAAAAATACAGAGGCATGAATGTTCACGCAAAGTCCCAAGAATAATAACTAAATCAGCCTGATTGAAAACTGAAAAAAATTGAAACTGAAAATTCTACTCCTGGCAGTATGACAGGCTAAGTACCTTCTGATCCTCCATTGAAAGCAACTACAAATAATGGACTTTCTTCCATCTTTTCAAATAAGTGCACTGATAAGCTTACAAGAAAATAAGGAAGATTCAAACTAAGAACTAAGTGAATGTAGGAACTCAATAGGGTAACCAGAACACAAAAACTAGCTTTCTCCTTGAAGGCATTTTCATAGCCCAACACAAGCTTCATTATCCCAGCCTAATGGTAGTCAAGGAATACGACACAAAACTAAGGTTCAGCCCAAGGTGGAAAGATAATACAACATCCCTCTCCTGCAATTTAAGCTGGGACTGCAAAGGGCTAAACAATCAGTGTTAAAGACTGATCAAGAAACAAACACATCCACATCCACACCCACACCCACACACACACACCCACCCTCAGGAATTCAGTGAAAACCACCTGCCACAAAACTTGGCACTGAGAAAGAAAGGAAAATCCTTCTACAAGTTCAGACACAAGCTGGTCCTCACAAGGGATGGCTACTTAATGGTCAAAGTAAACCTGGACCCAAAAATTTAAGCTGAAATAGTACCAAACTAAAATTGGCCCAAGGATACTAACAAAAGAATATGTAAATCTCTGGGAAATTTCACTTCTTCCTCAGCCTCAAAAAAAAATTTCACGAAGAGTTCCAAGAAATATGAACTCACAACCGAAATTAGAAAACCCTTAGGGAAACAAGGTCCATAAATAAGAACCTCCAAATTAAAAGATGGCAGAATCAGACCTGCAAAGACTTCAGATATTAGACAGACTATGGAATAAATGTTTGATAAGCTTAAAAAAATAAAAGGGATTGAAAATGAGGAAAGCACAAGAAACTATGAAATAGCCAAGCAAAACTGAAAAAGAACAAAATATTTCTCAAAATAAAAAATAATAAACCAATGGATGTCTTGTTGTTGTTGTTGTTACGTGTCACTGAGTCGATTCTGACTCATAACAACCCTACAGTACCGAGCAGAACCGCCCCATAGGGTTTCCAAGGAGTGGCTGGTGGATTCGAACTGTCAACCTTTTTGGTTAGCAGTCACAACTCTTAATCACTGTGCCACCAAGGCTCCAATGGATGTCTTAAGAGCAGAAAAAATACAACCAAAGAAAGAATTAGTAAACATGAAGAAATTACAGAGAAGAGTTGAAAAAAAGACAGAAAATATAAAAAAGAAAGCAAAAGACACAGAAGATAGACACAGAAAGTGTAACAATACTAATCAATATTCCAGAAGAGAATGGAGCACAAGCAATACCTGGTTTTAGAAAGCTGGATTTAGTGCTCTAGTTACCTTTTTGGGTTTCCACTTTCACTTAGTTCTTGGTCTGAAAATAGCTGGGAAGTGTCCAGAACTGATAACAGATATCCATCCATACATTCAGGAAGTTCAATGAATGCAAAGCAGGCTAAATAAAAAGAAACCTAGAATTCTGGTCCCAAATAAAATGTAGTGGGCACACTCCACCCTGTCTCTCCCATAGCCATAAAATGCAGTTATAAAACGAGGGCAGAATTCATGAAGCAGCAATTGAAGGAACCTACAGAGTAAACAGTAGCAGGTGAATTGGAGATGGACACTAGAAATCAAAGTAGCACCAAACCAGTGGTGAGTTTACCATTTCCCACCAGTATCCCTCAGCATGGATTCAAGGTAGCCCAAAAACTGGCCGTGGGCATTAGCATGGAGAGGGTGAGCTCCATCAGAAGACCTCTAGTTTAGGCTCAAGGGACAGGAAAGGGGTTTCTTAGTAGTGACAGTGGCGGCAGCAAGGTATTTAAAAAAACCGTTTGTTGTCAAGTCCATTCCAACAACTAAATCAATTAGGAAAGTAACCTTCCTCTCTAAATGCAGAAGGTATGGTCTCAAGAGGATGAGGCAAACCCCCATTACTTTCTTTTCCTCTCTGTCGTCCCACTGCTAGACCCGGACTGCAGATGCAGTCATGGAAAGTGCACAGCAGAGAAGGGTAAATAAAGCCCTCGCTTTGTGGCTGGCAGGACAAAAGGGGGCTCCAGGGAACCAGGGAGACAGCAGAGAAATAGGAGCTCAGGAAACAGCCCCATTAAGTTGGATGAACTGCTGGGCTCACATGCATGCATTTGATCCTAAACACCATACCAAAGGCTTTGAGAACTGAATTAAGAGACAGACTATTGCCCAGGTCCCAGACTGGCAACTGAAAGGCACAAAGGTAAGACAGATCCAAATAGCACTGCAAAGGCTTTGAAAACAGAACTGACATTGAAACCACAACCCACAGAAAGCTGACCAGAACTTGTGGATTTAACCCAACAAGGTCCAATGCCTGCTAAAACAAATATATTAACACTTTCCATAGAATTTAAACAAGACCCTGAGTCTTATAATACAGTATTCCAAATGTCCAAATTACAATCCAGACTTACCATATGAAAAACCATGAAAATATCAACTCACAGGTTGTTATGGATTGAACTGTGTCCCCCAAAAATATGTGTTGTCAATACTAACCCCTATACCTGTAGACAGAATCCCATTTGGGAATATTAGAGTTTTCTTTGTTATGTTAATGAGCATATCTGTGTAGGGTATGTCTAAAACCCAATCGATTTATATAAAAAATGCAGATTGGGCATAGAAGAAAGCAAGCACATATGGGGGAAGACAGATGCCAGGCCACAAGAAGATCACCAAGGAACCAAGGAACTGAACCTGAAAAGACACAAGGACCTTCCCCCAGAGCCAAAAGAGAAAGAAAGCCTTCCCCTAGAGCCAGCCCTGGATTCAGACTTCTAGCCTCCTAAACTGTGAGAAAATAAATCTGTTAAAGCCACCCTCTTGTGGTATTTCTGTTATAAGAGCACTAAGAAACTAAGACACAAGGCAAAAGACAATCAATGCCAACGAGATGACACATAATGTTGGAATTATCTAACAAAGACTTTAAAGAAGTTATTATGAAAAGGCTCCAACAAGTAAAGGCAAATCTCATTGCAATGAAGGGAAAGATAGAAATGTGAAGCAAAGAAACAGAAGAGCTAAATGGAAATTTTAGAACTGAAAAACATGACAATTTTTTTTTTTAATTACAAAAAAAACTTACTAGATGGGCTCAATAGCAAAATGGAAATAAGAGGAAAAAGTCAGTGAACTTGACAATATATTAATAAAAATCATCCAATCTGAACAGAGAGAAAAAAAGACTGAGAAATTAAAAAAACCTCAGAAAACTGTGGTCTAAGGTTCATGCTACCAGAGTCTCAGAAGGAGAATAGAAAGACTGGGAGGCAGAAAAGAAAAATTGAATAATGGCTAAAAATTCAATTTTGGTGAAAGACATAAACCTACAGTTTCAAGAAACTCAGAAAACCTCCAACAGGATATATATTAAAATAAAAAATTCAAACACATAAAAATTAAACCCACAGCCATAGAGCTGATTCCAACTCACAGCAACTCCAGAGAGTTTCCAAGGCTGTAATATCCACGGAAGCAGACTGCCACATCTTTCTCCCCGAGAGCCGCTGGTGGTTTCGAACCATCAACCTTTCGGTTAGTTAAGTCAATCACTTTAACCATGTGCCACCAGGACTCCTTTTAAAATTTAAAGACAAAGAAAAAAATATCGCAAACAACCAGATAAAAACAACACACTGCTTACAGCAGAACAATGATTCAAACAACTGTAGATTTCTCATCATAAACCATGGAGACAAGAGAGAAGTGGAACATTTTCAAAGTGCTGATAAAAAGAACTGTCAACACAGAATTCTACATCCAATGAAAATATCCTTCAGCAATAAAGGGAAATATTAAGTGAAGAATGAAAATTAAGTGAGTCCATAGCCAGTAGATCTGCTCTAAAAAAATAGTAAACGAAGGGAAATGATACCAGAAGGAAACTTGGAACATCGGGAATGAAGAAATACCTCAGAATGTGTTTTCATTTTCCTTGAATAATGCCTAGGAATGGCATTATTGGGTTACATGTTAAAGTATGTTTAACTTTATAAGAAACTACCAATTGTTTTCCAAAGTGGCTGTACCTTTTGTATGTCCACCAGCAATGTTCCAGTTGCTCCACATCCTCACCAACAGTTGATATTGTCAGCCTTTTTCATTTTAGCCATTTTATTGGGTATATAGGGACTTTTTCATAATAGTTTCAATTTGCATTTTCCTAATGATTAATGATGTTGAGCATCTTTTCATGTGCTTATTTGCTATCTCTATATCTTCTCTGATAAAGTGTCTGTTTAAATTTCTTGTGCATTTTTTCCTTATTGGATTGTTTGTCTTATTGAGCTATAAGAGGTCTTTATACATATGTTGGGTATTTGTTTTACGTGAAGTCTGCAGTGAAAATAGAGAGAACAGGTCAAATGTGTTGAGTTGAGAAGTCTGTGGCTTGCTTTTTCATTTTTTTAACGGTGCGTTTTGAGAGCAAAAGATTTTAATGGTGAGGAAGTCTGATTTATCAATTATCCTTTTAGTTTGTGCTTTCTGTGTCCTATTTAAGAAGGTAAATTTGACAGCATTTTATCAATAGATTGGCGGGATGAAAAGACACAAAGATAACACCTAGACTTCTGCCTTGGATGAATGGATAAATGTAACACCATACCAAGATGATCCCTTCAAAGGATATCCATAATCCACTGTTAAACCAAATCATCTTTTCTGGATTCCCATTTCAACTGAACTCCCAACAACATTCTACACTGCTTACCTATGTCTCTTCTTTTCCCAATGTTCAAACCTTGAACCTCTCTTTACCATATTCACTCTGAAAACAACTTTCATAGCTTCATCTTTCTCATCCATGTCAATGATTTCCAAATCTCTACCCTCTCATCCAACTTATTGAGGGGCTTACTATGTTAATAGGCACAAAAGTGGAGCCCTTGTGGCACAGTGGTTAAGAGCTATGGCTGCTAACCAAAAGGTCAGCAATTCGAATCCACCAGCCACCCCTCGGAAACTCTATGGGGGCAGTTCTACTCTGTCCTATAGGGTCGCTATGAGTCAGAATAGACTCAATGGCAAAAAGTTTTTTGGTTTTAAGCCTACCTTCTGCCTACTGCATTCTACTTGGCCTAACATTAGTTTATAATCAATGAAATTCATTCCTCTTGACCTCAGCGCCAGCTCTCCCACCTGACTCACCAGTTTCTGTCAGTGATATTTTAACTCTCAAATTGGAAACCTTGATATCATCACCTTTCACTTCAGCTTCTCCTGTCTTGCCCATATTCAATTAATGTAATGGTCCTCCAACTATGCTATTTGAAACACTGCAGGCTTGGGAGCTAGACTAAAGCGCCAAAAATGGCCTTTTCCCAATTTGCATGAAAAAATAAGGTAATAAAATTTTCCCAGTTTTAAGTTTTCCTGCCATAAATTTTTCTTAAACCTCTCTCACCTGCTACTCCCTATTTTAGAATATAATATAAAAGAGTACCTGACTTAGGGAAAAAATGTAGTTTAATATATAAATACTTCATAGTGTTCCACAGAATACCATGACTTTTAGGTACTCCATCACCTGAACATGTTTGAGCACCACTGAATTAATAATTTGCAACTCATATTCTTGCTCAATTGTTCTTCCCTGTGCAATGTGAAACTTTTCCAATGAGGAAGTCAGGCCAAGGTGGGAAAGGTCAAACCAATTTGCCTGAGAAAAGATTAAGACGTGGGCCATCAGAATACTCTATAAATTTCTTCCTCCTAAATTCCAGGCTATGACTGCCTATTCTGTGACACCAAAGAGAATAATTAACTTATAAACAACTTTCAACAATCAGTGTAAGAATGACTGACTTGGTATTCTAGTCACAGCAAGTGAGACATCCTACACTGCCTTCTCCAGTTAAACCAGCGCATTCTGGACTGTCTTCGTCTGCTGATTAACAATATTTACTCCAGGGATAAACATAACAATGGTCTAATACAAATAATAGAAATATAAATATTTATAATCCCAAAGGAAATTGTAGAAACCACACAATTTGGGGATTATCAGTTGGAACCATCACAAACACAGGCTGTTAGCAGTTAAATATACGAACAGTCTACTAATTATGCTCCTTTAAGAATGAAACCAAGTCGACACCAGACTTCTATGTGAGTTAAACATTTACTTAATTATTCAATATATATTAACTGAGTACTATATGCTATATACTGCAAGTCACTCAAGGTATTATAGTGAACAAGATTCTCATAGTTCCTAGCTTCATGAAGCACACAGACGGTGGACAATCAATGACAAATATCAGCAAAAAGAAGGCTTCTCAGGGAGAGCTGAAACCTAATGAATGGACAGAAGTTAACCAAAGGTATGTGCATGTGTGCTTACAGGTGAGAGCTGCTATGGATAAGGCTGGGGTCTGACTAGCATGGAGGAGAATATGACTCAAGAGTCACACATCTGGGTTACAATTCCAACTCCATCACACATAACCTATATGCCCTGGGCAAACAACATCTCTTACATCAGTCACTTCATTTGTAAAAGGGGGTATTAACAGTACCTACCTCATAGGATTATGGTGAGTAATCCTATGAGGTAGGTATGGTGATTAGGATTATACTGACTAATCCTATGCATGTAAGATTTTACCCTCCCCACTTGTTAGTGCGTGACCTTGGGCAACTGGAAACCTCTGAGTCTTTCTCATCTGTAAAATGGGGATACTAACAGTACCTCCTGAATAGGGCTGTTAATAAGGGTTAACTGAGAGAATAAGTATGAAGATTTAACAAGATAATAAATGTACTCAGAACAATAAGTGCTAATGTTCAAAAAGTAGTCAATGAATTCAGTCATTATTTTGATATTAATAGGCAGACTCAAGGTCTCAAAGGGCCTTGTAAGCCATGTTAGGTGTGTGGATTTTAATCTGGAAGCAAATGGGGAGCAACTTAAGGATATTAAGCAGTGAACTGACATGACCAAATCTGCCCTTTGAAAGACTCACCCTGGATACTGTATATGGACTACAGGGAGGCGAGAGTGGTAGAAAGAACCTAGTCAGGAGGAATTACAGTCATTAAAGTAAGAGAGAATAATGACCTGGGCCAAGAGGACAGCAATGGAGATGAGTGAATGAATCAACAAGATTTGATGTTTGGATTTAGGGTGTGAAATGTCTCCAACATCTTACTCATCTTTCCCTCCCTCCCACTTTCAACCAAAAAACTCATGAAATTTCTTTACTTCTCACTACTCTGTAATAGACTCCCAAATGGTATCTTTAGTTCCCACTTCTCTCATGAGCTTCAGGTTCAAATTTCAACTGCCCCTGGAAAAGACCCCAAGTATAGAACTTTTAGTAACCTCACACTCAGTATAACCCAAACTGTTTATTTCCCCAGATAATCTCTTTAATTTCCTTATTTTTAATATTAGCTCTGCCACATTTTTTCTCTCAGTCACCCAGACTACAAACCCTGGAGTCGTTCATCCACCTGGTTGTCAAGATTTTCTGATCTTCTGATCCTACTTCTGACAACTCTCACTGACACCTGGACTGTTAAAATAAAGGCTCAAAACCCACTGCCACCAAGTCAATTCTGACTCACAGTAACCTTATAGGACGGAGTAAAACTGCCCCATAGAGTTTCCAAGGCTATAAATGTTTACGGAAACAGACTGTCATATCTTTCTCCAAAACAAATTCCAGTGCCATGCAAAACAAAAGGAAGGACAGTTCCAAATATCAGCCCTCATTACCTCTTTTCTATTATAACATGTTAATTTGTCTTCCTACCTTCAGTCATTTTCCCCTTCAATTCATGCTAAACTCATGGAACACACACACAGGGAGAAGAAGTGAGAGAAAATCAGACAGATTGATAATAAGTAGAGAAACTACCTAAATCCCTTGAATTGCTTTTAAAATTAGTTATATTGCTTACAATAATTATACACATGAAGTAGTATGAGGATAGAGACAAGAACTCCTCTAACAGAGTACACTCTGGGAATTTTCATTTCTTTTGTACATCATTGGCTCAAAATATTACAGTGACAGGTAGTGAAGGAATAAAATTCTACCTCAGTAGTGCCAATACCTACTTTGTTTTTTTGTTTGTTGTGTGCTGTCAAGTCGATACACCTGCTAGTCACTAGGAATTTAACTGGGAACCGTGAGCATGAACCAGTTCTTCAGCTACAGATCTGAGAAGGGGATCTAACCATCACCCACAGACACAAAGAACAGTGCCCATGGTAACCCACTTACCCCACCTGTGGCAAACAGCAAATCTTGAGCTCATCTTGCTCAAGGGTATATTGAAAATAAAACACGTGTTTAAAATATTTCAAAAGAGGGAAAGGGAAAGTCATCTCTTGGAAGAAGAATGTATCTCTGAAAAACATTAAGAAATGTGTTTCAGGAAACTGGCATCTTTACACAGAACAGAAAACAACATGGCCACTGCCAAACAGGAACAGAAAGCCTTGAGAGAAAAGAAGGGAGTAAAAAGACAACAAATATGAGCCTTATGAAAAAAGGATGGAAGAAAACAGGGTGGCTTCCCAGGACAATAAAAATGCATGGCATCAGTTGGTCTCTATTTGCCTGGAGCAAGAGAGAAGAAGGAGACCCAGGAATCTGAGGCAGAAATGGTCTGCAGGTCTAATTGCCTCCAATGAACTACTACTTCCTTTGCCATAAGACCACAAGAAATTGATGGTGCCTGGCTACCATCACTGAACATTTTGACCAAGGACCCAATAGTTGGATCTTCATTAAAAGGAGAAAAAATCTGCAACAAAACTTCAAATTCTTACTGAAAAATTTATTGGATTCATTGAGACTGGAGGAACCACTGAATCTACTGCCTGGAAAGAACTTTAAGCCTGGAACTGAAACTATCCCATGAAGTCATCTTTAAACTAAACAACAATTTAACTCATTTAATAAAGAAGGTTCACCTTGAGCGTTGCACTCTTTTAAAGAATTATCTATACGAGATTAAATAGACAATCCACTCAAAAACCAACTTCCGTCGAGTTGACTCCAACTCATTAGCAATCCCACAGGGTTTCCAAGGCTGTAAATCTCTATGGAAGCAGACTGCCATGTCTTTCTCCAGATGAGTTGCTGATGGTTTCGAACTGCTGACCTTTCAGTTAGCAGTCAATCGCTTTAATCACTGTGCCACCAGGGCTCCTTAAATGAACTACAGTAACTCTAAAACACAGACAAGAACTTTAAGAGGCAGAGAGACTAAGTTAACAGAAGTGAAACAATACGGGCAGAGATAGGGAGGATGGTGACACAATGTGTAAGTATGCAATCATTGTCAATGAACTGTACATGTAAAAATTTTTGAATGGATGTATGTTTTGTTGTGTATATTTTCACCCAAAAAATTTTTTTAAAAATTTTAATGAATGGAATTAGACATATTACTTATGTGGTATTCTTGGTGCAATGTTTAAACGTGAACTTAAGCACAAGGAAACAATGAGACAAATCCTAAATGTGGGACACTCTGTAACTTATCTGGACTCTCTAAAAAGCCAGTGTCAGAGGAAAAAAAAAAAAAGGGCAGAACTGTTTTACATGAAAGGAAACTAGAGACATGACGGCTAAGTGCAACATATGATCCCTAACTGGACCCAGGCTTTAAAAAAAAAAATGGTTGAAAAGCAAATTATTGGAACATCAACGTAATTCACCACATTAACAGGAAAATTATATCAACTCAACAGACGTAGAAAAAGTATTTGATAAAAGTCAGCATCCATCCATGACAAAAACTCTCAGCGAACTAGGAATAGACAGGAGCTGCTCAACTCGATAAAGGGCATCTAAGAAAAGTTTACAGCTATCAACATACTTGATAGTAAGATGTTGCGCACTTTGTCCTGAATTCAGGTACATAACCAGTGTATCTGCTCCTACTACACCTATTCAACATCATACTGGAGGTCTTAGCCAGTGAAATAAGGGAAGAAATAAAAGGTAGAAAGATCAGAAAGGAGGAAGTAAAATTGTCATTATTTGCAGAAAATATGATTGTGTACATAGAAAATACAAAAGTATGTAAAAACAAGTTATCAGAATTAAAAAGTAAATTTAGTGAGGTTACTGAGTACAAGACCAATATATCAAAAAAATCTTTTGTATTTCTATATGCTAGCAACAATTAGAAAATAAGATTTAAAAAGCAATACCATTAACAAGTATCAAAAACCTATGATTAAATCTAACAAAAGATGTTCAAGACCCTACACTAAAAACTACAAAACACTGTTGAGAGAAATTTTAAAAGATTTATAAGACAGATATACCATTTTCACGGATTGGAAGACTTGATATTATATATAGCAAGTCTCTACAAATTAATCTTCAGACATTCAATGCAATTCCAATCAAAACTGTGAAAACTGACAAGCTGATTCTAAAACTTACATGGAAATACAAGGGACTTAGAGTATTCAAAACAATCTGAAAAGCAACAACAAAATTGGAGGACTTACACTATAAGATAACAAGACTTATTTTAAAGGTACAGAAATTAAGATTACGTGATATTGGTGCAAGCATAGAGGAAATAAATAAACTTCCAGAGGAAAATATACCCTAAGTACCTACAAAGAATTAGCTTGCCATCATCAGTAACACCAGAAGCTAAAAGACAGTGGAGAAATATCTTCAAAGGTCTGGAGGAAATTCTTTCAACCTAAAACTCTATGCCCATACAATCTACTGATCAAGTGTTAGAAAATACACATTTTTCAGACATGTAAAAACTTCTTACTTTTTTACTTTTTATGTACCTTTTCTACAAGCCTACTGGTGTGGTTGTCTCCTATAAGAACTTGAGTATGTATTCCAGAAAACAAATTATAACAAAATAACACAGGAGCCAGAAAATAATAAAATCAACCCAGAGAAGTAGTGAAGGGACATTCCAGAATTACAGCCAACTTTATAACGATCAGAACAGAGGAGGGGTGGGGAAGCCTCGATAAAACTATGACTTAAAATTTGGAAAAAATTAAGGATATCATAAAAGCAAATAATGCAAGAAAAAAAGAAATGCATTTAGAAATTCTGGATGAGGGAGAGGGAAGGGAGAATACTATTTTAAAAAATCAAAATCCAGAATATGACTCTTTCTTTTCTGGTCTCAGGCACTTCCTGAGCTGTGGACTACACTGTAGACATGGCCAAGTCCGAGAACCACACCATGCATAGCCAGTTCCAAAATGGCACAGAAATGGTATCAATAATCCTGATGATAAAGACATCTTTTAAGAAAGTGAACCCTAAGTTCCTAAGGATCACACACTTTGCCAAGAAACAAAAGGGTTTAAAGAAAATGCAAGCCAATAACTCCAAGACTATCAAAGCTTTTGTCAAGCTGAAGGTCTTGAAGGGAGGGCATCAGTCCCAAGATCAGGAGGTGTGCTTGTTACCACACTGTCGGGGTACCAGGCTCTGCTGGCCAAAAGCTCACACCAAGGCCAAAGTCAAAGCCAAGACTCCTCACAACAACCCTATAAGGTGAATTTATTAGCTTCCTTTATTAAAAAGGAAACCCTGGTGGCATAGTGGTTAAGAGGTACGGCTGCTAACCAAAAGGTTGGCAGTTCGAATCCACCAGGCACTCCTTGGAAACTCTATGGGGCAGTTCTAGTTTGTCCTATAGGGTCGCTATGAGTCGGAATCGACTCAACGGCAACAGGTTTGGGTTTTTTTAATGAAAAAGCTGAGGCTCAGAAATTTAGAACTCAGGTGGAGATTGTGTGTATAGTTCTAGGGACTCAAACTCCAGTGGTCCAGCCCCTTTCACATCCTGCAGTACAATAACTATTTGCTTGAAGTCAAACAGTATCTTCTCTAGGATTGGTTTCCTTCCTCCCATTTATTCATACAGCCTAGGCTAGATCAATGTGACATTCTTGAAATCTTTCCTGTGGCTAAAGTGAGTTCAAAGGTTCTTTTTTTTTTCTCTTTAAATCTAACATGGGCAGATTTCCCTTCAGCAACTAGGTCCAGCCCACTTTAAGTCTTACTTGTCTAACAAAACAAAGCACACATATTTACTATGGAGCCCTCCAAGATTTCTTACTTTCTCACTGCAGACTAAAATTCCTCTCCCAATTACAACCTTTCTCCAGAAAAATAAAGACATTATATAACCAGTTCTCACTTTAGAAACACCCCATTTGTAATATAACTTTTCTAACCTTGATAAGTCATCTTTGATTCTTCTCTAACACATAATTTGCTACCAAGTTTTGTCAATTGTACCTAAAAATCTCTCTCAAATCAGTCCCTTTTCTTTCTGTCAAAACTTTACTTCAAGTCTTGATCTTCTGCCATATAAACTATGACATAGTTCCATAAATCAGTGGTCTCCATTTTTTTCTATGCATTCCTATCAGTAACAAATTTCAGCACACATTTGATTTACATATTTATTTATAAATTACAAGAATGTCCTACTATACTAATATATACATTAGAAAACAGAAATAGAAACTTTGGTAGCTGATATAAAAATAAGTTCTAATATATTCTTCTCACACCCCAGTGGATCATCTTGGACAAGCCAGGGATATCACTGCTCTAAACTACGGCTGCCAGAGTAATCTTTCTAAAAACCCAAATCTGATCGTATAATATCCCAAAGTCAACCCTTCAATTGCTCAAGCCTCAGGATCATGTCCCAATGGCGTAAGCCTACTTTTTTCAGCTTCGTCTCCTATAATCTTTATCCACATATCCTGTATTTCAGCTACACCTTTTATCTCCCTATGTCTTTTGCATGCACAGTTCCCTCTGCCTGGAATGTCCTTACCCTTTGAAGCCAATGATTTATACATAACATTATCCCTAAGAGAAAAATGCATTCCAAATGCCACAACCAATTTACAAGTAATTTTTTGGATGTAATCTTTCTACAGGAACTTATGCATTTTGAACATAGCTTTTGTTTTACTTCCCTTATTTGGCTCCTTTACAAGTCCTAAATATTTGGAAAGAATGGGTATGGATTCCGGTAAAAGCAGAGAAGGCCAACTATGTTTTGTTTTATTTTTCTTCCTTGCGTATCTTTCTATTTCCTAACAAAATCCTTTCAAGCAAAAACGATGTTGCAAATCCAGAGATTGGTTTTCTCCTAGAGCCAGGAAAAAGGCTGAACCTTTGCGACCTACAACCAGAATTCTAGCCCAGAATGTACACATATTATTACAGATTTAATATCCTGAATAAAAATATACTTCCAAGAGCAATACTCCAGGTTTTGCTTTCCCTCTTTCAACCTTCCTATTTGCTATACAACCCCTCTAAGTTGGCTACATTGGCTAAGATTAGAAAGACAAAGTAGCACCAATACATTTTCCAGAAAAGTGGCTGACTCTGTGCATTAATAATAGAGAGCCTGGGTCTCCAAAGAAACTTTTATTCCACTGCCCCAACTCTTTCTACAGTGTCTTATAGGAACTGGGGTGAGAGCATTATGAAGATAGGGAAGAGAAGAGGCATTAGAGGAAGAAGTCCTGGAAAAGTCGCACTTAGTCGCACTGAGATACATCAGTTGTGCTATACAACAGGCTTCAGGAAGCAAGCCTATCTTACATCTTGGTAATGAGAACCTTTAAAAAGCAGCCCAAAAAAAAGACTGTAGCAAAGCAATCTTAAGAGACCAAGGCTGTTTCTCTGTATTTGAAAACAATGAGATGGGTATATCCCCATTTTCAAGTCAAATAACTTCCACTATTCTTCCTCTGAGAATCCCTCTTCCCTTCTCCAAATCTCTTTTCCTTCAGTTCAAGTCCCAACCCCTTCTGAGAAACCTGTCTAATCTTTTGTTTTCTACACAACTCATTTGGGCCAAATCAAAATCACAATAAGATACTTTACACATGAGATACCACAGGTGCTTTGGAAAACAGTTCAGCAGTTCCTCATGATGTTAGAGTTACTACACGACTCAGCAATTCCACTCCAAGGTATATACCCAAGAGAAATGAAAACATTAAGACACAAAAAATTATACATGACTGTTCATAGCAGCATTATTCATAATAGCCAAAAAGCAAAAACAACCCAAATGTCCATCAACAACAAAATGTGGATAAACAAAATGTAGAATATCCATACAACAGAATATTCTTCGGCAATAAAAAATAATGAAGTACTGATACATGCTACAATACAGATGAACCTTGAAACCATTACACTAAGTGAAAGAAGCCAGACACAAAAGGACAAATATTGTATAATTCCATTTATATGATACGCCCACAACAGGCAAATCGATAGAAACAGAAAGTAGACTAGTGGTCCCCAGGGGTTGGGGAAGCTGGGGGCAGGGGGATGGGAAATGACTGCTAATAGGTATGGAATGATTAGAATGTTCTGGAACTAGATATCCTGATCAATTACACTTTCGTGAATATACTAAAAACACTGTATGCTGTAAAAGGATGACTTTTATGATATATGAATTATATCTCAATAATGCTGTTTTCAGATTACCATGGCCATCTTACCTGCTGATCTCCTGATTCATCGGCCTCCACAGCCTGAGAGCCAGAAGCCTGCCATCTGACCTGCAGATCTTAGGTTCTCTCTCTCCCAAGATCTCTCTCTCTGACCTCACTTCAAGCCTCTCTGCTATTAGTCACTACTCAAACTCACAGGCCTTCTTTCAGCTCCTGAAATATGTCTACGGTTTTCTTACCTCAAAAAAACTATTGCCGTCGACTCAATTCCAACTCATAGCAACCCCATAGGACAGAACAGAACAGCTCCATAAGGTTTCCAAGGAGTGGGTGATGGATTCAAACTGCCACTCTTTTGATTAGCAGCTGTAGCTCACCATAGCTCTTAACCACTGCACCACCAGGGCTCCTTCTTACCTCAAGGGCTTTGTATAAGTGCTACACTTTACTGGAATGAAAAATCTTGCCCAGTCTCTTTACATGACTAGTGCCACCTCAACCCTTCAATCTCAGCTCAAATGTCATCTCTACAGTGAGCCCTTCCCTTGTCATTCTATCTAAAATAGAACAGCCATTCCCATCATTCTCTCAGCATCTTGTTTCCTTTATAGCACATCCACTTTGCTACAACTCTGTGAACTGACTTTTTATCTGTCAGGTCCACCAGACTGTAAACACGAGAGTAGGAATGAATCTGTACTGTTCACCATTACAATTCTCAATGTCTAGCACAATCTTTGGCATTTAAATGCCTAATAAATGGTAATTTTTATTTCCCTAATATGCCATGTCTTCATACATGCTAACTCTCTCTGTTGAGACTACCACTGCCCCCACCACCACTGCTCCCATCACCACCACCATCACCACTAACACCATCATCACCACCACCGTCCCACCACCATAGCCCCTCACTGCCACCACTGCCCCTATCACCACTGCCCCACCACCACTGCCTCTATTCTGTCACACCCCTACCTTTTTCACATCCCTACTCATCTCTCATGTCTCACCTTAAACATCATCTCCTTGATAAAGCCTTCTTTCCTTGACCCCCCTGAGAAGACAGTCTCTCCTTCACCTATTTATATACTCATCATTGGCTACACCTCTACTATAGCAAGCTAGGGGGAAAAGAGGCATAAAGGGTAGTGTTTTTGTTCTGCATTTCTGTCTTACTAGTACTTTGGAAGACCTTAAAGCAAAGAAAAAATCTTTTCATCTTTGTGTCCCTAGTACTTAGCACACTGCCAGGCACACAATTATGACAATAATAACAATAATGGCTAACATTAATTGAGCACTTTATATGTGCTTGGCACTTCTTCCTGCAACAGTAGGTGAATGAATGAATTTCTTGGTCACCAACCTCACAGAGATCAGAGTCTGGTAGTGAGAAAGGCTGATATACAGGCTAATGCAGAATAAAGGCCAAATCAGTTGCCCTGTCCTATTCCTATGCCTTGAAATCTTAGCAAAGCTTTCCTCTGAGTCCATAAATGTGTCAGGTTTCTTCAAACTCATTTAGAATACTTCCTTCCATTACTTACAACCCACTTCCTCCACTTGGTGCCTGAAAACAATTTCTGGGATATCACCACAAGCAATATTAAACTGCCACACAGTTTCCTGCTGTGTGTCAGCACTATCAGTTAAATTGTTTCATATCAACCACATTCTAGTCCACCGGGATCACTCAAAAACTAAATAAGATTTAAACATACCTGTCAAAGATCGCCAGTTATCACTGCTCCTTTTATCACTCTAGATGAACAAGTGCTCAAGTTTAAGGTTTAGGAGCTTTCCAGGGTGCTACCTGCATCCTGGTGATTTGTTCTTTCCTCTGTCAATTACATTTGGTTTGAGGCAAGGCCATGTTCCTTTATTAAAATGAACGTGGACAAAACTTTCCTTAGTAAAGAGCTGCCTGCCTAAAGCATAGCAATTTGGTTTAAAAACATATGTTTTATGAAACATAAAAACTCTTCCTCCTTAAGAGTTCAAATAACCGAGTTGTTCTTTGAACGCCATGTACCCACAAGTCAGAGAACTGTCTTGGTTACGATTCTAATGCAGATCCTAATGTATTTCTTAAATTCATTCCACAAACTTCCTAAACAATCATGTGCCAGGTATTGGGGTGACACAGGAAGTTCAAATAAAAATAAGACTACCCCTACTCTCGAGAAGTTTATGTCAGGCTAAATATAACAGATAGACAAGGAACTGAACTTTGTGCTATGACAGTGATAAACATAAGGGGCCAGAGAGACACAAACAAGGGGCACCTGACCCAGGCAGGGGGAAGGTGGTGGGAGGTGGGAACCTGGCATCAGGGCAGACTTCTTGGGGACAGCATCTGATCTAAGGCCTATAAACTCTCCCATTCTCCCAATTGCAAAATGTGGTTAATAAACAGTAGTACCTACATCATTGGGTAGTTGTGAGGATTTGATGATATGTTTCACATAAAGCATTCCCATGGTGCCTGACAGAGATTGTGTTCAACCACTTTAGCTTGAAAGGAAAGTTTGATCAAGCACTAAATCTCAGTACCTGTGCCTAGCAACTCAAATGCTTTACTACTCAATCATCCAACACACATCAGCTTCACAATTACACACAGTATTGTTTTCAATCAGTTTTTATTTCTTAATAATGAGATAATATTAAGTCTTGCTTTGTACATTAACAGTCTAATTCCTTGAACATCAAAACGGTTTTCTCCACCATCTAAGGTACACCTATTGGTCTCTTTCCATCCATAGCAAAGGAGAATGAAGAAACCAAAGACTCGAGGAAGCAATTAGTCCAAAGGACTAATGGACCACAGGAACCACAGCCTCTACTAGCCTGAGACCAGAAGAACTAGATGGTGCCTGGCTACCACTGCTAACCACTCTGATCAGGATCACAACAGAAGGTCTCAATTAGAGTGGGGAAAAAATGTAGAACAAAATTCAAATTCATAAGAAAGACTAGACTTACTGGTCAGAGAGAGAGTAGAGGAACCCCCGAGAATGTGGTCCTTAGATACCCTTCTAACTTGGAACTGAAGGCACTCCTAGAGATCACCTTTCAGCTGAATAATAGACCAATCAGCCAAACCCGTTGCCACTGAGTCGATTCCAACTCATAACGACCCTACAGGATAGAGTAGAACTGCCCCAAAGGGTTTCCAAGGAGCAGCTGGTGGATTCGAACTGCTGACCTTTTGGTTAGCAGCTGAGCTCTTAACCACTGTGCCACCAGTGCTCCAAATAATAGACAGGCCTATAAAATAAACAATAACACCTGTGAGGAAAGTGCTCCGTAGAACAATCATCTATGAGATCAAAAGGGTAACATTCAGCTGAAAAAGATGAGAAGGCAGGAAAACTGGACGAATAGAAATGGGGAACTCAGGGTGGTAATGGGGAGAGTGCTGATACGTTGTGGGACTGCAACTAATGTCACTGAACTATCTGTGTATAAATTGAACGGGAAACTAATTCGCTCTGTAAACCTTCACCTAAAGCACAATTAAAAAAAAAGAATTTTCTTCTCCATTAACTAAAATATGCCTTTCTCTGACATTTCTGGTATAAAATATACCACGCTGGACTAGGCGTGGTATATTTCGATAAAGAAAAAGTGTAAATCTTTTGATAAAGAAAAGTGTAAAAGAAAACTAACAATTACTGAGTTTTTAAAATGGATCCAGCATTCATGTTAGTACTGTTTACTCCTAAAAATGAACAAGCAACATGGGTATAGTCTGCCTGCCGGGGAAACTGAGGCTGAAAGATGTTATCTATGCAAAGTTTCGGTTAGTGGACAACAGAACCCAGGTCTGATTTCTAAGTTTGAGTTCATTCCACCACACCGTCAGTCTGACTCAGCCACACAGCATCAGAGAGAACACAGGCAGCCATAATGCTTTCCTGCTCATAGGGGCCCCAGAGTGCTCTGTCCCCCTCTCTCCAAGACTGTCTTAAATAATAAAGCCAGTACACTTAGATTTCACCTCGGCCAGGTAAATAAATTCCTTGGGGTGAAGTCTGTTCTGTCCTGTCAGGATGGAATGGTTAGTAGTAACCAAAGATCTATTTTCTCTAACAACTAGGGTGGCTGCTGAGTAGATGGTTCCCTCACCACCCATCCATCCCATTCCTAGATGTAGTCAGAAGTTACATAAACCATGGTCATCATAAAACTCAACTACTTTTCATAACTTCTGTCTTCATATTCTCTTTCAGTCTCACAAGACAACGTATTTCCCAAGTCTAAGTTTTTATCACAGAGCAGTCTGGTTTCAAGATCAAAGGGGCTATTCTTTATACTAATTTCACGCTTAATACAAATTTCATGCCTTGGTTCCCTTGTCCAAGTGCTCAGATATTACATCGATGAGTTCCACAAAACACACTTGAGAAATGTGTGCGTCAACCTGCTACGTTCAAGAGCAAGAGAGGAACTTGATGCCTAGTCATCTGAACTTCTACTTGCTAGATTTTAATGCTGATTCTGACACTGACTGCCTCATGTCAGGCAAGATTCTGAATTTCTCTGTAACAAGAAGGGTAAGCATCCTTACAAGCATACTCTGGGACTCTAGGGTGGCTTCTGGAAAGTATTTCTAAGTGCTATTGAAATCCAAGTTTACAACTCTTACTTGGAAGCAGCAGCTAAACATGGAGTGCCTCTTTAATCCCAGGGCTTCACAAACTAGTCTTTTTACCTCCCAAGCCTCTTAAGCTCTTGTTTGGAGTATGCTTCTAACTATTTTCCCTCATTTCCACGAAAATGAAGAATTAACAGCATGTTCATTCAACTTACCCATTTTCATTATCATAAGCAAACTTTTCTAGTTCTGTTTAGCAAATGTCTCAGGGCTGCTGCAGCACATATTAGTCACATTTCGTAAGTGGGAAGTCTAAATCACACAGACTACTGCAAAGCTGGGCAAGGGTCACACTGAATGGGCAGCACCCGGACATGAGATGCAATGTTCCAATAATTATGAGATTTGCCCTGAAGTCTCTTCCCCTTTGAAACCTCCCCAGATGCAATTCTCAATATGCTGAAATAAACACATTCCACAGACTTCCCTGTAAGAGGGTTTAAAGTATCTTATGAAAGCTGTTTTAAGGAAAAACCTATGCTGTCAACTTTGTTTTTAAATGCCCTTAAACAATTCTATTAGTCATAGAGAAAACTGAACATTTGCTAGTGATTAGAGATAAAGCATCTCATGTGCTGGGGCTGAGGAAGGGAGAGGCCAGGAAAGGACCTAGCTGGGAGGGGAGATAGAGTCCAAAGCAACACACCCACATTGGATCGCATGAAAGTTGCACTTTCCAAAGTCTACTTCAAGTCTAGAAGGAGGGCAACAATGTTTCAACGTATTCTGAAGTTGGCTGTATAAAGAATTTCCCAGAAAACTAACCCCCCACCAGGGACTCCAGATGAATGAATGAGGGAATGTGCAAGATTGGATTACAAAACCTTACCAAAGATTATCAAAATCAGGTGCTCAGTTACAGCACAGAGGTATCGTCCTTCATAGCCTTTGGCCCTTGCTGAGTGGAGACGTTCACAGATAAGAGACGAACTAAAAGAGCGAGTGAGACAGGACCTTCCTCCTCAGGCCATCCAGACTTAACCCCAAGAGTAGCCCCTCCCTCTAAGAACCTCACACGACTTTTTTGGGGGCCATAGGCCTCATATAGCCAGGCTGCAACCTGCGAGGACCCGCCAACTCTCAGGGGCGCCCCAAACACACCCATCTGGGGAGTTGCTTCCTGAGATTTCCTCTCTTCCTCCCCTCAAGAGTTCTATGACCATTTTCACGGGCTTCTGCAAACCTGGAGTGGGAGCCACCTTGTAATCTCAACAGTTCCCGCCTTCAGGTGAGGAGGCGACACCTGACCACCAGCGCCCTCCCACCCCCACGCGCACCCCGCCCCCGCGCCTCCCTGGATCTCCATGGCAACCGTCCCCCACCCCGCGTGACGCTGGCACGCGGGGCGCCCCTCCGGTCCGGGCAACAAGTCCCCTGCGCGGCCCGCGGCCTGCAGCCCTGGCCCGGCCTCGCCGCCCCGCGCCCGGCCCGGCTCCGCCCGGCCCAGCCGCACTCACTTGATCCTGGAGCCCATGGTCCCCGGGCCTCCTCATGGGCCCGCGGGCCCCGCTCGGCGCTGCGCTGCCCGCCCGCCCGCGGTCGTTCGGCCTCCCTCTGGCGCTCTCCCCGCCCCTTCCTCCCTTCCCTCAGGCTCGGGCCCGCCCGCTCGAGGTTCGCTCCCTCGTCGCCGCCGCCGCTGCCGCCGCCTCCCGGGGCTA
>NW_004443974.1:8339294-8402153 GCF_000243295.1 Trichechus manatus latirostris
GCCGCCGCCGCCGCCGCCGCCGCCGCCCGCGGGGACGGCTGGGAAGTGTAGTCCGCTCGCGGGAGGCGGGGCCGCCTGCGGGCGGGGAAAGGGGAACCTCACGTCTCTCCCAGCTCAGTGTATGCTGCTTCCGGGGATTTTGGCCTCATCTCTGCAGGCCGCTAAGGACCCTCGTGCCACTGTTTACTCCCGCAGAAAATTCCACTCGCAACTCTCCTGGAGAGATCCAAATCCCTTCGAAATCCCAGAGCCCAGATGATCCTGCAGCCCATGGTCCCAGGCCTCCTCATGGAGTTACTCCCCTAAGGAGTCCTTCCACTCAGTAGCTCTTGTTTATAGAGAACTCTGTCTCACTCAGGCCTTGATGAAGACTCACGTTTTCCCTTTAAAATCCCATACCTCCTTGAGGGAGTCACAGGCCCCCTGCTCTTCTTTATCACATCATCTACTTCCCCATATGGTCCTTGATAGAGACACCTTCCTCTCTCTTCAGGCCTTTAAGGAGACCCCACACACCCATAGAAAAGCCACCTATTCGTTTCATAGGATCCATATGGTGGCTTAGCTCTGCCCTACACTTGAGAACCTATGCCTCCCTTTATCAGCCATTTTGGGTCTCCAATACAAAAACCTCATGTCACGGTAACAGTTCTTGGTAGAGAATAACTCATCGCAAGTGAAGGTATTTGAGAGCCAATGTCACTAACCTGCTACCTACCTCTGTTCCACCTTGGGGCTCACTTTTATGAACACCCCAATTTCATTCCCTCTGTGCCTGGAAGGATCACAAAGGAAGCAATAATGACAGCTGCCATTGCTACCACTTAATGAGGGGGTGAGCAAGTGCTCTCTCTGAACCAAGCACTGTATTTTCCATACATCATTCTTACCAATCCTCAACAGTAATCCTATGAGTTTATCCTCCACTTACCAAAGAGGAAACTGAGGCACGTGCCCAAGGTCACACAGCTAGCAAGATTAGCACACTGGTTGAATGATTCTAGACATATGTGACATAGTCACGCTTTAGCATGGCGCCTTTGACTACAAGTCAGAAGACACTATAAGCTTCTAGGTCACTTTTGAAATTAGGCTTTTTTCCCCCTTTTCCAAAATGTCATTCATCCCTTGTGCCATTTCAGCTCTTGCAAGTTCATGGAATGTCTTTCCCCCTACTTCCCACAGTCACTACAGTAACTTATCCTAAGTCCCCAGCTAGGCAGTGGGCAAAGAAGGCAAAAAGTTAAGTAGAAGGAAAGACTCCATCTTTTGGCGTCATCTTCTGGATAAAGATCATTTTTCTCTTGCGCCTACGGCCTGAGGTTGTTGAAGGCAAAGGGTGAACTTTTTTTTTTTTATTAGAAAAAAAAATGGAAATGTCCAAACTGCCTTTTTGAATTCAAAGTCTTCTGCACCCAGACACCAACACCGACTTATAAACACCCCCAGGAGCAAAGTTCTGCTAGACAGCCAAAGGCTCTGTGGTGTTTATTCACCTTGTTTCCTATGAACCCTCTCCAAGGCACAGTTGTTATCAAGATCTTCCCTGGAATGAGCAGTCAGTTCAAAAGCTCTGAGCAAGAGACTATAAATAAAACAAAGTTATTTGGTGAAGGGCAAATCTGGCTGCTTTACAAAGGAAGTTGTAGCCACCCTGGCCACAAAAATGTCTGGGTGCCTGATGTGTAGTGTGTGTGTGTGTGTGTGTGTGTGTGTGTGTGTGTGTGTGCGCGCGCTGGAAGGGGAGACAAGGAATTGGAGGTGGGGGATATGTTTGCCCAGGTGGCCTCTGAGACAACAAGGTGGTCTAGGGAGAGAGCTCTGGATTGGGAGCTAGGAGCTGGCTTCTAATGCTTGGCTGCACCCCTGACTAGCAGAGAGACTTTATTCAAATAGACAATTGCCTCCTTCTGTTTCCTCCTCTATAAAATGGGTATATAGGATGATGAGGAACTCACATCATAAGACACAGTGTCATGTAGGGGCTAAGACTGTGATCTTGGGCAACTTACTCAACCTCTCTGTGCCTCAGCTTCTTTGTGTAAATAGAAATGACGATAATAATGGCATCTATTTTACCGAGTTGATATGAGGATTAAATGAATTAGTGATACTTTTAGAGTACTTAAACAGTGACTAGCATATAATAAGCACTCCAAAACTGTTAATAACTTATATACAAAAAGGAGCCCTGGTGGCGCAGCAGTTAAGTGCTTGACTGCTAACTGAAATGACAGCCGTTTGAACCCACCAGCTGCTCCATGAGAGAAAGATGTGGCAGTCTGCTTCCATAAAGATTACAGCCTAGGAAACCCTATGGGACGGTTCTACTCTGTCCTATAGGGTTGCTATAAGTCGGAATCCACTCAATAGAATGAATTTTTGTTTTTGTTTTTAATATACAAAACACTTGGCACAGCCTGGCTTTTATTATTAATAATAATAATCATAAAAAATAGCTCTGTACTTGGATTCAAGAGGCCTGAGTTCCCAACCCAACTCTATTATTTATATTCTGTATTGGATACAATTGGAGCTCTGGTGGCACAGTGGTTAAGCATTTGGCTGCTAACCAAAATGTTGGCAGTTCGAATCCACCAGCCGCTCCTTGGAAACCCTATGGGGCAGTTCTACTCTGTCCTATAGGGTTGCTATGAGTCAGAAACAACTCGACAGCAACGGGGTTTGGTATCAGTTATAATTAAGTTCGGTTGTAAATTACAGAAAACTGAAATAACAGTAGCTTAAAGAAAATAGAAGTTTATTTCTCCCACACATAATAAGGTCTGGAGATGAGCATTCTAGACCTGGTATGACAGATCTGTAATTATCAGGGACCCAGAATTCTATCTTATTGATCCCCCATTCTCCACATGCAGCTTCCACCTCATGGTCCAGGATGGCTGCTTGAATTCTAGCCATCAAATCTGCAATCCAGTCAGAAGGAAGGAAGGACATGACCCACTCCAAACCCCTGACCTTTAAGTGCACTTCCCAGGAATTGCTCACACCACTTACATTTCATTGGTTGGAACTTATTCACACAACCACATCTCACTATGAGAGGCCTTTATTCCAGACAATCATGTACAAGCTGAAAATGGGGGGTGGGGGGCAGGGGGAGGAGTGGGGGGGGGCATCATTTCCAAGGAAGAAGGGGAGAACAGATATTGAGAAGACAACCAGGAGTCTTAGCCATGCTTGGCTATGTAACCTTGGGCAAGCCACTACGTTTCTCAGGACCTCAGTTTCTCCATGTATAAAGTAAGAGAATCAGGACAGGTAAGCTCTCTCTGAAGCCCTTTTCACTTCTAAATTCTATAATTCATTGGTTTATTCTTTTAAAATTCTTTTAAACCTAGGGGAATCTGATGTCATTCAAATAAAACAATACCTTTCTGCCAAGTACATGGCATAATCAATTGTTGGAATTAAAACCTTCCGGTGACAAGGAAGGATTTAGGAACTTTGCTTTCTCTACTGTTGTCAAAATAGGCTAACTAAGCAGATCTAGCAGGTAAAAATCCAGCAGTATGTGTGATACCACCCACAGTGACACTTTGATGCCCCTCAGTTTCCAAGCTTGTCCTCACTCCTCCGTACCTGTTTGGTGTTTCTGCTTAGAAATTAGGGGGCTATGTCTATTGGGGGGAGGATGGCAACCCCAACAAGCTCTAAAGCACCACTAATTATACAGTATAAAACAGCAGAACAAATGATCTGTAAGTCAGGATTCAGTGATCTATTGTTGTGATTTTTTCTTAGTACACTTAACCAGAAACCAAACCAAATCCATTTCTGTCGAGTCGATTCCGACTCATAGCGACCCTATAGAACGGAGTAGAATTGCCCCGTAGGGTTTCCGAGGAACGGCTGGTGGATTTGAACTGCCGACCTTTTGGTTAGCAGCCGTAGCTCTTAACCTTTTTTTTTCTTTTAATTGACACATACCATAAAATTCACCCTTTTAAAGTGTGCAAATCAGTGTTTTTAGTATATTCACAGGACTGTGCAACTATCACCACTATCTAATTCCAGAACATTTTTATCACCCCTGAAAGAAACCTCTGACCCATTAGCAATCACTCCCCTTTATGCACTTTCCCTAGCCCCTGGCAACCATTAATCTGCTTTCTGTCTCTAAGGATTTGCCTATTGTGTGTATTTCATATAAATTTAATCATACAATATGTGGTCTTTTGTATCTGATGTCTTTAACTTAGCAGAATTTTTTTTGGAGGTTCATCCATGAAGTAGCATGTATCAATAGTTTGTTTTAATTGCTGAATAATATTCTATTGTTTGGATATACCACAATTTATTTATACATTCATTAATTGGTGAATATTTGAGTTGTTTTCATCTTCTGGCTACCGTGAATAATGCTGCTTATGAACATTCATTTACAAGTTCTTGTATGGAAATATGTTTTCAATTCTCTTGCATCCACTGTTCATTAATAGTGGATTAATAATAGGATTCATTAATGAACCCACAGTTCATTGATAGTGATGTTGCCACCACCACCACCCCTCCCCCCAAAGAAAAGGAAGGTACGTGATTTTTAAAGTTTGGGGAATGCATACTAAGTTAAATAGGTTTCTTTGCTGTAGAACTTCTCTTCTCATAGCCTTTCCTATAGTATAGTGCTCTGTGGGTCTCCTAAGAGGGGAATGCACACAGGATAGACTGGTAGCTGAGAGAACAGCCTCTAGAGTCAGACAGACCTGGGTTTGCCAATTGGGTGAGCTTGGAGAAAATTACTTACACTCTCTGAGCCGTAGTTTCCTCATCTTAAATAAGGGGAAAATAATACCCACCTCATGAGGATCAAATGAATAAAAAATGTAAGGTTTCCAGTGTATATTTGGTATTCCATAAATGAAAGTATTATTCTGCTAAATTGTGAGGTTGATAAAGACAGGAACCACGTCAGGCTTGTCCATACCTAGACCTCAGCATCCTGTCCAGAGCCTGGCTTGCAGGCAGTGACCAATAATTTCCTGAGTAAGTAAATAAATACTATAAAACCCTCATTTTGAGGCACATCTAGGAGTAATAAGCCCCAGAGCAAGATTTGGGAAATACTTTCTTAAATTTGAACTTAGTACATTAAGTTAGGACATTTCTTTACCCTCTTTCGAGAGCCGAATATAATTGCTTGAGCCCTTCCTTATATATGATAACCCCAGCCAGTGTGCTCACCTGTTCTCTGATTATGTGGTCCATTGTTTTATTATTGTCAATAATACTAGCTTGCAAATATTTAATGGCTTATATTTTTACAAATGCTCAATAATCAGGGGCAGGGGGCCATTGTCGTTGCTTTAAAAGTGAAGAAGCTGCTATGCAGAGGGCCTAAGGTACTCATCTGAGATCAAACAGCTGGCAAGTGATGTAGCAAGGACTCAGCCCAGATACCCTAACTCCTATTGTGAGTTCATTTGTTAGTTCCCTAAGATACAATGTTTTATCTTGCTGTGGTTTTCCCTGACTAATTTGTTCATTAATTCGTCTACATTATTTTTCTTAGTGATAATAATTTTATATAGTTTTAAAAAAATACAAGAATAAATAGCACATGTAATTCCTTTGCAGTCCTCTCCTGGCTATATGTGGATTTAAAGCGAGACACTTAAATCTTCTCCAGGGGAAGCTAAGAGCATGGGCTCTGGAGCCAGACTACCTTGCTGTGTGACCTTGGGCAAGTTATTAACCTCTCGGACATTCAGTTTCCTTGTTTGTAAAATGGGGATATGAGTACCTTCCTCATGAAGTCCATGTGAAAATTAAATGTGTTAAAAACCCGTTGCCATCATGTCAATTCTGACTCATAGCAACCCTATAGGATAGATTAGAACTGCCTCATAGGGTTTCCAGTGAGCCACTGATGGAGTCGAACTGCCAACATTTTGGTTAGCAGCCGAGTTCCTAACCACTGTACCACCAGGGCTCTGATTAAATGTGTTAATACACATGAAATACATAGATTAGCCTTGCATTTGGTAATGATTCAATGTTAATTGTTACTCACAAGCAAAGACAATAGTCTTCTTTACAACAACCAACCAATAAAAGCCAAATTCTAAGAAAGACCGATGAGAATTGATTATTTAAGACCTTGGTTCCCACAGGCAACTATGCACATCAGCATCACCGGTGATGCTTGTTTGTGATATGGAGTCCAGAGTCCCCATCCTAGAAATTATAACTCAGACGTGAGATCAGAGGCTCTGTGTTTTAACAAGCTCCACTAGTGATGCCGATCCACAACCAGGTTGGCGAAACACTGATTTAAGCCTTACACAGATGCCAATATGAATTGAATTCCTATTAGTATCTATAGGGCCTCAGCAGGCCACCTGCTCCTTCCCCAAGTTTTACCAGCCTCCAGTTCAGTCCAGTCTGCTGGCTCTGTATAACACAGTCAGTGTATTTGGCTAATCCAAGTTAGACGTCATCGACCATCCATTCACTCATTTACCAAATCCCTCCTATGTGCCAGGTCCCGTGCTTAGGAACTCTTTCTTGCTCCCAGCTAAGGCCCAGCCCCTGCTCCTCTGCTCTGCAGGGTAGCAGACATTTCCAGAGGGCTTACTGTATGCTTGGTGCCTCCTGCTTGGCACTGTGGATACAAATATAAATAAAAGGATCTGTGAATTAGACATAGTACAGTGTCTGGTCTGGTGTAGCCCTTTCAGCCACCTTCCTTACCCCTGGTGGCTCATACTGGACACTGTGTAAAAGGATCTCTGTGTTCTTGAACTTAAACTTGCTTCTGATCCCTTTGCCTTGCCCCTGCTCCTGAGATTTCTGCCCTGTCCAGCACACTACCTTGCCATTTGTTCTTCCATGTTCCTCTTCTCATCACCTATAGGATTTGATACATGCATTGTCTTCCCAGTCATGATTTTGGCTCCTCTCAGAACACCATGGGTGTTAATTCTATTTGTCATGACCCGCAAAATTCTATCCTGGGGCTACTCTCCTCTGTCCTGGGGCTGCTATCTTCTATCCTGGGGCTGCTCCGCCTTCCACCTGATTGGGCCTGCCTTTTAGGTAGGATGCAGACCTAAACTCCATAGGCCCTGTCCTCTTACATTTGGAAGATGGTCATCCTGTGCCTCTACCCTTTAAAAAGTGAGCTGGAGAGTTTGCAGAACTCTGCCTCATACTACTCTTGGACTCCTTTGCTAGTTTTTCCTTAATATATACATTTTCATGTGCATTTATATGTAAATATCTCTGTATAGACATTATTTTTCCTTATTTATTTCAACTACCTCTTCTCCTAATCTGATGCCTCACACAACCATTTTAGTGTTTTAATTGTGAGCAGAAAATTTAGTTAACTGAATTCTAGAGTTTTAATCCTAGTATTTCTCCTACTTCGCGAATCAAGGCACACAAAATGAGTGACAGTGACAGATTTGCCTTAGCATCCAAGTGAAGATTACAATTCCAGCTCTCTGACCTCTTGGCCTGAGCAGAGTTTTTGTTGGTCAGAGTGGCCATGACACTGGGTAGGAGATCCTCTGACCCATTTGAGTGACAGACTTGTTTTTAATTTATAGGTAGCTTCCTGAAGTTTCGAAAGGAGACCCTATCTCCTAAAAATGATGAACTAAAGCCCTGGGAGCTATGCCTTCTAGTGGTGAAAGTCATCCAGGAACTATAGGGGCAGCATCACATGGTGGTTGGGGGCACAGCCTGCCTGGGGTTGAATCCTGGCCCTGCTAGGGCAAATTACTTAACCTTTGGTGCTTTAGTTTTCTTATCTGGAAAATGGAGATAGTGCCAATACTTACTTTGTGGGATGGTTATGAGGATAAAATCGTATTTGATAAGTGATTAATTATGATAGAGACAACTGGTGACCACTGACCATGTGTTTAACTCACATTATCCCCAATTTTTACAACACCCCTGTAAGGTGGATACTATGATCCACATTTTATGAGGACACAGGTTCAGAGAGGCAAGGTGATTTTCTCCAGGTTTCCCAGCCAACAGCAGTAAGACCTAAACTTGAGCTAGGGACTGTCAGATTCCCAAGCTGCCTCTCCTTCCAAAACAATTTCCACCAAGCTCCACTCTCACTCGCTGTCTCTTGCACTCTCTTTTTGGCTATAAATATCCTGAGCAGCTTCCTCATTAGCTAATATGCATAAATTATCTTTTTGCTTTTCAAATGTAATTGGCTCATTCAAAAGAAAGGCTTCCACCTCCATGAAGGAAGAAGCTGAGCTGCTCAGTGAAAACTAATCTGAATTCGGGAAAGGCAGCTGCCTACGGAAGACTCTGATTCTGGGCTTTGTTGTTAGCTGCTGGATGGCAGCATAACAGAGCAGAAAACAAACTATGTTTCACACACAACCACCACATTTAAGCTGGGTGATTTTGGGCAAGTCCTTTCCCATTTCCCAAGCATCAGTCTCCTCAGCTGTTAAATCAAAATAATAGAAGCACATGCTTCTATAAGCACTATTATCACAGCTGTCATAGGGTTGTGGTGAGGATTAAATGAGATAATACACAAGGCCTGGCATATAATATCTGGCCCCTCAAAAACCAGGAGCTTTCATTACATTGATCATGTGTATAGAATAAACCACAGACATTTGCAGGAGAGGCAATATAGCCTAGCAGTTAAGTGTACAGGATTTAGAGCCAGGGAGATCATGGTCCAAACTCAGCATGTACCAGGCTTTGGCTTTGTGACACAATTTCTCTCTCCAAGCCTCTGTTTTTCTGTAGGATAAAAAAAAAGATATAATACATGTAAAGAGCCAATAATGAACAGTGGCCACATTCACAGCAAGCCTCCTTGACCAGATCATCTCTCTAATAGCAGTCGGAGTAATTGATTTTTGCTTCTAGGGCGAAACCGCACATGGACACCATAGCGTGTTCATCCTGGGGCAGAGCACGTGTGCACCGGGCAGCTAAAGCCAAACTGTCTGCCCCGGCTTCTCCCGCTGGTAATGTGGCCGATGACAGCTTAATGGACTCTTTACCCTTGAATGCTAAGGGGAAAATAACTCGTGGCATTATAACATATGAAGGTAACTTTTTTTTCTTGAGTAATGTAGAAAGAGAGCCAGAAACATATGTAGACTTGAGCCTGCAACCTGAGCCTCCCTTTTCCTGGGCTCTGTCTGTACGGGGGACAGATTTAGCCATTGCAATTACCCAAATCATTCATGTTTGTAAAATATAGCTGTATCTGTGTGTGTGTGTGTGTGTGTGTGTGTGTGTGTGTGTGTGTGTTTCCCTGAATGATCTGAGGATAACAAAACAGAATGTGTAGTCATTATGTGGCGAGAGAGCTGTAAGCGTCCCTAAATTTATATTCCAGGGACAAATCAGTTCCTCTTGGAATGGATGAGTGAATGAGCACATGTGCGTGCACACACACATATGTATACACACACTCTTTGTTGTCACTGGGGAGCCGGTCAAAGATCTACCCACACAACTTTCCAAAAGTTGACCAGACCAAACAGGTGTGAAATTCTCTCTGTGGGAAGACAAAACTTTCCTCAGCCTCACAGTCTGAGGGAAGAAGGAGGGAGTGGCAGCCACAGATGCCTCCATGAGACTGAGGGGCTGAGGAGGCAGGAGTGAGGGCAAAGAGAACAGTATGGGATACTTGGAAGACTTTAAGAGTCAGGCTAACCTGGATTCAGTCCATTACCCTGACTTTGGGCAAGCCTCCTCCTCATCTCAAAGCCTCAGTTTCCCCAGCTGTAAAATGGGTTTCATAACACCCAGCTGTGAGGACTATTGATAAAGCAGGATATGAGGCACAGTGCCAGACTCAGAGTGGTGCTGGGTACAAGGTGACTTCTCTCCCATGAGAGGAAATCCAGGCCAGGTAGGTGGAGTACAGAGAGCCCCAGCTCCCATGCAGCACAGGGAATGTCCTTTCCAGCCACCCAGAACCTCGCTGAAAAGGAAGTGTGTAGAAGTGCACGGCTCTCCATCTGGCTAATGTTCACCTGTGTTTCCTACTGGAGAGCATCACTTTTTTCACTTCACCTGGTTTGTTTACCCAAACAAACTGCTCATTAGCAACACCAATTGTATTTTCTGCAATTCTGTTGACAGCACAAATGTCTGCAGTCAGCTAGGGAGTTTGGTGGGAACTGTCGCTGGATCCCTCCTGGCCCAGCCAGCACAGCCTCTGAAGGAAGAAGACAAGGCCACGCTGGGGTCTTGGGGGTGGGGGGAGAGGAGGCCTGACTGAGCCTCCTGGCAAGTCCAGCTCAAGGTCTCCACCCCCTGAATCCTGGGCCGTCCTGTGAGCAATGAGGCACTTTCCAGAAAACAAAGAAGATTTTCAAGTCAGGGAAAGTAGGGGACAGTGAGTGGGGAAGGAGCTAGACATGAAAGGGTAAATGAAACCCCAGATATGTAGAGGTACAGACCTGGCAGACAGGAGGCCCAGCCTCCTGAGGAGAGACCCTGAGGGGTTTCCCTCCATCAGACTGGGGCTCAGTAAAGCCCACATTCAGCTGCCTTCAGTGCCCCCCAGCAACAAGAAGTGGATGAGAAATTATCCTTCTTCTTGGTTTGGCCCTGAAAGGTTCAACTCAAGTTAGTTTGCCAAAGCTCTGCTCTCTCGTCTCACCTGCTCAAGGAGGAGGAGACACAAGGTTTTAATGTGCGTGTTTGTTTAAAATTATTGCCCTCAGAATGCTTCTTTTCTACCTGTTTCTTCATCAAATAAGTTTTTATGGAAGATTTACCAATTGCTGTTGATAGGAGCTGAGGAGTATGGAAGTAAAAAGACATGGTCCCTGCGCTCATGGAGTTTGCAGTCTAGTAGAGGGGATGGTACTAAATAACATGACAGATAACCACAATAATTGCAAGTCATGATGAGTTACACGAAGGAGAAGTCCAGGATGTGAAGGAAATGCATAGCAGGGGGACCTGACTTCTGGCAAGGGCAGTCAATGATGTCTTCTAGAAAATGTGAGATTTAAGCTGTCATACAGTACTCCAATGAAGAGGAGAAATTATCCAGCTGAAGAGTGGCGAAGGACAATATGCCTACATGTTTGGTTTCAGATTTTATCAAGATACCAAAGAAAATCTTTGGGTTCCTGTTCTGTCCTAGGAAAACCTGGCATGGAATCTGGTCTATCAATTGTACGTGCCTTGTTGTTTGAGAATAAGCTCCAGGAGGCAGGGATTTTGCCCACACTACAATGCCCAGCATATAGTGTGTGCTCAATATCTATTTGTTAGTTGAAAAAGAAAAGAACAGGGGTAGGGGAAGGCTTCGTGCATGGAACACCGTGTGAAAAGGCTCAATAGATACCCACCCTCCCTCTGTGCCTGAATGTTAACAATAAATAATACCATTTAACATGTACCTACAATGGACATACATATATAATCAGAGTTTAAACTCACAGAGTTTCAGTGAGGTTAGGGGCTATTGTCACCATCCCACCGCTAGAGAAATCCCAAATTCAAGATCCTTTCCGCTCTCCCATAATGATAACTCACAATTTACTCATACCTACTCCATGAAAGCCAGGTTCTTTAACACAACTCTTATCTCAATAATGGGTGATGCCAGTCATTAGTTCAAACCTCTTGTATGAGCCCCGAGATAGAACAAAAACCACTGGGGGTCCAAGAGCCAGAGCATCCTTTTCCTCTTTTCTAGGTGATCAAAACATGTCTCATTGTTTACTTTCCCCATTTCCCTAAAAAAAAAAAAAAGTCTGATTCATTCTGTAGGGTCTCCTGATCCAACACAAAATCAAGGAGGATAAGATAATAATAATAGCAGAGATGTATGGAGAGCTTACCCTGTGCTAGGCACCGTTCTAAGCATGTTACTTGTATTAACTCATTTAATCCTCACATTAACCCTATGAGAAAGATAGTTGGTCATCCCTTTTTACAAATAAGGGAGCTGAGGTGCCAAGATGTTAAGTGACTTGTGCATATCAGTATCCAGTATACCTCCTCCACCCCTTGTCCTTTGTCAACTCTTTCTGGTACTGAACCTTCTATGGGCCAGGCACTATACATACATTGTCTCATTTAATCCTCACACCAGCTGCCAAGTGGAAAGTGGTTGTTATCCTCATTTTACAGAGGATAAAACCAAGGTACAGAGACAGAAGTGACCCACTCCATGCTCCTGTGTTAGAGAAGATCTTGAATGCAGGTTTGCTTGGTTTCAAAGCCCGTGTGCTCACCCATGTGCTCCCAAGTCAGACAGGTTTCTAATGCAAAGAGCATAGGATTCCCTTTATCCTCATAATCCATGAAAATGTCCCAGCCCCTTCTTTGTAGTCCCTCCTTTGCCCATTCTGCTGTCTCCTGTGATCCTGACCCAGGTCATATATCCACAGTGGTATCATCACCCTCCACACAGCTAGGAAATACTGAGGAAATGTGGGAGAGTAGCCAGCCTAAACCTCAATCCTCACTTCCCCTCACTTGAAAATAAAGGTTAAAATCCCTGAGTCCTAGGATTGTTTAGCAGATTAAATGAGATCATGTCTGTGTTACAGTGGGCACAGGGAAGCACTTGGGAAATCCTCCTTCCCTCCCTGTGCTTCCCAGTTAGTCAGACCTTCTTGGTTTGTGTGAGTCCATCCAGTTCCAGTGGGTTCATTCCCACCAGCAGCCAAGCCAGGATGTCCCTTGAGGGCAGAAACGTTGCTCTGTCTTCCAGCTTCCTCTGGGCATTGTAAGGCACTGTGTATACCTACAGTCCCATGCAAATAATCACTAATAGCTAATAAACCACCCAGCCTTCATTTTCCACCAGGCACAAGGCATTCTGACACATCTCCATAGAAAGGCAAGCCCATGGCTGCACAGACGTGGAAAGTCGTTTTCCAAATGGGTGTTTTCTTTGGAAGAACTAATTTAGCCCCATTTCTAGCAGGCTGCATTCCTGAGGCCTGCAAGTACAGAGGTACCAACTGAGTGGAGTATATCCTGGGCCCAAGTGAGGGTCAGTGTCTAAGATAAAGAAGATCTTCTACCCCAAGAGGTACACATTGTCTGGGGTGCATCATACAGATGGGGAAACCAAGGCCCAGAGATGTAAAACAACAACAATAATCATCATCCTAGCTACCATTTAACTGGCTAGAGATGATGGTAGAGGCATTTGCAAGAAAAAGTCTCCTCCAGCAGGAGGTAATCACCACTAGTCAGAACAATCTAACTTGGGCCCTAACATTCTCAAGACTGGTGAGAAAATTTTGCTGCATTTTCAGGAAGCAAGTTGGTATATGTGTCAAAAACCTTTAAACAGTACTCTTTGACATAATCATTTCCCCTCTCAGAATCCATCTGAAGTTAATAATCAATTACGTGGACAAAATAAATATACAAAGATGGTCACTGCAGCATTGTTTACATACGCCTCAATTTTTTTTTAATTGAGCAGTCAGTGTGTGGTGCTGTCCCAAGGTAGGTTAGACCTCAGAATCACACTCAGGGAAGTAATGTGGCGGACCGAATGCAGCCTGAGAATTGGAAAGACCTGAACTTTCCTTCCTTCCTTTCTTTTGTTCATTCTTTCTTTCACTCACTTGTTCATTCATTTCATAAATATTTATTAAAAGCCCCTATGTGCTAGGCATTTGTTCTAACAATGAGACAAAATCCCGGCCTTTGTGGAGCCTAAGGTAGGTAGTCAATAAACAAGTACACAAAACAAAACAAAAGCCAGGTAATTTCAGTTTGTGATAAGCACTATGAAGGAAGATAAAGCAGGTTAAGGAGGTAGAAAACGCTGGGTGAGATGGAGAGATCTTTTAGGTGAGAAGGCGGGATCTTTTAGGCGGGAAAGGGCTCTCTGAGGAGGTGGCATTTAACAAAGACCTAAACAAGGTGAGGGAGTGAATGATGTGTATAGCTGGTATGAGGGGTGGGGCGTTCCAGGCAGAGGGACGAGCAGGTGCAAAGACCCTGGAGCAGGGACGAGCTTGGTAAGTTCCAGCCTAGCAAGAAGGCCAGTGCGGCAGAGGTCAGGGGAATGAGGGAGGACTGGAAGGAGGACAGTCAGAGTACTCCCATGGATGGCCTGCCTAGGATGCCTTCTCTGAACTGCATCCTCACCTATAAAAATAGAACCAGAATCCCTACCTTGAAGGGCAGCTGCAAGGGTGAGAGAAGGTCCCAGGTTTCACCTGCCCATGAGAACAAGTGCAGTCAGATCACACCAACATCACCACCCAAAGTGTGATGATTCTGAGTCTTCTCTTTCTTGATTCCAGAAGTCCAGGCCTTTACAATTCCAAGCAGCTCTGGGATTCCCAGGGGTTGCTTACATGTGTTCAAGTTACAGACCTGAACATTTCTTACTGTCTTACCTAGACAGGCTAAGACCCAACAGGGCCCCACACCTCCACAGAGGGGCCATTTCAGGTGGATCTCTTGGGCCGGCAACTCAAGCTACACTCTACAGACCCGAGGAGCTGGAACACTGAAAGCCTTCCTCATCACCCTTGTGAAGTGAGGAGGACCTCCCACTGTGTTATGCTTAGTTGTCTGAGGCAGGTCCCCACAGCCAGGCTGTCTGAGCCTTGAGCATCACAGAATTCAGTGATGTATTTTGGCGCTCTTGAATCAAGGACATAGACCTTTGCTCCCTGGACCACATGAACACTCACCAGAGTGGCAGAGTCCCAGGATGAGTTTCATTAGTGCCTGTATTATGGGGTCCAACATAATGACTCCCCCCTAATGCTCCCCCTCTTTGTAAAGTCTCATTCTTATGCCAAACAAATTGATTGTAAATTCTCTCTCAGGGTCCTCATCCAATGTATCTTTCCATGGTCCCTGGCACCCTGAGTCTATCTTGTCTGAATATGTCCAAGCCCCAATGGTGGAAGGGGTTCAGTGTGTGCTGAATACTCACCATTTACCCTCTAGACCCATTCTCCACTCTCTGCCACTCTGCTCTGTTCCCCAGGAGGCTGAATGCTACAGACTGCATCAGCCAGACTCCCTTGCCCTCTGGCTTCTGGCTGAGTTCAGCCAATGGGTAGCACCAGCAGAAGAATGGAGGGCAGGAAGAAAGAGAGTTGGGGCATTGATCCCCTTGGCTGCCTCCCTGCTGTGCTGCCTTAGGTGGAGACTACCTTCTCCTCTCTATGGCTACAGCTTCTATCAAGTGGCCCTGCCCTCAGCTTGAGCTCTCATCAAACTCCAGTAACTTCTCCCTCCCTTTGCTTCACACTTAGGGATAGTAATGGCTCCTACTGCTGCCAGTCCTGGAGTGCTTCACCATCTCTTAACCCTGCCTATCCTTGGAAATAGTCCCTTCATTAAACTCTCTTTAAGTACTCCCTTTTGAATGTGCCTCTGTCTCCCTTCAGGACCCCAAGTGATACAAAGTCTTTTTCCTGGGAGCCCCTCAGCTCCTATGCAATCGGTAGATGTAAGCAAACAACTTAATCGCCCAGAAACATCTCACTCAAGTTCCATGGTCAGTCCAAGCAAGCTGCATTGTTATGCGTAGAAATGAAGGCGCTCTTTAGACACCCATGGGCCTGAGATGAAGAAAGGCTAGGATTAGGTACTTGGAAAGACATCTGAGAATGAGCTCCTTTCAGAGCAAGCAAAATTTTGGAACAAGTGGAAACTTTTGTTATAATTGCTAAAAGCAGGAATGACTTACAGCTAACAGATGTCTCTGCCTGACTTCTCAGTCCCATAGTTTCAATTTATATGGATATCCAGGAATGAGAAGGAGGAGCTAGACTGACTACAGCTAAACTCCCAGATCTGATTGGGGGAAAGATGACAGGATGCAAGCAAGTTGAAAGGGCCCAAGTTAAATAGTTTGATTTCTATCAGCTTTTCACAGAGAAAAAGAAGCAAAGGTGAGATGTTTATTTTCAAAGCAAGCAACATATTTCTTATGACAATATCTCCATTTAATGGCCCTATCATGTCTAATAACTTATGGAGATAAAATACATTTCTTTGATCTGAGCTAGTCAAGAAGAGTGACAGCTGGCAGTCTGCACAAAAATCTAGTGCCTTGTCTAATGGTGTTGACTTCTCATTATTGGAAACTCTCACAACCAGTAGAGGATTTTTTTTTACTTTATCAAACTGTTAACTATTTCCTGACTCCCACCCCTCACCCACCCACTTGGAACTGACACCCCTTCAAAAGTAGAGTCCAACTTTTTTCTGGGTTCCAACTTGCATGAGGAGCTCAGGGGTCTAGGGAACATTGCTTGTCAAGAAATAGGTCCTCTCCAAGTGTATAGACACCGAAGTTTATTAGTGGTTACTGGGGGCAGGTGGGAGGGAGGGGAAAAGGGGTACTCATTGCTTAAGGGACACTGACCTTCTGTTAAGGGTGATGGGAAAATTTGAAAATGGATAATGATAATGATTGAACAACATGATGAACATAACTAATGTCACTGAATTGTACATGTGAAGAATGTTGATATGGCAAACAATTTGTCACATATATATTTACCACCATGAAAAAAATGAGAAAAAAGTTTTAAAAAGAAAAGAAATGGGTCCTCCCCGTAACTGTATGTGTCTACTCTTGCAACTCTTTTGAATCTGATAAGAGCATTCATCTGGGCTGATTTTTAATTGATGGCTGTGTTTGGAAACCCTATGGGGCAATTCTGCTCTGTCCTACGGGGTGGCTATGAGTTGGAACTGACTCGACAGCACCTAACAACAACAACAACAATAGAGGTTGCACAGCACTTGTTGTGCATCAGGCTCAACATTAAAGGCTGAAAAACAGAAATGGATCAGTCCTGGTCCCTGCCTGGAGGAAGTCACAATCTAATGGGAAGGAAGAGCACATAAACAATTGCATTACTGTGTGATGAGAGAGAATCCTCTGACATTGTGGAAAGAGAGATATGGGTTAGAATCCTGTCTCTGGCTCTTCCTTCCTGGGTAATGTTGGCGACGTCACTTCCTCTCTCTAAGCCTCAGTTTCCTCAAAGGCAAAACATTTTCCTCACAGGGCAGTGGCTTCCAAACTTTAGAGTGCATTATAATCACCTGGAGGACTTTGTAAAACTCTGGTTGCTCGGTCCCAACCCCAGAGCTTCTGATTTACTGGGTCTGGAGTGAGGACTGAGAATTTGCATCGCTAACAAGCTCCCAGGTGATGCTAATGCTGATCAGGGGACCATACTTTAAGAACCACTGTCATACAGGCTGATGGGGAGAATTATGTGAGCTAAAGTGTGTAAAGTCCAGTGCAGTACTTGTTGGGTTTGCTTCAAAGTTCCCTGTATGTCATAGACCCACAAGACACAGTGTAAGCACATGGAGTTGGGGAAAGAGAGGGGAAGGCTTCTGAAAAGAGGTGATCTGACAATCGAGGCCTGAAGGAAAAAATGGACTGCTCAATTCACTTGGGGGCTTGCCAGCTCTCTGCTCTGCTGAGGGAGACCTCTTGAGGCAGTGGCTTTCAAACTTTTTACCGTGACTCGCTGTAAGAAGTATATTTTACATTGCAACCCAGAACACACACATGCGTATATATTATAACAGAGACATGAAGCAGGACTTTGCCTTACTCTGTGTGATGCACTCAAAGACTTTCTGCGTTATCTAGCTTAAAAAACATGATTGCACACCAATTTTAGCTAACTTAAATGGATTCTGTAGTTGCAGGAGTATATCTAAATCTGATTTAGAGGGGTATTTAAATAAGAACTGGGACTGGGGAGAGAGGAGCAAGGTAGGGTTTCTTATACTAGCTAACTCTGTAAGATGCTTACTATGGGTCGGGCTCAGTCCTAAAATTGAACTAAGCTCCAGTGGAACAGATTAAAACACACACAAATGAGTGTTTTGACTTATTTAATTCTCATACCAACTCTCTAAAGTAGATAATATTATCACAGTCATCATCACCATTGTACAGATGAACTTAAGTGACCTTCCCAAGATCAGACAGTTGGTAGGTGGCAGAGCTGAGACCCAAATCCAAGAACTCTAGCTCCAGATTCTGTGCTCTCCACCACTACGACGCACTACCTGTCTGTGCTAGAAAGCTCTCCATGGAAAACCTAGCCACAGCCTATTTGTTGGAACAACAAACATTTAGAGAGTTCCTAAGTGCCAGGCAAAGTTCTGCATGTTGGCATAGATATAAATAAACTTATTAATTTCTTTTGTTATTTCATGAGTCCTACTTACTAAGTGCCATACTTTGTACCAGGTACTGCAGCCCATGCAGATTAGTTAGTTCATTCACTCACTCATGCACTCAACAGGTAGTCACAGGCACCTGCTCTGTGCCAGGCCCTGTACTGGAGCAGCCACACCTGGGCTCACTACCCACGGTTTGGGGATTCGGGCTGAGCCATCTGAATCACTTCTTTTTCCTTGAAGGAACAGACACCAGGCACCCTCTCTGCTTCCTGTTTCCTCCTTCCTGGAGTTTGAACACAGAAAATGCCAGGCAAGCAGAGACAAATTACGGTGTGTATTAATAAGGCCATAATTGTAGTGGCTTGTTTGGTTGCAGCAGCTCCACTGTGTGCTCTGGACAGGGGGAGTGCCAGGAAACGTCCATTAGGTGACTTCTGTGGTCCTCTCTTTGATGATTCCCAGCCTCTATCGGGATGTTCTACAACGGACTTTGCTGCAGTCTAGTCTGTTTGGGCGGTGCCTAAGCTGGAGCTTAGCTCAGTTTCTTCCCCTGACTCCTAAGGTGCACACCCGCCAGCCTGAGTCTCTTCCTCACTGAACAGATTACCTGGACTTTGGCTATGGTTTGAGTAGATCATGCTGAGTTAGTATTCTAAAGCTGTAAAGCCGGTCTTCTATGCTTTAGTCTTTTTCCCCGCTCTGAGCTTCTTATTCTCTGTGTGCTGATTTGGAACATTTGATTTCTTTCAAATAATTTCTTTATGAATGATAAAGACTTGGGCTTTGGAATTAGACAGACCTGGGCTTGAATTCTAACTTATTGGCTGTGTGACCTTGGCCAGTAGCCTAATCATTCTAAGCCTTGGTTTCCTAAACTGAAAATGGAGACGAAAGAATGCATGTAAAGATTGGGAGAGACTAAGGAGACATGAGGACTAAATGCAATGTGGGATCCTGGGTTGGATCATGGAACTGAAAAAGGACCATTACCATACCCTTACCCACTGCCCCTACAGGACAGAGTAGAACTGCCCCATAGGGTTTTCAAGACTGTTATCGTTACAGAAGGACATAAAGGACATGAGTGGAAAAACTGGTAAAATCCAAATAAAGTCTATAGTTTAGTTAATAGTATTGTACCAGTGTTAATTCCTTAGTTTTTGCAAATGTACTATGGTTATAAGGAGCTCTGGTGGTGCAGTAGTTAAAGCAATTGACTGCTAACTAAAAGGTCAGTGGTTCAAAACCACCAGCAGCTCCATGGGAGAAAGATGTGGCAGTTTGCTTTTGTAGAGATTTATAGCCTTGGGAACCCTGTGGGGTCACTATGAGTTGGAATTGGGTGGGACTATGGTTATGCAAGGTGTTAACATTAGGGGTAGCTGGGCAAAGGATATACAGGAACCCTCTGTGTTATCTTTGCAACTTTTCTGTAAATCTAAAATTATTCCAAAATAAAATAAATTAAAAAGAAAAGAATGCATTTAAAGCTCTGATCACAGTAAGTTCTTGAAAAATGTTATTATCATCATCATGATGATCTCACTTATTCTTCAAAACAACCCTATCAGGTAAGTACAGTTATCAGCCCCATGTTTTGAGATTTGGGAACTGAGACCCACGGAGGTAAAATAACTTACCCAAGGTCACACAACTAGGAAGTGAAAGAGTCCAATTTCTAACCTGGCCACAGTCTGGCTCTACCACCCATGTTTTTACCTGCTCTGCCTACCACTCCACAGTACCATGTTTACTGTAATGAATAATGATAAAAAATAAGGAAGAGGGGGGAAAAGAAGTATAAAACAAGAACAGACTTTAAATCCAGGTAGACTTGGGTTCAAGAACTACTTATGCTGTGGATCCTGGGCAAGTTATTTAACCTCTCTGAGCCGTGGATCCTTTATCATTAACATGGAAATTAACTCTCAGGCATAATTAAGATGGTAGAAAAGGGACTAACGCAAAGGAGGAGCTCAGTTAATATTAGTTCTTATTCCAGCCACGTATTTGACCGTCGCATTCAGACAAGGGCCTGACTGCAGGAACACAGCTCAGGGGAACAAGTGGGGGCTCTTACCCAGATGTGAGTTTTGACTCCGCAACTTACCCATTGTCCAGCCTTGGACAAGTTATTTTGCATCTCTGAGTGTCAGGTTCTCAGGTGTAAACTGAAGGCAAAAGCCCCTGCTAAGAGGATTGTTGAGGGCATTAAGTGATATATTCAAAAAACACTCAGCACAATGCCTGGCACATGATAAGTGCTCCATGAATGTCAGATACCATTCAAAAAATATTTCTGATACTCTCTCCTTCCAGGCCCACAGTAGAGTTGTGCCTCCTGGCTCCCTGGTGGTTGAGTGGAGCCATGTGACATGTTCTGGGCAATGAATCATGAGCAAAAGTGACATGTGTCACTTCCAGGCCAGACATTAAATTATCACTGAGACAGCCTCCAAATGTCTTTTTCCCTTGGACATCATAACTGGACACAAGATGGTGGCTGCTCCCTCTGTGACCACAATGAACAGAACCCTCCTGTTGACCCATGGCAGACATGGAACATGAGTGAGAAATAAACCTTTGTTGTGCTAAGCCACTGAAATTTTGGGGTTGCTTATTATCATAGCAAAACCTAGTTTATTCTGACCATTATAACAGTTACATTTACTATTATAATTTTTTCTTGCTACAGTTCTGAAAAGAAAGCAAAAAAGTTACAGGTTCATAGCAATTTACAAAGCATGTTCATCATCGTAATGATTAATCATGTGATTAATCTCCATTTTACAGATGTGGACACTGAGGTCAAGGACCCTTGTCTAAGGTCACACAGCTGGAAAGTAATCAGGACTAGACTCAAACCTGGCTTCAAATCTTCAAATCTGCTTATTTATAGCATGGTTTCCAGACACAAGCTGTACCATTCAAGATGAGTTTGGGTTGGAAACTTGGACCCTTGAGAGGTTTCTGGGAAGGTAACTACAGTAAAGACAGGTGATGACAAGGTTGAGTTTTACTTTGTTCTCTTTCCATATCTGCCTCACACATCTTGCTTTGCTCTTTCACAATTTTAACATTTGAAGCTTCACACCAACCGTGTAAGTGATGTGAATGTTTTCAGAAACCATGTGCTGGGCATATGATTTCAGCTTGAGTGCTAGTGCTTTGTAACATCTATATTTTTCAACCAGACAGATACCTCTCTGCCCTGCACCTCCATCTTGTTTGGAAGTATGTTGTGTCTTCACTGTGAGTTATATCTAAGCTTCAACCTCTCATTCTTTCAAGGGCCCTGAATAAATTAGTTACCTTTGCAAGCCTCCTCTGTGAAGGGGGATCATAAAACCTAGTTCTCCTACCTAACATGTAAGACGGACATGTGTGAAAAGCATTATGAACTGTAGAACACTTTACACATGTGAATGATTATCCAGCACTTTACTTACTTCTTCAACAGCAAACATTTATTGAGCACCTACTGTATACTATGCTGGGGGCTGGAGATAAGAAATGAATGAGATACTGTGCATGCCCTCAAGGAGGCAGTATGTTGTGGTGTTCAAGAGCCTTTTTGCTTCAACTGTAAAATGATGATAATATTTATCTCAAAGCGTTGTTTAAGGTTTAAGTGAGATGATTCCTGAAAAATGCAAAACTCACTGTCTGACATTAGTAAATCCTGAATAAGGCCATTGTTATTCCACAGTATTCAGGGATATAGTAGGACCTCCATAAATATTTGTTGAATGAACGAACAGAGAGCAGTATCATGGAGAGACATGAATGAATTTGACCAAAAGTTCTGGCTTCCACAAGGGACCTGGCCAAGCTGGCTTCAGTGTGGACCAAGGTGAGACTCCCGGGCCTAGACCCAGACCCAGGGAAAGGCTCAGCTTCCTTGATACCCTACACTATAGTAGCACCCCTCAGGTGTCAGCATCCCTCAAAGTCACCAGGACATTTTTGACCCTACTGCGGTATCTGAGAAAACAGGCTTCTAGCAGGCATTCTTCTCTTGGGCAAGTGAGTGTTAACATCACCAGGAAATGAGAAGCGAACATATGGAATGCCAATATAATGCAGAAACGTAGGATTAAACAACTCAGTGGCGTGGAAGCAGTCATCCTCCAGGCTCCAACACTCCACTGGGCTCCCTCTTTCTCTCTCTCTGCTGGGTTGGGATTTGCCACAGATTCCAGTTTTGGAAAACAAACTTCCATCCAGGGGTGAGGCCATGTGTGGGTGACCAGGGCTTTGAGACCAGGCAGACCTGGGTATGAATCTTGACGTACCACTTTCCCTCTGCGACATCATGGCAAGACACATCTCTCCTCTGAGCTTGGATTCCTCATGTGTCAAGTGGGGATGATATCACCATTCTTACCAGGTTTGGTTGTATTGTTATTAATAAATGATTAAAAAAAAAAATAGTTGCTGTCGAATCAACTCTGATTCATGGTGACACCATGTGTGTCAGAGTAGAGCTGTGCTCCACAGGGTTTTCAATTGCTGATTTTTCATAAGTAGATTGCCAGGCCTTTCTTTTGAGGTGCCTCTGGGTAGACTTGAACCACTAACCTTTCCGTTAGCAGCTGAGCACATTAACCATTTGCACTATCTAGGGACTCCATTATTGTTAATGGCTAACATTTATTGGATGCTTTTTATGTGCATTTCCTGCATCCACTCAATTAATCCTGACAATAACCCTGATAGGGATTATTATTATCCCCATTTGACAAATGGGGAAACTGAGGCTCAAAAGGTTACAGAACTTGCCCACAGTAGGTGAGGGACTGAACTAGAATCTGACTCAGGTCCATCTGACACTAATGCCCCTGCTTTCTGCACTTCACCATGGGAAGACATCTGGCTCACATTTCTACTGCTTCAAATATCTTTAAATCTGGGAAGGCATGAGGAGAAGAAATGTAGAAAAAAAAATTTTTTTTATTTTTTTTTTTACCAATTTGAATCATTAAATTTGGCAGCAAAAAGCTCAGTACCGGAAATACATTTCACTGCCATTGCTGAATCTGTTTAATGTATTTTGAACTAGCTTAGCTGGGTTACAGGTAGTTAGGAAATGGAGCAGGTGTTTAAATTTTAAAACTAACAGTGAGGAGTCACATGTATATGTTGTTCAGGGAAGTCTGCATGAAGGCTTCACTTCCCACAGGAGTCATGGTGAGGTCACTCTCACCTCTGAACTCATCTGGGGCCCTTTAACGGCAGGAACAGTAAGAGAGAAGGCACGAAGGAAGAGAAGACTTGACGAAAGCTTTGCGTCTCAAGCCGTTTATTTCCATAACAAGCATGTTTCATCTTCAAAGCCCTTTATAAGCCATAATTAATCTTCACCACTCTTTAGTAAGGTAGGTGCATTGCGTTAGCTGGGTTTTATAAGCCAAGGTGGCCCAGGGGGAGCCTTGGCATGGTGAGTAGCTCCTGGGCACCAGCCTCAAGAGGAACGATTAGGCCACCTCACCTTCAGCCTGGCAGGCCAGTCCCAGATTTCCCAACCCAAGCCAGGCCCACTCAAAAGAGCTTCCTAAAATGTTTCGTGATGTGAAGGAAGGAAGGAACTTATCCCAGAGGCAGAGGAACTTGGGGCACAAGCAGAATGTAAAACCTAGTATTGTTGTCATTTACAAATGTTTAATTTTATTGGAATTATAAATTGATTATTAATATTATTTAAATAATTATTACTAATGATAACTCATATTTGTGTGTGTATATATATAAGGGGCCCTGGTTTTACAGTGGTTAAAGCACTCTGTTGCTAACTGAAAGGTTGGCAGTTCAAACTCACCAGCCACTCCGTGGGAGAAAGGTATGGCAGTCTACTTCTGAAAAGACTTACAGCCTCGGAAACCTTAGGGGACACTTCTACTCTCCCATAGGGTTGCTATGAGTCAGAATCGATGGCAGTGGGTTTGGGTATTTTGGGTTGTTATGGTCTTTGTGTGAGAGCTAGGGATGGAGCAGTGAAGAAGGCAGATAAGGGCCTGCCCTCACTGGGTGTGCAGTCTAGTATGAGAAGCCCTATAAGCTATTGTTATTATTATTCCCTCCCTCCCCCCTCCTTTCTTTTACAGATGAGGGAGCTGAGGCTTAAGGCCATACACTAAGAGGGAATTCAGTCCCAGGTTCTGTTGATTATGAAGCTTGTGTTATGGCCAAGTACAAAGATGTTCACTGCAGCATTGTTTAAAATGACAAGGAATTGGAAGCCGCCTGGATGTCTATCTGTAAGGAAATGAATAAATAAAAGGTCAGGAATGAATGTGATGAAATGTTACACCAGATCAAAGGGAATGACTTACATCTACTTATAATGTCAAGGGAAAAAAAAAAAAAAAGCAGACTTAGATGTATAACATGATATTGTTTCCATAAATTTAAAAAAACACACTCAAAGCAATGCTATGTATTACATATATGTGAATAAAGATACAGAAGGTAGATTGGAAGGTCACACATTCAATCCATGAGAGTGGATGCCTTGGGGGTAGCGGCAGGGTTATAAGGTAGGGGACCAAAAAACTGAGGGGGGTCATGTTGGATGGAAGACACTGGGGTGCCATAAACCTAGGACCTGGCTAATGGACTCAGTCCATGGATTTGCCCTTCTAGGGCCCCTTCAAAACTAGTAACACAAAACACACACATCCCCTGCTCTTTTACAGGCTATATTCTCTCCCCTCAATCTCAGTGTTGAAATTGCCTGTTAAACTTGAACCAGCCAAAAAACCTAAATGAAAAACAGAACAAAAAGAGCAAAATTTGAAACCAACTTGAGAAGTGAGCAGTGTTTGTTTGGGCTGCAAATGGATGCTGTCGAGTATGCATGGCAACCGCCGTGGAGCAGAGACCCAGAGCAGCTGAGCCATGAGCCCTTCTGTGGCCACACCTGTCCATGGACCAGGTCAGCCATGATGCCATAGGAGCCGTGGGGCAGCTGTGGAAATCATGGTTGGAGGTTGTCCACAGAGCCTTGTTTACCGACTTGCCAAAGTCACACTTGCCTGTTTTCTTGTTGGTCTCCTGCCACGACACAATCGATTCTTACAGATACGTTTTCTGGAAGTTGAGTTGTGCCAGGCAAGCCATGCCAAAGCAGCCTCATTTCCATGTGTGGTCTGGGTGGATTGAGGGAGGCAGCAGGCAGAGCATTTCTGGATTTCAGCAAGGCACTTGGAGGAGTATCTCGCCCACCTGAATCTCCCTAAAATGCAAATCGGATTGGGTCCCTCCTTTGCTAAAACCCATGGCTCCTCGTTGTCTATGGGACAGAGTCAGAACGCCTCAGCTGAGCATGTGAGGCCCTCAACGATCTAGTCTCTGCCAAACTTTCCAGTCTTGTATCCTGGTGCTCTATCCTTGCCTGTCTCCACCAGTTTTAACGAGCCATTGCAGTTTACAATGCTGTCCTCACTTTCATTGCTCCAACCTCTTTCTGCCCCTGCCAACCAGAATGCCCTGCTCTACCTTGTTTGCCTGGTTAACCTGTGCTCAGTCTTTGAGACTCAGTGTCAGTGGAGTTGTTACCTCCCCACAAAACTTCCCAGACCTTTCCCCTTCTCCTGCCCCACACAACCAGGAAGAACTGACACATGTAGTAAATGAGTTACAACTGGTAAACTTCCTTAGGACAGTAACCTGGGGCTGAATATATCTTAAAATTCAGAATTTCTCAGATTTTATAAAAGATATAAGGTTCATATACCCTGTGTTATAAGAGTTTGAACAGAATATGGAGCAGGTCTGCAGAATACAACTCATTAATGTTTCTGCAGGAGACACATGAATATTCACACACCAAATGAGCACTATAAATAGTTTCATGTCGGGTCAGGTGAGTTTTTGCCACTAAATAACTTCTGGGGGAAAATAATGCTGGCGTTGTTTTTCAGGGCATTTAAGATTTTGGAATATGTGAACCTGTATAAATGCGTTGCAAATCTTCTCAGTTTGTGGCTTACTTTTTCACTTCCTTGATGTAATTTGATGAACAGAAATTAATGTAGTTCAATTTTTCAAAATTTTCTTTGTGGCTAAAGTTTTTGTGTCCTATTTAAGAAGTCTTTGCTTACCCCAAGGTCATGGAGATAGTCTCCTTTGTTTTCTTCTAGAACCTTCAGCGTTTTATCTTTCACATTTAGATCTGACCAAAAGCTACCCTTAGCCTGTGAACTTTCTGACATCCCTGAACCCAACTTCCTTCTCTTTCCTCCCAGTAATTCCTCATCATCCTTCTTCCTTCCTCTTTCTGGCTGATGAAGGAGAAGTCCCCACCCTCCTCTCAGAGTTGGGCTGAGAAACACAGGACTTAGGTTGGTGGGCAGAGAAGGGAGGGAGACAGTGGCTGAGCTGGCAGCCATTATGGTTGCACCTGCAGCCTACTTCAGGCTTGGAACTTCTCACTGGGGAGGCCAAGCCTGCTGTTCCTCAAGAAAATGCCCCTTCCCCACTCCAACCTCGCTCATCTGAGGATATAGGCAGGGCTCCTCCTAGCACACGCAGGATATGGGGACAATATTTTCTCAGGGCCTCTATCTGTATAAACAATTCGAGTCCTGCACAATCAGTAAGTCAGAACAATTCTGGTGGACCAATCTCATGAGACTGTGTGAAGCAATACCACACAGGCCAGCAGATCATTCCTGTGCTCAGGAATGACCTGCTGGCCAGGCTGCCTTTCTGGAACTGAAGCCCAGCCCAGGAGCCCTGGGACTACTCCATGGGATGGGTCTCGAAGCTCCTTGGGGCACCTGGTCAACCTCTCTTGCGTGTGAGTGGGGAGCAGTGCGGATACATGGTCAGAGAGTGACCCAAAGAGGAGAAACATACACTAGGGTCCATGCACGATCCCCCACCCAGATGGCACAGCCAACCCAGCCAGTCCCAGTCACTAGAGGGAGGCTTAGAAAATTTCAAGGAAGGCACTCCAAATGATGGGGATCGCAGAGGAGTGGGCATGGAGCCATAATGGTGTAGAAGCCATGGGGTAGCTTTAGAAAATAGTTTCATGTTCGGTCAGGTAAGGTTTTGCCTCTAAATAACTTCTAGTGCTATCAGGGTGCCCTGGGAGCCCCTCCCCCAACTCGTCCCTCATCTAACCTTCACACTTAAATTTCCTTTCTTGATTTCCTCCCCTGCTCATCTTCCTTTGGATTCTGTGTTGCCTCTGATCTCCTTTTCTCTTTTCTCTTCTTCCCTCTCCCATCTTCCGTCTCCTCCTTGCCTTCCCTCTTCTCTCCCTTCCTCTGCCCTCCTGCACTCTCACCCCTCCCCTACCTTCCTGTCCCCTTCTCTCCCCTTCCCCCCTCTTCTCTCTTATCATCTCCTGTCTGTCTCTATCTAACCTTCTCGGCCTTACTTCTCTCTCTTTCTATCTTTCATTTTCTGTCACTCTCTCCCCTCCCCTGCCCTCCAGACACATCCACATACATGCACACAAACACGCATCGCTCACACACACACACATTGCTTGCACACTCACACACACCATTTGAGCCCTGTAGCCCCCAGAGCCCTCTTGGCTCAGCCCTTCTCCAGGACAGGCAGGCATCCTGCAGACCATATGTGGTGCCAGGAACAAGCAGGAGCCTGGCGGATGTGGCGTGGCAGCCTGGTTAACCATTTGTTTTCACCTGGTCCTCATGCTGCTAACACGCTGCAGCATCTCCAAGCTTTAACCCTCTTGCTGCCAGTTTCATAGCATTGAAGGAAGAGACAGAAGGGAGAAGACTATGGGAAAGCCTTTGGAGTCCCCTCCTTCAGTTATCCGTTCACTCAGGGACCATGGCCAGAGCCCTCACCTGACCTCCACAGGGCCTGGCTAAGCTCAGAGGAAACAGGGATGAAGCAGGCACCTGAGAGGAGGAGCTCACAGTCTAACAAGGGAGACACATGGCTGAAAAGTTCCGATCCAGCCTGATACAAGCAGCAATGGAGGGAGGATGGGGTGCTAGAGCATGAAATAGGGCACCTAACCCAGCTTCCGGGTCAGACAAGGCTTGCTGGAGGAGCCTTGGCCAGAGTTGAGTCATGAAGGAGCTAGCTGGGCAAAGAAGGTGGAAAGGACATTCCAGGCAGACAGAACAGCAGGTAGAAAGGCACAGAGGCTTAAGAGCATGGTATATCCAGGAAACTGTGCAGAATGGCTGCAGCAGAATGTGTGTATGTGTGTTTTGAGTGGAGGATATTGTAGGAGATGAGGCTAGAGAGGAAGGCAAGGGCTTGGTCATACTTAAAAGGCCTTGCTTGCCAAGACTTTATCCTGAAGGTGATGAGTAGCTACTGAAGGCCATTAACCAGCAGTGGTAGTCAGATTTGTGTTTTAGAGGGAGCTCTATGGCTTTAGGGTAGAAGAGGAACAGGAAGGAGAGAAACAGGAGGCAGGGAGACCAGAGAGGTGCCCCCGCCTCTCTTTAGTGCCCCTGCCAGCTCCAGTGCAGACCATCAGCCTCCAGTCTGGGCTTCCTGTGCCAGGGCCCAGCTAATTACTGGGTGGATACAGTCCTTTCTTCATGAAGGCCTTCAGGGCAGGGCCAGGAGGGGCAGCCCCAAGCTGGGCTTTCCCAGCTCCTAAAAGCAGCCTCGCTCTGCCAGATCTCTGGGCCCCTCCTGATTAGGGTGGAGGGTGAGGGAGGAGAGCTGCAGCCCCACTGCTCTGACAGGTGGTTCCCAGTGGCAGTCTGGCTACCACCTACCTGGCACCTGTACATCTAGGGGAAGCTATGAGGCCCCAGGTGCTCCCTATGCGCTGCTTCTCCCCACCCACTTGCTGGCTGAGTGTTGGCTTGGTGGGAAAGCCTCAGCATCTGGAGTCAGACTGACAGAAGGACCTGGCTCCTATCCCGCCCTGTCACCTTCTGGCTGTGTGCGCTTGGGTGAGCCACTGCGGCTCTGAACCACTTTCCTCATCTGTAAAATGAGATTATGTTACATATTTACCCTGGAGAAACTGGGAGGTCCCATGAGATGATCTAGGCATTTTGCACAAAGTCAGACGATTGTGGGCATTAAGTGAATGTGGCTGTGGTTGTCATCCTCATATTTTCCAATGGTCCTGGTTAGAGTCTTTATTAATTGTGTGACCTTGGGCAAGTTACTTATTCTCAGTGGGACTCAGTTTCCTCATCAGTAAAATGGGAATAATATAGTCTGTATTGCAGGGAATTGCTGTGAGTTAACTCAGGTAAAAAGACAGGAAAGAAAGAAAAGACTAAAATGGATGGGAAAATAGACTGAAACTTGCTCTTGAATGCAGAGTAGCTAAAGTGAATGGAAGAAATGATGAAGTAAAAGAGCTCTACAGAAGCTTTCAAAGGGTGGCTCAAGAAGACAAAGTAAAGTATTATAATGAAATGTGCAAAGAGCTAGAGTTAGAAAACCAAAAGGGAAGAACACACTTGGCATTTCTCAAGCTGAGAAAACTGAAGAAAAAATTCAAGCCTCGAGTTGCAATATTGAAGGATTCTATGGCAAAATGGAGCGCTGGTTGCTCAGTGGTTAAGAGCTCGGTTGCTAACCAAAAGGTATGCAGTTCGAATCCACCAGCTGCTCCTTGGAAACTCTATGGAGCAGTTCTACTCTGTCCTATAGGATCACTGTGAGTTGCAATCAACTCAAGGGCAATGGAATTGGTTTTGTTTTTTTTTAATGGGCAAAATATTGAATGATGCAGGAAGCATCAAAAGAAGATGGAAGGAATACACAGAGTCACTGTACCAAAAATAATTGGTCAATATTTGACCATTTCAGGAGGTAGCATATGATCAAGAAACCAATGGTATTGAGGGAAGTCCAAGTTGCACTGAAGGCACTGGCAAAAAACAAGGCTCCAGGAATTGATGAAATACCATTTTAGAAGTTTCAACAAATGGATACAACGCTGGAAGCACTCACTCATCTATGCCAAGAAATTTGGAAGATAGCTACCTGCCCAACCAACTGGAAGAGATGCATATTTGTGCCCATTCCAAAGAAAGGTGATCCAACAGAATGTGGAAATTATTGAACATCATTAGTATCACACGCAAGTAAAATTTTGCTGAAGATAATTAGAAAACGGTTGCAGCAGTATATCAACAGAGAACTGCCAGAAATTCAAACCGGATTCAGAAGAGGACATGGAATGAGAGATATCATTGCTGATGTCAGATGGATCTTGGCTGAAAGCAGAGAATACCAGAAGGATGGTTACCTGTGTTTTATTGACTATGTGAAGGCGTTCTACTGTGTGGATCATAACAAATTATAACATGGCAAAGGATGGGAATTCCAGAACACTTAATCGTGCTCACGCGGAACTCGTACATAGACCATGAGGCAGTCATTTGAACAAAACAAAGGGATACTGTGTGGTTTAAAATCAGGACAGGTGTATGTCAGGGTTGTATCTTTTCACCATACTTATTCACTCTGCATGCTAAGCAAATAATCTGAGAGGCTGGACTATGTGAAGAATGAGGCATCAGGATATATCTTGTATAGTAAACATTCATTTACAACCTGGGATATGCAGATGACACAACCTTGCTTGCTAAAAGTGAAGAGGACTTGAAGCACTTACTGGTGAAGATCAAAGATCACAGCCTTCAGTATAGATTACACCTCAACATAAAGAAAACAAAAATCCTCACAACTGGACAAATAAGCAACATCATGATAAATGGAAAAAGACTGAAATTGTCAAAGATTTCATTTTCCTTGGATCCACAAATCAACGCCCATGGAAGCAGCAGTCAAGAAATCAAATGTTGTATTGCATTGGACAAATCTGTTGCAAAAGACCTCCTTAAAGTGTTAAAAACAAAGATGTCACTTTGAGGACTAAGGTGTGCTTGACCCAAGCCATTGTGTTTACAATCACCTCATATGCATCCGAAAGCTGGACAAATGAATAAGGAAGACTGAAGAAGAACTGATGAGTTTGAATTATGGTGTAGATGAAGAATATTGAATATACCGTGGACTGCCAGAAGAACGAATGATCTGTCTTGGAAGAAGTACAGCCAGGATGCTCCTTAGACGTGACGATGGCGAGATTTTGACTGACATACTTTGAACATGTTATCAGGAGGCACCAGTCCCTAGAGAAGGACATCATGCTTGGTAAAGTAGAGAGTCATCCAATTAGATGGATTGATACAGTGGCTGCAACAATGGGCTCAAACATAGCAATGATTATGAGGATAGTGAAGGACCGGGCATTCTGTTGTACCTGGGGTCACATAGGTTCTGTTGTACATAGGTTGGAACCGACTCAATGGCACCTAACAACAATCCAGGTAAAGGGTTTACAATAGTATCCTTTGTATAGTAAACGCACAATAGGATGTTCTTACTTCCGTTTCTCACCAAGATCTCCATTTTTTTCCTCTGATTTGGAGCTCACCAATGAAGCCAGAATCTGTTGAATAATGCTCTAAGACCTACCTTCGGTCCAGACCTACTTGGCCCCAATATAACACAACATTATTAATAATAGCAAGTGCTGGCAGCTACTGACTGGTTAAGAACTTACTATGCACCAGATCCTGAGCTGAGCACTTTACAGATTGGCTGGGGTTCTTCTACGGATAAGCTGACCACTTCCTGCATCCATGGCTGCTCTGACTCCAATGAATGCTGCCCCTCCCCACAAAAAATTGATGCCAGATAGAACCAAGCCGAAGCCCACCACACAGCTTTGGGCACTGGACTTTGAGTTCAGACCGTTCCTCTGGATGACCCCTGTCCCTTTGCCTTCCCACTGTCCTGGTCCCTAGGTCTCAGCATGTCTTGGCCCAAGCCCTATTTGTGACTTGGAGAGTGCCCCAGGGTTGAGGTTCTGCCCTCTTAGTGGTCCTCTCTCTGCACCTCCTGGCCAGGGCTTTCTCCAGCTTTTGCTTCCCAACCCGTTCTTCAAGCCAGAGTCCTTGACCCCATCTCAACCAGTTTTAACTGGCCTGTGGCTTGAGTCAGCCTCACTGCCTTTGCTCTTACCATAAACTGTTGTATGTGGAAGTGTGCCTGATGTGGATATGCTGAAGACTTTTCACAGTCAATTTCACTGAGACTGTTTGGAGAGTGCAATGTGGATTTTGTTCAGTGAATTACTCACTTAAAATTTACACCTGGTGACATCCATAAGTCACTGCTGGATTGGAGTTGATTGTTCAATTACTCAGTCAACAAACTCTGCTACCTTCTCTGTGCCAGAGGGGGATGCCGAGGGAAACATACTGAAAACGCTGCTTCTTATTGACAAGCAGACATGTTACTGGATTTTCCTAGGTAGATGATGTAAGCAAACTTCTTTTCCCTACGAGAAGAGCCAAAAGCAAAATTATTTCTCCTCTTCCAACAATTCCATATGATTCTCCCAGGTCTGGCAAAGGCATTCCCTCTGTTTAGAACCACCAAATAGTGGCTTTCCAAGAAAATTCTGATATAGCATTTCATTAAAGGTGCAAACAACCCTGTGAGGAAGAGATTATTATATCATTTCTACAGACGAGGAAACTGAGACCCAATTACCTACTCCAATCACCGCTGGTGAATGGTTAGAACCCAGCCCTCCCCAACACCACACTGACCTCTAAAGACCCCTTCCACTCCGTAATTACAGTGTTTCTTTTTTGTTTGAGATTCTAGTCCTGGGTGGAAGGAAATGCGTCTTCAAGAAGGAAGATCTCACTCTCTGAATAGCCTTGATTCCGAATGGCTGGATACTCTCAAAAATGTTTAGCATCAGTTTTTTCCCCAGCTTCTCTTTTTCTAAGGTAGTGCATGTTTATTTCTAATAATTCAAATGTTACAGGAATGCTTAAGAAGTGAAAGTCACAGGTATTTCCACCCCCTGAAATAACAGCTGTTAACAATATGGTACATATTCTTCCAGTCTTTTCCCATGTAAATATTAATAATACACATAAATATAGTAATAATTGTTAGTATTACAGAAATTAAGCATATCATATACTTTAAAAAATTAACACTATGTTAAGAACATCTTTTACTGTCTGTCCATATAACCTCCCTCATGCTTTTCAATAGGTGCATGATAATCCAAAGTATGCATATATCACAATTTTCCTGGATATTCCCCTGTGGATGGTTATTTGGGCTGCTGCTTATTTTTGCTTGCAGAAAACATTGCTGTAAGGATTCGTGAACCTTGTTCCATCACACCCTATGCTTTTTACCTGAAGTGCTTAGCATAATCCCAACTAAGGATTTCTGTTGTCTATTCAGCATCTCTCTCCCCCACTAAACTGTGAGATTCCTAAGGGAACCTAAGGGTTATGTCTGGGTGTTCATGAGAGTATCTCAGTGCTTGGTCCAGTGCCTAGCACATAGTAGGGCCTCAATAGATCATTTTGAATGAACTGAAGGAATAAATTATTGAATGTATCTATGTACTCACATTAGTGTGTGCAAGATACATTCCGAGAAGGAGAAACACTGGGTCAAAGGGCATGCACATTTGAAAGGTTTTTGTAGGCTGCAGACTTACTCTCTGAAAAGAGTGAATCAATATAAGGGAATAAGAGGGCTTGTTTCCCCATACCCAAGGAAGACACTTGTAGGGGATCATGAGAATACAGAGTCATAATCCATTTAGTCCCCTGCAGGGTGCTAGGGACCAAGCAATGAATCTTCTTCACCCTGCCCTGGAGGAGCTCTCACCTGCTACCAAAGAAGAAAGGAGATATGAACCTGCTTTCATATCTTTGGCCCAGCTGTGGAGGCAGCCTCCCTCAACCCCAACACGTGTGGGCACTGCCTGTTTCTGGCTGTGCCCCACCCTGCCTCCAGCCGCTTGACCTCTAGCTGCCTGGCAACTAGCAGTTAAAGATGGGCCTTTGAAGTCCATGTCTGCGCTGCCAGCTCTGGTGTGGCTGCTCTGTGCCTTCTTCTCAAAGGCAGGACAGGAGAAACACCGAGCCTTGCTTTTAAAGCTGGAGATTATGCCACAGCTGCACAAGGCTGGGAACTCAGGCAGTGAGCAGCCACGTGGCTCGGAGGCAAAAGAAAGGCAAGCTGGGAGATGGCCCCTGAAGGACCTCTGTTTTCTGCTGCCTGGTACTTTCTTCTGGCCTAAAGGATGGCTTCGTGGGGTTTCAGGTGTATGTGTGTCAGGGATGGGAGTGTCCTAGACGAATAGGCATTTAAGGAGCTGATGAGTAGGAAAGATCAAGGGGTTCAAGGCCTATGGCCTGATTGGTGGGCAAGAAACAACTAAATCCTCCCTCTTTTAGGTCGCACCCCTCTTAGATAATGTGTCATGTTTTACCTTTTACTCATTCATTCAACAAATATGAACTGAGCCTTTGTTATGTACCAGCAACTACTCAAAACTCCTGTGATAGCACTGTGAACAGGCCAGATAAGATCCCTTCTCTCATGAACTTTACATTTTAGAAGGGAGAGGCAGACTACAGGCACAAAAAAATAATAATAACCTAAATAATGTCAGATGGAAAGTGCTTTAAACAAAATAAAACAGGCAAGGAGATAAAGAGAGCAGTGGAGGATTCCTTTAGGTTAGGTGGTCAGGGAAGGCCTTCCCGAGGAGTGGCACTTGAATGGGGGCTAGAATGGAGAGAGGGAACCAGTTCCATGATGAACTGGACACAGAATGTTCCAGGAAGAGGGCACAGCAGGTGCAAAGGCCCTGACACAAGAATGAACGTGATGTTTTTGATGAACTGAAAGATGACCAAGACTGGAACATGATGGGCAGGGGTCAGATTAGGCAGGGTATTGTAGGCTGTGGGAAGGAGTTTAGATTTTAAGTGCAGTGGAAAACCATCTTCTACCTTGTATGCAAGTTACTGGTGAACATTCATCCATTCATTCATTCATTCACTCGGCCAATCAATTAACAATGTTTTCCTGAGAACAAGCTCTAAGTCCTTGCCCTCACAGAGCTCACAGCATAATGGGCAAAGTCGATGTGGACACAGACACTTACAACCCAAAATGACAAGCAGAAGGATGTTCAAGGTGCTGGGGGTCCAGAGCAGGGAGCATTTGATTCTCAGTGGGAGGGTGAGAGAAGGCCTCCAAGAACAGGTGATATCTGAGCTGGATCTTGAAACATCAAGCAGAACACTGGCGTATCAAGGTGCTTGACATATGTTTGTTAAATGAAAAAAGGAAGGGAGGGAAGAAGAGGAGGAAAAAGGAAGGATTAGAATATGCAAAGTAGTGAAGAGAGGAAGCTGATGGAATTACATGTGCAGAATCTTGGTGACATGAAACTGTGGAGAAGGGATAATTGAACCTTTTGGGGAGTCAGATAAGACTTCTCAGAGATAACATGTGAACAGAACAATTACCGCCTGTTCTGGAACTCCTACTATGCATGGCACATATTACATGCACAGTACATGTTAACGGGCATGGTAGTATTTAATGGTATTTGCCAGATGTTTGCATCTCTGTGTTTTCCAGGCACGTGTGTAGTTGCACTTCCCTGCCCACTTTGAAGTGAAGTGTGGTCCTATGACTTGCTCTGGTCAGTGAAATATGTGTAGAAGTGATGGGTCAACTCTGGGCAAAAGATTTAAGAGCCAGTGTGCAATTTGCCTTATCCCCTTTCTCTGCTTCAGCAATCGTAGAAGCACAAGGAGGGAGCTTCCCTCAGCTTGGGTCTCTGAGGGGGCAAATATAGAGTAGAGGTCCCAGCCAACCTGCAATGGACATACAGTACGAGCACTGAGATTCTGGGATGGTTGTTACTGCAGCATAACCAATCCTATCCTGACTCATTGAATGAGTGAGTGAATGGGGCCAAAGGAATGTTTCTGTGTTAAGGCAAGGGAGTGAGGCCCCTTCAAAAGTTAAGGGTGTGGGGAAGTTGTCAAGGAATGAGTCATCCTGATACCCATTAAAAATATTTTTTGAGAAAAGAATCTTGGGTCTAACTCTTAATTCAGCCAGTCAAAGGAGCTAGAGTGTCCCTCCCAGCCACACTGACTTCTCCCACAGGCTTTCACTTCTCTTTCCCAGGGACAGCAGTTTGACCTTCTCTTCTCCCATCTGCAACCTTTGTTCATTCCACGAGGTCATTCATTCATTCATTCCCAAACATTTTGTGTGACCTACTCTGTGCTGGACCTTTTGCTCAGGGCTGGGGAGGCCAAGGCAGATGAGACTCAGACCTTGGTCTCAGGAAGCTCAGAGCCTAAAGAACAAAACAGGCACATAAACAAATGCACTGCAATCCAAAAGGGCAGAGACAGAAGGTGTCCTAGGTAGGAGAGATTGCACTAGCTTCACTGATGTTTGAGCTAGGGGCTGAAGAATGACCTAAGTTCACCAAAAGGAAAAGGCAGGAAAGGTATTTCGGGCAGCAGGAACAGTATGTGCAGCAGCTCAGAGTTATGAAAGAGAAATGAAGCTCTCAGGTGGGCTGAGTGGCAGGGGTGGGGCTACAGGGTTAGACATGAATGGTGATCTCCTGAAGGGCCTTGAATGCCAGAATAAAGGATTTGGACTTTGTCCTAAAGTCAATAGGGAGCTGGCAAAGGTCTTTGGGCAGAGGAGGGTCTGAGTGAGGGCTGAAATTTGACTGTGGGAGGCATCAGCTGGGGTCTCCCAAACCCTCATCCTACCTTGGTCTCTGATAGGGCAGCCTTAGAGATCAGTCTCTGCTGTTTCCAGCCTCCCCATCACATTGCTTAGCAACCTCCTGCACTGCCTGCCTCCCAGATCACAATGAAGCCCAGCCTTTGCACAGCTGACAGCATCTTTGGCCCCCTCCCCTTATCTAGACAGAGCCTTTTTAAACCAACCAAATTGCTCAGCAATTATAAATAAAGGATCTAGAGCCCACAGACCTGGATTTGAGTCCCAGTCCACCAGTTGCCAGTGGATGACTTGACAAGTTACGTAACCTCTGTGAGCCTCAGTTTCTTTGTAAATGGCACTGACAAACTGTACATACCTCACAGTGTTGTAAAGATTAAGTGAAATTTTGCAAGGAAGGCACTTAACAAGGTGCCTGGCACATAGTAATACTCAGCCAAAGGTAGATGTGGTTATTGTTAACAAAGTGCAACATGGTAGCGGACTAGAATGGTGTTGAATGTATGTACAGCACTGGGAAAGAGGAAAGTGACATTTTCCCGGTACTTTGTAAACTCCTTGGGTTCTTATAGCTCGTGCCCAGTATGCCTTGAATTTCCTCTAAGGCTCTCATCTACCCATGTCCTGGAGGGTGGCTTGTCCAGGTAGATGGAAGGTTTGCAGCAAGGATGTCTCCCTGAGCACAAGGTCTTGGGTCTGTGTCACTCTGGCTGTAAACCCTGGGACCAGGGATGGGACAGCTTTGATGTGCAGCTACAAAGGTCCAGCTGCCCCTGCCTGGGGTGGCCTGGTCTGCACAGGCAACGATACCCCATTTGGAGGAGGTTTTTAACAATGAGTGTTGGAGGTGCCAGGTTGGTGTATGTTCTGGGAACCCCCGAAGGCTGCTTCTGGAATAATCTGATTAGTGTGGGCATGGAACAAGCTTGTGGCTTTGGTCACACATGAGTCCTTCAGACTATAACGGTAAATTTTTCCTTAGGCCCAAAGATAAAAGACACTGACCTTGGTTGTGTGCCTACTGTGTGCTGGGCCTGTGTATATCCAGAACCTCACCATATCCTCTCAGCAGCCTTGCAGGTCAGTCTTATCGTCCCTGATTTACAAACGAGAAGCCAAGACTTGGAAAGGGCCAGCCACTTGTTACACAGCTCTAAGGAGATGAGCCAGATTGGAAGCAAGGTCTACTTGACTCTGAAAACCAATGACTTTCATTTCTATGGATTTGAGGGGGTAAGGGGGTATGTTTTGAATGCCTCCTAAGGAGTCTCTTTTCTGCCAGTCTAATCCTTGTTCATACTCTCTTTCTGGAGAGTAAATCTGATGATGTCACCCTCCAATCCTCACCCTCAATCTGCTTGAAACCTTGCCATGACCCCCCTTGGCCTATAGGACAAAGCTTCCTTAGGATAATGGCTTCTCATGCTCCTTACTGGTTGCCCTACCCCTCTAGCCTCCACCAGGCACCTGGGCTCTGGTCCTTCTGAGCCAGTCACTGCTCTCCAGCCTTTGCCCATGGTGTCCTCTCTCTCTCCAGGACTCTCCTCTCCTTAATTCTCAGCCTGGGAAGCTCCTACTTTTCTCTCTTGGCAAAGATCAAGTATCCCTCCTCTGGGATGCCATCCTTGGAGCTCTCACTCAGAACTCCCTCTGCCACAGCGGCCCCAGCCACATTCTGTCACTGCCTCTTTGGGGCTTTCTCCTCCAGTGGACTATAAAGTCCTCGAAGGCCAGGGTGCTTATATGTCTCAAACTTCTAGTTCAGGAGACTCAGATTTCTTAAGCAGGTACTTACTGTCCTTCTCCTCAATGGGAGAGACCTGCGGGGGCATGGTGAAGGCACGTTCTTCCAGGAGGTAATAGTGTCTAACATTACTAATTCCCCGCCATGGTCCAGGTGCTGTGCATAGGATCTCTCATTGACTCCTCACACCTCATGTGGAAGGTTCATGTCATCAGACTCATTTTACCCATGAGGGAACTAAGTCCCGGAGAGATGAAGTATCTTGCCCAAGTCCCTCCCAGCTGCTTGGTGGTAAGTCCCAGATTGTTAACTGAATCTGAATCTATTCCTTTCCTGTATTTATGCAATTAACCCAAATTTACAGAGGGCCTGCCAGAGGGCCTAAAACAGCTAGCAGCTGTTTTAGGGACTGGGGACACAGCCATGAACACTAGATAATGTCTGTGTGAGCGTGTGTGTAATGAGTGCGTATGAGTATGTATGAATGTGTGTATGAGTGTGTGCATGCCGGTGTGTGTGTGTCTGAGTGAGTGTGTACGACTGTGTGTATGTGTAGTGTAAGTGGTAACCCAGGTGAGAATCAAGATGGCTTCCCAGAAGAAGTGACATTTAAGCTGAGACCTGAGAGATGACTAGTAGTGAGGTTAACAAAGTCGGGGGATAGGGGTGAACCTCTAGGAGGGGGAGCAGCAGAGGCAGAGGCTGGGAGCAAGAAAGAGCACTGTGTTGAAAGAGCACAGCATTGGGTATGGGAGGGCAGAGGATGGTGACAGATATGGCTGCAGAAGGAGGCAGGGTCAGACGATGGAGGGCCTTCCCAAGAAGTCAGCTAAATAGATTTTTAATGACTCAGTGATTCAGTGCCCTTTGAGGTGGGTAAGAGGATTTCTGCTAACTCAATACCTTGGGGATGTCCTGGGCCAACAGTCAGTCCTCCTAGGTGTTCTTCTGTTAGAAGACCTGAGAAGGGGGACCCAGAGGTTGGGAAGGAGGTGGCGCCAGCTCTCCAAAAGCTCCAGAATAGAGAGTAGTGGTCTCCTGGGTCCTGGGCCCAAAGCTAGGCACTCTGAGTTTAGACCTTGGGGCTGACTTGCTGTGTGTCCCTGGGCAAGTCACTTTGCATCTCTGAGCTGGAGATTCTCCTGTGTGAAATGAAGAGACAAATCTCTCTGGCCTGGCATCTAGTAGGTGCCCTAGAAATGCTTGCCTCTTTATTTTTCTCCTAGAGAAAGAAGCTTGTTTTGCCCAAGAGGGCCAGCTCAGGGTTCATGCTTGGATTCCTTGCAATTCCCAGCAGGCAGTAAAAAGCAGGGCAGAGAAGCTGTCCCAGGGGCTTTCTAAGATGAAAGGGTACCCTCCATAAGGACTGGTTCCCCACTGGTCTCTTACGGACCTTCTTAGCCAGCCTCCAGGCTGCCGCTCCCTTCTGCCCCTTACACTCCCAGGGGTCAAACATACCAAGGTCTCCAGGTTTCCCCCACTATTTCACTCTGCCTCTACACCAGAAAGAGTCAAACTGGTGCTGCCGCTTGCTGCCTGTGTCCCTGGGCGAGTCTCTTATCCTGTCTGAGCATAGTGATTAAGGCCATGGGTTCAAGTCCTGGTTGTGCCACTTCCCAGGCCTTAACCTCTGTGAGTTTTCCATCTGGATAATGGGGAAGTAATTATCACCACGATTTTGCAAAGGACTGATAAATGATGAATGGAAAGTGTCCAGCACAGTGCCTGACACGTGGTGAACATGCAATATAGTACATTTTAAAGCCTCTATATCTTCAGCTTAAAAGGAAGCATCATGGGCAAATATGAGCTTCTCTTCCACACCTCCTCCCTCACCCAGCACAACCTGTGGACTATCTGGCCTCCGCTGTAATGGACGCAGTCGGTGTGTTCCTGGCCTTCCAGTGACAGTGTTCAGCCATCCTTGGTATGGTGGTGGTGGCTCCTGCCTCTGGATACTACTTCAAAGAGGAATTGTGGGGTCACCTCTTGTTTCATGAGGCCTCCAGATGAAGCTGAAGCACCGCCTCCTGGCAGCACTGCCACCTTAGAGTATCACCACCTGAAAGGACTGCCTCTGCCTGCTGCTAGTCCTAGGGCCCCAGCCCTAGGGCGTTATTTTCTTCCCAGACCATTCATCCACTAGATTCTGAACTAGGCAGGCTGGTGTCATCATCACAAGCTCAAGCTTTGGAATCATACAGATCTGGGCTTGAGTCCCGGATCTGGCAATTGCTGGCCACATCTCTCCTCTGAGCCTCAGTTTCCTCATCTGTAAAAGAGATAGCAGTTAATAGTAATAGACCCTGCTAATAGAGAAATTGAGCTAATGCATGGGAAGCCCTGAGCCCTCTGCCTGGCACCAAGTAAATGGTCAGTAAACAGAGCTGTCATTACCTTGGTCATCACCTGGTAAGGCAGGAGAGTGGAGGAGGCAGAGTTTCCAGAGCTGAGGATGGAGGGGAGTTGGGGTGATGAAGCACTTCTGAACAGGGTCCTTAGGGTCCCAGCTGAGGACACTTGGGAGGGGATTCCAGGTTGGCCAACCCAAACTCCTCCGTTTTGTATGGTCTATCTTTATTTAAATTCCCTTTCTTTATTAGGAGCCGAAGGTGGGAAAGTGAGCCCACATTTATGGAATATCATCAGGGTGTCTTATGTCTCTTGAGAAGAGTCGATCCTTACCATTTAGTTTCCTTTTTTATTTGAGTAGAAGAATGTTCATGAGAAAATTGGTCCTGTTTTTCACCACCAAAATATTACTAAAGGGGCATGCTTAAGAAGCAGCAATATGGAGGTTGCTTCCTTATCTCTCTTTAAGTCCCTGTATTTGAACAGGGCTTTAGGGTTCACATGATTCTTTCACATGGTGTGTTGATCATCCTAATCCACTTTACAGATGGAGAAGCTGAGGCTCTGAGAATTGAAAAGGGTGTCACGGAGAAGTGGAATTGGAAATAGCTTTCTGTTTTAAGCAGTCCTCACAAAGCACCCATTGTGCGCCAGGCACTGAGCTAGGCACCGTGTCTGGGAGATGGTGATGATGCGGATACCGCCCTCCTCTTGCCTCCTATGTTTGTAGGATTTCTTCTTCCCTTGGTCTGGGATTAGCCAAATTTCCTAGACGGGTCAGCAGCTTTGCCTTTCTGACCCTTCTTGACCCCAACAGACTACTCTGGAGTGGCTCCTGGCCTGGGGCTCTGAAGTCAGTTAGTCACATCCTGGCATGGGGTAGGGTGAGAGCCTGCTATACTGCCTCCCTCAAAGTCATCCCTACTCCAGTCCTCAAGGGGTTTCATGCCATGATAAATAAGATAATTTCAAAACTATTTCTATTCTTGCCCCCAATTTCACCTAGAGCCTTAACCTCTATCCATACACATCCAAACCCTCTCCTCTGCTATTTTATATAAGCTAAAAGGCTACACGTCAGGCCTCCAAACTTGGCAGGGTCATATGCCCCCCTCCCACACTACTGCCGTCTCCACTTCACTCCAACTGCTGCTCACCCAGCTCTCCCTTCTCCTGAGCTGCTACTATTGGTTTTTTGGGACCAGGGACAGGAGTCTATCATTTTCCCTGCCTCCTCCCATTTTATAAATCTCATCTTGTTGAGATCATTTGGGATACTTATCACACTGAATTGTAAGTGCTTTCTGGATTCCCACACAGAACAGCAAGCTCTATGATGGTAGATGCCCTGTCTGTCTCTCTGTCTTATTCTCCATTGTTCTGCCAGAGCCTGGCTGACACCAAAACACGCACAAAAGAGTTCTATTATCCGATATAGTCTCTGGTTCTCTCACTCTCAAACCATCTTCCAATTGGACAAGTGGGCCTTCCCAATATTTGGCATTATCACATGTAACTTGAGCAGCAAGATGGGATTTAGGGTACTCCCTGATAGGTAAAGAGGATCTAGGGTACCCCACTAGAGGCCTTTCTCCAGGGAAGAGCGATCAATCAGTCAATACTTTTTCATCATGGGCAGTCAACTCCCTACTCGGTTTTGAAGCCACCCTACATTTTTCTCTGTCCTGTTTACAAGAAAACCACAAGACATCTTTTAAAAGACCCACACGAAAGTTTGAGCTCACTCTGTCCATTATGCCCTCCCTGATCTACTCATCTGGTGACCCTGGAAAAGAAAGAGCTGAGGCTAATCTGGCATGACTTGTCCTTAGGGAATTAGTGCGGGCCCTGGAAATCACTGCTTTCCCTCCTAGGTGCTCTCAGAAGCCCTGAGTTATCTGGAATCTTCCTCAGATTGACATCAAGCTCGCCTTCCAAATTTTGAAAATGCAAACTACTGTTTTCCATTCCTTAGGCTCCTGGCTCTTCTCTGCGTCTCCTGGATTCCCTAGGGAACCAGGACAATGGCTCAGCAGTACTGTGTGCAAGTTCTGCGCACTTCTGCACCTCCTGGTGCTCTCTCACCACTGCCTCACCTCCCCTGCTTCCAGTTCCCGTTCAGCAATATTCATTCTGGTATTTTTAAACTGGTGATCATTTTCGCTGCTGGGTTTAGTGGATTGGACGGTGGCCCAAAAAGATATGTCCCTGTCCCAGAACCTGTGAATGTGACCTTATTTGGCACAAGGGTCTTTGCAGATACATTTAAGTTAGGATCTTGAGATGAGATCATCTCTTAGATTATCCAGGTGGGTCTTCAATCTAATGACAAGTGTAATTATAAGAGAAAGAAGAGGAGAGGTCACGGACACCGAGGAGAAGGCCATGTGAAGACAGAGGCAGAGATTGGAGTTACAGAGCCACAGTCACCAGAAGTGGTAAGAGGCAAGAGGATTCTCCCCTAGAGCCTTCAGAGGGAGCATCGCCCTGCTGACATCTTGATTTCAGACGTCTGACCTCCAGAACAGCCCCTAGTTCTGCCTGCTCTGCATCATAAAATCTCTTTGGGATGACCACACCAGCCTCCCTTCTGGTCTCCCCGCCTGCAAGCTCATTCCTTCCAGTCCCCTTGCCACACTGTGACTGCCAGAGTGATGTTACTAAAACATACGACTGTGTTGTGTTCCTGTTTGAAGACTATATCAGGACTCTTTCTGTTCCAACTTCCCAGTGACAGAAAACTCACCCCAAACTGGCTTAAGCAAAAAGGAATTTATTGGCTCATGAAACCAAAAAGGCCAGGGGCTAGAGCTGGCTTCATCTCAGCTGGATTTGGGGCTCAAACGATGTCGCTGGAACTCATTTTGCTCCATCATGCTGCCTTCTGCTACGCTGGCTTTCGTTTCAGACTCTACATGGTAGTGAGATGGTGGCAGCAACCCAGTCCTTACATCTTATTAGATTAGAGACCAGTAGAAAGGATCAAAGACCTCTCCCAGGTCCTCAAGACAAAGCTCTGGATTGGCTCCTATGGACCTGACTCACACTGGGCCCATCCCTCAACCAATCACCATGGCCACGGGAATGGACTGCACTGATTGGCTTAGGTCTGGGTCACATGCTCCTTGTCCTGGCATTATAGGGGAGTTGGCTCTACCAGAGGTCCCTGGGGGGCGCAAATGATTTCTCTCGGGCACTAACCAAAAAATTGGCAGTTCAAACCCACCTAGTGGTGCTGTGGAAGTCAGACCTAGAAATCTGCTTCCATAAAAATAACAGCCAAGAAAACCTTATGAAACTCAGTTCTACTCTGTAACGCATGGGGTTGCCATGAATAGATGACGGCAGTGGGTTTTTTTGTTTGTTTGGCTCTATCAGAACCGCATGGACTGGAATGGGGGAAGGGGAAAAGGGAGGAGAACACAATCCCAAAAGAAAAGCCCCACTCCAAGTACAGTGAATGCATGCTGAACAGCAAAAACAAACAAGCAAACTAACAATACCCAGCAAGTGTCCATCCACCTGCTCTTTGGTGGTTCTTTCCAATGCACATCAAGATCTGGGTCCCTGGTTTCCAGCATTATCATGATTCTGATCCCTGCTTCTCACTTCACACTCTCCTTGACATCCGCAAGGTATATCCTGCTGTGGCTTGCCTACCTGCCTTTGTTCTTGTGGCCCCCTCTGCCTGGAAAACCCTTTCTTCCTTCCCTTCTCCCTCCATTTGACTAGTTCTTATTCTTATTTCAAGACTTTGCTCGGATGGAAGCTCTGTCTTCACTCTGGGCTCTCAAGGCATCTTGAAGCATCTATTTTGGCCCTCATCCCAATGGACTGAACTTGACTGCTAATGAGCCTCTCCTCTACTAGACCTTGCACTCCATGCGGACAGGAATTAATTTTATTTTTATTTAACAAACACATAAAGCCATTACCAAAATCCAACCACTGTTCTAAGCTCTTTACAAATATTAACTCATTTAATCCCCATAATAAACCTATGAAGTAGGTTCTATTATTAATTAATCCTACTTTAAAGAGGGAAATTGAATCACAGAGAGGTCATATCTGATTTATCTATTTCCTGGGCCTAGCCCAGATCTAGGCATATGATAAGTATTCAGAAAATATGTATGTCTTTCAGGCTGTTCTCTCCTGGTCTCTGTTCCCAATCTTACCAAGATGCAGTGGTTTTCCCATTTCCCGAGGTTGCCTACAATCTGAGTCTCCCCAGTCTGGAAAGGGGGTATTGCTGAGGCAGCCACAACCAGAGAAGCCCAGGCTGGTCTCTCTCTGGCTCTGTACCTGGTTTCCAGGCCAGCAACCCAAGGACTGGCATAGAGGGCTGAGACATGGGGAAGGGACCCCAGTCTGGACCCTTGCTGACCATGATATCTCTCTGATTAGAGGACAAGCACAGGAAGCCCTCAGTTGACCCTCTGCTTCCCTCCACCTCAGTAGTCCCCCTCACTTCTCCATGTTCCCAAAGTTCAGTCCAGTGATCCCCATCTGATATTCATTTACCCGAACAGACTCAGGAGGACCACTCTGTCCTCAGAGTCCCAACCTGAAATCTGAGCTTCCACTGGCTCAGAATTAAAATCTGCTTGTCTTGTTCTCACAGGGGAGATTACTTAATTAAGACTGGCCAGCCTCCACCTTTGTGGATCTGCCTGGTTCTCTCTCTCCTGTCTCCTTCTCCCCATCCGTACTCCATCACTTTGTCAGAGCCGCCTCGCTCTCCATTCCTCAGAGGCTCTTCACTCTCTCTCTCCCTGTCTGTCCATCCATCTCTGGCCTTGCTCTGCCTCTTTTCTCTTATCTCTCTTCCTGGTCTCTTTCTGTCTGCTTGTCTCTCTTTCTCCTTGCCTCTTCTCTACTAGGGTATGTCTGCTTGTTTGTGTCCACTGGATGTCTGTCTGTCTGTGGTTCCCTCCCAGCCTCTCTCCCCCTACCCTTAGTTGCTTGAGTGTTCAGAAATGGGCCTGGGACCTCTCACTTTCTCCAGACAGCCTCAGGGCCCCCACCCATGACTCTCTCCCAGTCTGTGAGCCTCTTCTTCCTCTTCCCTGCTCCCCTTGCTACTCAGGGCCCCTCTGCCCAGCCCAGGGGACAAGAACCCTCAGGGCCACATGAGCAGGGTGGCCGTCTGCTGCCCTGAGGACCCAGGCCGTGGCAGCTTCCCTTAATGAGTACGCCTTCAGTGACACATTCATTATTCCTGTTCGGTTGCTTCCAGTCAAAACTGATTAGTTACACTTACCGCTGCAAAGATGTAATGATTTTGTTTATCTTCAATTTATTTTGATTAACATCTCTGTTCTTTTCATTGCAAGTGCAATTAGGTGCAATCTAACAGCGACTACTTTAATTTTGTTGAAATTAAGATGAATAAGTGACGGCTTATGGTGCTTTGTTTAACAAATAAATCATACTTAAGAGGAGTGTATTAGTAATAAATGAAAAAAAGACAGCTTAATTAAAATGCATGGAGCCAGCTTCTTGATGTACATCCAAAATCCAAAGCTGAATTCCAAAAGTCAGAGAGAGCTGAGGGTTACGGAGCTCCTCATCCACCGCTCAAGATGGTGATCATAGGATGACAGATGATGTAGTCTGGTTGCAAGGCTGCTGTGCCAAAAAGAGCAAGGAGCACATTGTGACCTTTGTGAGGTGCTCTCACCTTGTCGGCAAGTGCTACTGGGAAGCCAGGTAGAAAATAACTTGGGAAGACATGGGAAGAGAGGCCCAGGAGAGACCAGATGCCAAGCCCAAGTCCTGAATTCTCCCCAGGAACCCAGATGAGGATAAGGGGCAGGCTGCCCCCCAGGCATCTGGGGACAAGCTGGCTGCCCTGGGACGTGCCACACCTGGAACCTCAGGGCAAGCCAGCTAGGTGAGCTCTCCTCCCTACTGGACTGAGAGGGACTTCCCCATCTCTTGATTTGGAAACAAAGTGCAAAAAGTCAGCCCTGGAAAGTTTCCCCGTGTGAAGTTTAAAAGCGCCTGTGCTGAACAGGCTGGCTTTGAAGCAGTTTGCTGGGGCCCCTTGGCAGGCTCCTGCGAGTCAGAGGGCCGGCTTTGCCTCAGATCCACCGCGCCTGCCTCTGCAGGGCTGGGAAATCGGAATTGTTTTTAAGCTGAAAAATGATCCGTCGAACTCACTCCTTTGCCACCGCTCTTCTTTTGTTCTCAGTCGTCTCCTTCCTCTGCCTTTTCCTCCTCCTTTGCTTCCTCCTTTTAATGAAGAGGAGCAGGCAGATCTGGGCTCAAACCCTGGTACAGGTTCTTAGTAGCTCTGTGACCTGGGGCCAGTGACTTAACCCTCCTGGACCCTGGCGCTTTATCAGAAAACAGATGGCAGTGGTGCCCGTGAGGTAAGGGTGCTGTGAGGGTTGGCCAAGGTAACTGCACCAAAGCGCCCAGCCTGGCCTGGAGGAGGAGGAGCTCAATAAGCATTGGCTTCCTCCCTCTCTTCAGATCCCCTGTCTCCTCCCTGTCTCCTCCTGCCTGCACATTGCCACTCCTAGATCTTCGTAGGCAAGTCTCCTCGCCCTTCCTTTGGCTCACTTAACTCCTACTTATCCTTCACCCTCCTTCAATTAAACTTCATTTTTCTTTTTCATCCTCTCACCATGCATTACCAAGTACCCGCCTTGTGCTGATTGCTGTGCCATCCCCTGAGGACTAGACCAGGTGGGCAAACCCAGGATGGGCCTGTCCTCAAAGCGCCTCCAGTCCCCCATGCAAGTCCCCTATGACCCTCCTTCATAATGGCCATCAGGGTCCTATCTGTTCAAAGGCTGTCTTCCTCATAGAGTGAGTGCTTTGCGAGGACAGGGGCATGCCCAGCACAGGGTGAGACACAGTGGACACCAGCAGAGGGCCGCTGAGCACACCTGACTGTTACAGCACAGAGATGGGTGTGTGTTCTCAGGGAGGCCACATTCTGGTGGAGGTGTAGATGCCAAGGAAGGCACAGACACCAAGGGTGCAAATACTGCGGGGTAGGCAGTCCTAGGACGGAACAGGGGAGGGGACAAGAGATGACAGCCCTGAAGAAGGATCAAAGGCAAAAGACAAGTCTAGGAGCTGGTCCTGGCTTCCTCTTTCCAGTTCAGAAAAGGGGAAATCAGGACTCACATGGTCGAGGGTTATAAGAGCAGTTCCCAATGTACTGAGGCCCAGACTCCTCCTCTCCAGTCTTATCTGCCTCCTTCCTTCTGCTCCAGCCACACTGATTTTCCTGGTGGCCATGCTCCCTCCTGCCTCAGGGCCTTGGTACATACTGGTCCCTCTGCCAGGAACACTCCTCTCCCTAACACCCTCTTCAGTGGTCCTTTCTACCTCCTGCCAACTTTGACCCTGGCCCTACACCTGGCTTTAGGTCTCATTTTTGACATCACCACCTTGAGCAAACCCTTCCTGAGCCCCCAGCCCAGGTCAGTTTCTCATCACACCCTCCATAGCACTTGCACAACTGTCATGAAATATGATATAATTGCTGTTCACTGTCTGTCTCCCCAGGTAGACAGCAAGTTGCATGAAGGCAGAGACCATGCCTGCCTTGTGAATTGCTGTATCCTTGGTGCCAAGCAAAAAGCCTGGGATAATAAAAGCAAACAGAATGAATAACCTTCTCTAGACTCTAGCCCTTTGTGTCATACCCTAGATGATCCTAACCACAGTCTCACAAATTAAAACCAAACCAAACCTGTTGCTGTCGAGTCGATTCCGACTTGTAGCCACCCTATAGGACAGAGTAGAACTGCCCCATAGGGTTTCCAAGGTTGCAGATCTTTATGCAAGCAGACTGCTACATCTTTCTCCCATGGAGTGACTGGTAGGTGCGAACTGCTGACCTTTCAGGTGGGTTCAAACTGTGGAACTTTCGGTTAGCAGCCGAGTGCTTTAACCACTGCTTCACCAAGGCTCCTTCAACCACAATCTCATAAAAACCAAAACCAAACCTGTTGCCATTGAATCAATTCCAACTCATAGTTACTCTATAGGACAGAGTAGAACTGCACCAGAGTGTTTCCAAGGAGTGGCTGGGGGATTCGAACTGCCGACCTTTTGTTTAGCAGCTGAGCTCTTAACCACTGTGCCACCAGGGCTCCTCAATCTCATAAAGGAGGTGGTTATTGTTCCTACTTCACAGATAAGGAAGCTGAAACTTGGAGAGATGTGACTTGCCCAAGACCTATGCCAAGTAAGTGTTCTTCAACCTACCTCTGTCTGACTCTGAAGCTGTATTTTATCAGGAAGCATCTTTGAATCTTAAAAGGCAAACATGAGCAGGGGGAGTTGCGAAGTAGGATTCTTCCTGCTTGGGTGAAAGGACAGGAAAAAGCATTGCCTCTCTGACTGGTGTTATCAAGGGAAGAGGAGCCAGCAGGTGCTAGGGCCTGAGATGTCAGATCTAGCTCTGGGTCTGAGCATCAGAAATTGGGGGTGGGGGGAGATGGGGGGTCGAGGGTAGGTTGTGGGGATGAGGAACCAGACACAGCTGCTTCTCAGAAGGAGCTTTAGGGACCCCAGAGGAAACCACCCTTGACCTTCCCTGCTGAACTTGCCTTCTGGTGCCCGTCCTGGCCCTCCCTGCTGGCTACCGGGATTTTCTGAGGTGCACGTGGCACCCGATGAGCCCTGGTCGCCAGGCAGCTGCCACAGTGGTTGCCGCACTTGAGTATGCAGGGGAGATGAGGAGTTAGTGAGTATCTCCTGCGTGTCCCCCAATGCTCCTCCCAACCACTCCACGAAAGGCAGTTTATTAACAGGTTCAGATAAGGAAACTGCAACCAGGAGGGAGAAAGTGACTTGTCCGAGGTCTCACAGCAGGGAAATGGCTTAGGCTAGGATCTGCAACCACTGTTCCAAGGAGGGACAGAGGGAAGGATAGCGAGTCCTCCGGAGCAAAGCGAGGAAGGGGTGGAGAGTGAGGGGAAGTAGAAAGAAATAAGAGAGGGAGGGAGAAAATGGGGAGAGCGACCGAGCAGAGAAGGGGTAAGAGAGTCAGCAGCACAGATCCACGGAGAGGAAAAGAGAGATGCAGTAAACAAGAGAATAGGGGACGCAAGGAGAGACCGAGAGAGGAAAGGAGGCAGAGAAACGCGACAGAGACAAGGAGATGGGGAGAGACAGAAGGAGACGAGCAGAGATGGACACAGAGGAAGACGAGAGCTAGTGACAGTGACAGAGCGCGGGGGGTAGGGGAGACGAGCAGCGCGCGGAGAGGACGCGGGACGGCGGCAGGAGGGGGAGGGAGGCCGAGGGCCGCTGCGCTGCGAGGCCACCTCCCCCGGGCTCCGCTGCCGCCCCCGCCCCCGGCCGCACGCGCCCGCAGCCTAATGACCGCAGCCCAACCTGCGACGCGCGGCCCGCCAGAACTCGAGGCCGCCGTCAGCTGGCAGCGCCCGGCAAGCTGGGGAGCCGCGAGCACCGCAGCCAGGGTGGCAGCTCCTCCGGCTCGGCTGGCCCTGATTGATTTGCCAGCGGAAGCGAGGAAACAGCCCCTCTGATCCGCGCGCCCCGTCCTCGGCTCCCCGGCTCCGAGTCTCCCTCGCGCTCGCCTCGCCCGGCCTCGCCCGGCTCCCGAGCCGGCCCTGCAGGCTGGAGCGCCCCGCCGGCCCGAGGAAGCCCACCGTCCCCCGGCCCGGGGTCCTGCGTCCCGACCCGGCTCCCCACATCTCCCAGCTCCTCCGGCTCGGCCGGGCCAGCCCGCAGGCCCTGGGGCTGCCAACTGCCCCCTCGCCCCCCCTGGGCACCGTGCCAGCCTCCCCAGCCCTCACCCTGCCGCTCCCCACCAGCCCGGCACCCCCGCCCCCAGCCCCTCGGCCCTGGCCCGGGGCTGCCCACAGAACCGGCCACACCCGCTGCGGACGACTCGGAAAGGTAAGCAGGCGCCTCGCGCGCCCTGAAGGTCCGGGCGGGCTGCGCTGGGGAGCCGAGGGCAGGGGCGCGGCGGGCACCGGCCGCCCGCCTGGCGGCGCAGCCAGCTGTGCCTTCCGGTTCTCGCCAACCCGGACCGGCCTGGGAACTGCAGCGGCCACTGGGCCGGGAACAGAGGCGAGGGCCCCGCTGGGGCCGGGGAGAAGGGCTTTGGGCAAGTTGGAATTTGTAGAGGGAGACCTGGTGGGAATTGGGTGAGGTCGTTATCTTCCTTTCTGTTCTGAGAGTAGGGGAGTCTGGCTCTCATGTACAGAGATATTCTGCCCGTATTTTTTCTCTTTTAAGGAATTATCTTCCTCTCTAAATTTCTAAAAATTGATAGGCATCATTTTCTTAAGTCTCTTTTTGAGGACTCACCTCTTTGCCCCTGTTTCTTAGGCAGAAGAAGTCTCTTCTCATTCCGATTCTCCCCCAATTAAGCATATTCTCTCTCGCTCCCGATTTAGTTTTTTTTCCTCTTATGCTCCAATGTAGAAGGAAATTCTCTCTCCCCACAATTTACAACCATCTCCTTCAATCCCATTCTCTCGTTTTGAAGGCTAACCTTCTCTATCGCCCTTTTACTTCACTTAATCCTGGATGTGCGGACTCAGTTTGGGCCTTCAAGTGGGAAGTGGACCTTGTGTTTTTCTGGGGGCAAGGCCAGCTATGGGGACCCCTTATATTAGCAGCGTGCGAGTCATCCATGTCAGCCTCCAGGCATAGGGCAGCTGCACAGCCTCAACCTAGGTGGACTGGAATTTGTTTCCAAGGGGCAAGGAGGGAAGAGTACCCCGAAACAAAGAATTAAGAATTGAGGCCGCCTCCTCCAAGGCTGAAGAATTCCAGCTTCTGGGCTGAGGGGCCACATCTAGTCCCCTTCCCCCACCCCTTTAACTTTAAAATAGTTTAATGAACAGGGAGAGAGAAATCATTTTTTTTCCTTCTGCGTGGTGAACAGTCTACAAAGAGAAAGGGGGAAAGGAGGGAGAGAGCTTTAACTCTGATCCCCGCAATTAGTTTCCTGGGATTGGGAGGGGGGCAACCCGGGAGCCTCAGTTCTTCAGATACAAAAGCATTTAGATCGCTTTAGACCGGTTAATCCTGAGTCTGGCTCGGGTCTCTTTTGTTTCCCAACTCCATTGTGGGTTTTGTGCAGTTTCTCTCTGTTCGCGTGATTGACTAGCCAATGGATGGTAATTATCCAAATGTCCCCTCTGTCCTTTGACTGACTTCTCCGTATTATGGGCAACTGTCATGCATTCTGTCATTCCATATCATATTACACGTATTATCATATGAAATCTCCCCCCCCCAATATAAAGGAGGGCGCCTCAGCCCGGATGCTGCTGCTTTTAGAAGGAAGGGCCCCAAGTAATTTGTGCTGGGCACGGTTTGGAATACAGAGCAGGGGGCTCCCGAGATGGGAGGTTCTGCAGGTAATTTGTTGTGCTGGTTGGGAGTGGGGTTGTCTCTGGGGTTGGGGTTAGAAGGACACTGCTGGGGACTTGGAGCTGACCTGCCAGCTTGTATTCCTCTGGCCAGACACTTGGAATGGTTAAGACATATCTGGGATACCTAATAAAGAAACTTAGAATCAGTCTTTTGACTGGAGGATATCATAAAAGTCAGAAGGACTGGGTCCTTTTTGGGGGTACTGGAACTTACTGGCAGGTGCACAGGACACCAGCCCTTGGGATCCCAAAATACACCTCTTTTACCCGTGGTCCTCCACAGGACAAGTCCCTGGACTTTTGTCCCCATTTGCTGCCAAGCAGACTGGGGACGGATAGCCGACTGCGTCTATTTCAATCCCCCACGAGCTGATGCTGAGCTCTGAGAAGGGACAAGCTTCTCCAATGATGCTTTTGCACAGATAAACTTAGTGCCCCTTGGTGCAATTGTACATGCCATCGCTTAAGAGGGAGGTAGGATTTATAACAAGGAGTCTTTGCAAACGGAGACTCTGGGGTCCTCTGAATCTGTGGGCAGGACTAGCCTTTCTTCTGCTAAAATGCAAAAAAAAAGTGTTTTATTATTGCAGTGGATATGAAATGCCGCCCAGATGTACAGCCTCGCAGTTAATTACCTTGTTCTTCATCAAATATATGAGCAATAAATTCTCCAGGAAGGTGTGGAGGTGGTGTGTGTGTGTGTAGATGGATGGATAGACGGGAGAAACTCACTCTTTTTAAAACCACAGAAAGAGAGACTATTTTATGGGAGGCTTGATACACTGCCACAAGATGCTTTGAAATTTTCAATGATCAAATATACATGATCAAGCTGTTCATGTTAGGGTGTGAGGTGCGCTGACGGTCAATGGCTATTGATCAGGCTGTTAAGTACTTCTGCTCAGTTTTATAAATATAGATAGATCCCAGATGATTTAAAGAATTAGATGGGTAAGAAACTGGCATCCTACGTTTCTTTGGAGAAGGGGAAATGGCTGGTCAGTTGCAAAAAACAAATCATTGTTTACCCCTTACTCTCCCAAAGAAAATACCTTGGAAAAGGTGAACTTTATTTGCAGGGGTGTTCAAGAATAGAGTGAAAATCTTCCAAATGTTTGGGATCTGCCAGGAAGTCACTTTACCTGAGCCTAGCCTTGTACACAGGCTGAGAGTTTCTCTGTCTCTGTCTCCGTGTCTCTCTCTCTCTCTCTCTCACACACACACACACACACACAGAGGCAGTCACAATTCTGACCCAGACTGATGTGCTGCTGAGGAGATGGGGAGGGTGTCATTTCTGCAAGGGGGCGTCTAAGGTCCTTGAAACCCTTCTGGTTAGGAATAGGGTGAACCGGCCACGCTGCCTTTCCCAATTAACTAATTTCTCACTAATCTAAAGATCTATTTAGAAAGGTGTGGAGGGGGTGGGGGATGGAGATTTAAAGATAACCTCTAATTGGTATGGAAAAATTTAGTTGATGACACCTAGAAAACCTCTCTACTCTTTCACATTCATATTTTCTCTCTCTCTTCCTCTCCTACTTCCTTTCCTGTCTGTCTTATTTTGCCTTCTAAAAACATTTCCTCAAATTAAAAATGGACTTTGAAAGGAAAGGGCAATAAGAAACAGTTGGGAACAAGGAGGAGAGAAAGCGAACTTTTAATGTTTTTCATTGTATTGCAGGGTAATCTTACTAGATAATTTGTAGAAGTAACATGTTCAAGAAGATCAGCCTGCACCCAGATCGGTGAAACTTCAGCATATGCACAATTTATAGTTATATTTTGTTTTCACATCTTAAAAAGACAGAGAGTGTAGATTTTAAATTATTCCATTTACACAAAAACCTTTTCCAGCTAAATGCCCCTCACTGTGGGAGCTCAGGCATCTCTACTAATGAATCCCCCCAGAAATGGAACTAAAATTAGCATCTCCCAAAAAAGTTGATCCACCTAGAAATGGATGAATCAGTCCTGATTGGGTGGACATGCCCTTTCACCTCATTGTGTCTGACCTATCACTTAATTAATCTCTCCCAGATGCAGAGCTGTTGACAATGCCAAAGATAAGCGGTATTTCGAACAAAGCAGGAAGCTTTTAAAAGAACAAGCCACAGTAAGGTTTGAGGCTCTTAAAGTGTGTAAATCATCAGCATTTGATGTAGTTTGTTATAACATAGCTCGAGATCAGAGATGGTCCTATCTTTGCTGGAAACTTTCTGTTCTTAAACTACTGATAACATTCATTTTCTGCTTCTTCCCTCTCTGTCTCTAGTTCCCTTTCTTCTGCCTCTTTCTTCAGATTTAGACTATCCATGGCTAGTTTCCTGAAAATTGTCCTCTGTTTTCCAGCCTCATTCCTGACTCCTCTGTTCCTTTTTAAAGCATTCGGGCTATCGAGGTGGTCAGCCGCGAAGGCTTTGGGTGACAAAATATTGACTGCATTTGCTCGTACCTTATGAAGGAGGACATTTGTGCTGGAGGCACCTTGGTGACATGCAGGGAATAGTTCATTAATTAAAAGACTTGCTAATTGCTGCTTGAATTACTGTGCACAGAGAATGAAATGAGTTTGTAAAAGATGACTTTTTTGGAATAAATGTTTTTTGCTTGAAACATTTTTATAAACAGGTCCTACAAGATGTGTTGCTTTCACTCATGCCTCTATCGTCAACTATTCAATTGAGCTTCAATTAATGATAATATATGGTCCGGGATCCTTAGCTGGGCCCGACTGATGGAAGAGCTTTGTTGAATTTGGTGCAGGTGGCACTGTTTAATAAGCACAGGAAAGAGTGAATAATGTAGTGCTTGCAAAGAGAAGTAAATGCAAAATAGATCGCTCTAATTATGGCAGCCCCCAGAAATGGAGACACAAGCTGAAATAGCCAACTAGCTAGGAAATTTCAAATAGGGCTGATTGCCCCTTGCCTTTTTTACTTTCGAGGGCTGACATAGGTAGCTTAAAAGTAAATTTGGGTGAACTCATCTGACTCAACACAAGCACACATTCAAAACCTGAGTTTTACAGATGATCTCTCAGTGTTTGCCTTTACTGTCTAGAATCCTTTACCAGATAGTAAAATTCAGCTCTAAATGGGGCCATCTGAGCATTTCTTCCTGCAAGAGATCGGCACAAGCTCATTATGACCAGTCTTTGTATTTTATTGCAAAATGTCAGGAGATTGCAATTTTGTTATGCTTGAATTTCTAAGAAAACGAGCCTATAGGAAATCAAAGTGTGTATATTAAAGCAAACAGAATTTCCCATATACCTTCCAAGGGTCCATAATGATTTTCATTCATGCAAAGATAATCGATGGGACATTAGTTGTTTTAATTAAGGGAAGAATAAAAATATTATGGGGGGGGCAAAGGAGGCTGGCTTCAGGTGAAGTATATGTGGGAAACGGCTTGTTCATCACCTAAAGAGACAATGCCAGCTTTCCAAACAGCAGCAGAGATTTGCTAATTGGGCCAGTGGAAAGTTGGACGGGGGTAGGGGAAGGGTCCTGCTCAAAGTGCAGGGTGAAAGACGGTGGCCACACTGGGCATTTTCCCTCCCCTGCAACCTTACTATTCCCCTTAAAAATGGACCTTGTCTTCTTATATCACCTCCTAAGAGAGGAACCTTCTTATGTCCAAGGAAGATGCAAATTGTGCTAGGAGCCGAGTACACTTTGTGATGGTAAAATAGTGCCAGCGGCTGAGAAGCCAAAACCAACATTCTTTAGCCTGGATTAAGGAAAGGCTGGAGCTGAGTATGTGTGGGATTCGTGGACTGGGCTGAGAGACTACTGAATATGCTAGATATGGGGTAATCTGCGTGGTAATGGCTCCAGAGAGTAGGTAGAGACTCTCATCCTGTGATAGGGAACAAAAGGAGGAGCCAAGTCCAGCATCTTTAGCCAAAAACCCCTCTTTTTGTTCTGTGAAAATGTTTACCAAACCCACCTCCAGTCCAGTCAGCGCTGGCTAGGCACCAGCGTTGATTAGTGTATGCGAAGCTCATAAAAGGTTTATGAGGAAACCTTTGCTTAGAAATGGAGTTGGAGGGTGTCCTGCTGTCAGAGAAGGATGGTAGAGATGCCTTTGAATGAAGAAGGGCTGTGGCAGAAAAAATTTCCAGCCTGAAATGCATGTGAATGTAAGAATTTTCAGCTAGTGAAGAGTTCAGCTGCTTCCTTCCCCCCACCCCACTTTTTTCCATACAAAATCTTCTTGATTCCCGTTTAAACAACATGCAGTTCCCAGTGTGAGGAAATGTATTGCAGTTACTTGTATTTCAACTCAAAAGGCTTACAGAGAGTCAGATTAGCAAAACAGCCCTTCAAATACCCATAGTATTCTAGGCTAGATTAAAAAGAAATTATTATCAAGGAATGGCTGCAGTTTTACCAAGTGGGAAAAAAAATCAACATCTTGTTGATACACACACACACACACACACACACACACAGACACACATACCTTCATATATGAATGTATGTATTTGCCTCAGGGCAGTTTATATCTTTGCACGGAAATTTGCTGGTGTATGTGTGGGGTGGTGCCATTAGCTATTATGTATTTTGTTAAATTGTTCTTTAAAAATATGTAATCTGATCTGACGGATTTACATTGTTGACAATGTGATTTAAGCAGGGCCCAGATACAAACTTTCTCCACCCCTATCAATAATTGTAAAACCCTTTGCTGAAGTGAGCAATCTCTGACCTAGTATTCATATTTCTTTTACCAATCCACTGCAATAAAATCGAACATTTTGTCACCACTTTGAGAAACACTGCCAAACACCTTAAAACACATGTCACATGCCAGCAACCCCTCATTTCCCTCCTCTGGGAGTTTCTACATCTGGACTCATAATCACAGATTAAAAACCTTGACAAAATTGCATCTGAGCACATTCCTCTCCGCAGCCCTTACTTTCTCATAGCATTTAATACAATATTAATACCTGCTACCGAAAGGCAGGAGGGAGGAAAAGGGCTGCCAACCTCCACGTTTCCCGATGCATCATGTTCAAACCTGAAATTCACACTTCGTGTTTCATTTTAAGTTCAGTACATTTAACAGGGCCCTAGAGAGAGGGCCCTAGTTAGTTCCCCAACCTGCTCAGCTGACGCCCAGGGAGGCGGTTTCAGAGAATTGTTCAGATCGCTGCAGGGAGAAGAGGAGGAGGAATTGGGCTCCTCTCTGCCTGAGATGGGCCAAGCCACTTATCTATCCTAGTGTCAGACATGGGGTTCCTCTTCAAAACAGCTAAGGCTCCACTAGTATGTATTATCGATAGTGGTGATCAGCAGATTTTCTGCACGGTGTGACCAAGGCAATGAGTTGATTTCATAAAAGAGCCATGCCTAAGCTGATTTGCTGCTGACTGATAGCCTCTCACATCCATATAAAACCCCCTCCTTTGCTGAGCGAGGTCCACAAGCACACGCTGGGAAAGAGGGGGTCCTCAATGAAGATACAGGGCTTTTCTGCCATTCCTGTGACTCAGCCTCACCCCACCTTTGCTTGGAGGTGCTCACAAACACACATTCCTGTGCAGTCGCAAGGAATCACCATTCCTCTGCTCTACAAACAGGAGACAGAGGTTAGAGGAGAGAGGAAAGTACAGGCAGTAGACCCCACCGGGGGGACTCCTGGGGCACAAGTGATACCCTGGAAATGGACTTTCAGGTATTGGTGGCTTTCTTCAGCCCCTGCCATTCTGTAACCAGAATCAGAGTCAAGACAGAGTTTAGCAATCCCAGAGAGCCCAACTAGGTGTGCCCCCCCCTTTTAAAATTTAAGCCTCCAGGTTTCTGGAATGAGTAACTAGCACCTCTAGCAGCAGCCTCACTGTAGAGGAGGAAACACACACACACACACATTTCCCTGAGCAAGATCCACTTTGGTGAGCAAGGACTATAATTTGCTGAATGGTGCAAGCAAGTCCTAAAGACAGGACATGTTATATTTCAGGGAATGCAGGCGGGCAACTGCCCTGTGACTACAGCGAACAGTTTTAAGAACACAGTCCTTTCTGCTTCAAGGCAAGGAAGAAACGTTTTTTGCCTCCTTCTTCTTTACAGTTACTATTCAAGAGCCCCCTCCCCCCATTCCTAGCCCCATACTCAGAGTTTCAGGCCATCCGTTGCAGTGCCCAAAGAGGGGCCCCACGCAGACCAGGCTGGGGCTAAGGAGGGCGGTTCCACTGCGCGGAATCCTTCCCTGATGGCTCCCAAATCCGGCGTTTTCTCTGCCTGCCTTTCCCTCGGGGGAGACTCGAAGAGGCTGCAAAAATCTGGGCGCCCGCTCGCTCGCTTGTCAAGAAGCAAACTGTCTTCACATTCTCCAAGAGCAACATCCCTGCCTTTGCCTAGGAAGAGGAAGGAAGAGGCAAAATAAATAAAACCAGTTAATGTTGTAGTTAACTTGCAAATCAAGTAAATCTGTTGGTGCCGTATTTGAGAAATAAACCATCAGAGCGTCACAGCAAACACACACTTCTGAACGTCTTCATTTTGATTTAATGGTATATCAGCGTCAACTATCGCTTCCTCTGCTGGTACACACGGCCTGATGCCGCGGGAGGAGGGTGCCCATGTTTATCACCGAGTGAGATGACTAATTACACCTTGTCAATCACTGGCTATGAAGACATAAAACCAGCGCTCACAATGAAGTAGTTGCCTGCAGCGTCAATTAGCTGGCGATTCGGAGGTTATTGCGTGGCCCTGCTTTGGCCGCCGCTAATAACGGGACAGAGCGCCGGGAACAGCGCCCTGATCAATCACCCTCCTTCCGTGGCTCCTCTGCTCCCACCCTCTCTTCCCCCGCCCGGCCCAGCCTCACTTTCTCCGGGCGTCAGGCGCTTCCTCCCTCCGCCGCCCCGGCTCTGTGGCGCCGGCGGCCCCGGGAGCCCCGGGAGCCCCGGGAGCCCCGGGAAGTTTGAGCCGGGCAGCTCCGCAGCCGGCAGCCGGGAGCCCCGCAGCCTTAGGGGAGCGCCGGGGCTGGTGGCCCCTTTGTTGGAGAAGGCGTGGAGGGAGCGCTTTTGTTCTGAGTTAGTCACGGTGGCCGGCTGGAAGCTGCTACCTCATTATGCGCCCGGTCTGCTTGTCTGCGAGGAAGCAGATGGTGGGGAGGTAGGCAGTGGTGAGAGTGGCCAGACCTGAATTCCGTTCACCTGTCACTTCCCACAAAAGGCAGGTTCAGGGGACTTAGAGATTGGTTTCCCCTATCGGGGGAGGAGGGCTGAGAGGCTGCAGTTTCCGGAGCCTCCCCACCCCCACCCCAAAGGTCCATTTACCTGTCTGGGCTTGCCCTCCTTCCTCCCCCCGCCTTCTCCTCGGCGCGGCTTCTCGCACCGTGTAAATGTCACTCACGTGTCAGGATGTGTGTTTACAGTCTGTTCCTCTCGTTTCGTCTCCGCGGACAGGGCTCAGCGACTGCGCGACGTCCCCCAGCCAATGGGGGAGATTAGCAAAGTTACCGGCCTCTGAACCCGGGGCTGGAGAGCTCGGATCGCGCACCGCGAAGGGAGATGTATTTGAGCCTGTTGCAGACCAGAAAGCGTCCTAGCCAGGCGCAGAGGGATAAACAGGCGAATGTACCCGAGTGGGAATCCTGGCTGCCTGGGAATTTGGGGTCGGTCCAAGGATGAGTGTGGGCTGCTGGTCAGAGAAGTGGCGTAGGAATCTTGATGCATATATGTACGGGGACGGGGGGGGGTGGTGGTGGTGGTGGTGGTGAAGAATCGCGGAATATGTTTCCACATTTCTTGAGAAGCCCACAGCAAGAGTTACTCAGTGCCCCCCTCGCTACTCAACTCTCCTCCCCATACACACACAGAGCTTTTACAGCAGCCCCTCGAGCTCTTGAAAACGTGTTGTATCCATCCAGCCCGGGCGCGGGCTACACCCCGAAGGACCAACACTCCAGAGTTGTTGCAAATTATTTTTTTCTACCCCTTGGGCGACCTCCGGATGAACTCTAGTGACTCCTAGATTAGATTTTCATTCCTTACTTTCTTTGAAAGTGCCCCAGATGCGTCAGTAAAGTACGCCTGTGTATATGTATAGGCGTCCGCGTGCCTGGGCGCGAGCCTTGTGCAGGCTCCGAACCACACGTCTTGTGAACATACGCGCACGCGCGTCTTTGGGTTTATGGTCCTTCCCTTTCATTGGGGCATCTGTGCATGTGCAACGTGTACACACATACTTGTAACTTCAAGGAGTTTTTACAGATACAAAAAACATGGCCTCGCAGAAGGCGCGTGCACGGACTTAGGTAGAGTTGCTGGAACATTCAAGTCTACGTTTACGTGCTTTTACCGCTATACAGATGCATATTCCTGCCCTGCACTGGGCACATACCTGATAAGCACGTGTAAACCCTAGTTCTTCATTCATGCTGGCCGTGTTTTTTGACAACGGAGATAAATATATGTGTTTGCACACATGAACAGGAGTGCTCGTGCTTGGGCCTTCCATACACACTTATATTTATGTCTAAAAGCTATGTACGCATGTGGAAAGTATGATTTTTGCCGCCTTAACTCTGTGCCCGGTAATATAAACTGAAGAGATCCTGTTTATCCCCTTACCCTGTCCTGGCAATCAGGTCACTTCAGGTTGGCGCCCCCATCCAAAAGGAAACTGAGCCAAACTCGCCTCCAGAGTAGCCTCAGACCCAGGACATGGGGGTCCTGTAACTGACTTTAGTTTTTCTCCACAATCACTATTTCCGAAGTCGCCCTTCACCACACACCTGGGAGTGGCCTTCGACCTCCCAAGAAACTCTCAGTTCAGCCTGAGGTCTGGGGGTGGGGGGGTAGCTGGGATTTTCCCGCTGGCCGGGTTGTTGTTTCTTCCAGAAGTGGTGCAGCCAGGAGGCGGGGTCGATGCGACATCATTGGGTCCGTGTGAGTGGTGCGCAAAGAGGGCAGAGAATGGGCCTGTGGTGCTCTGGCGTTTAGGGACCCTGCTGATGCCCAGTGTATCTCGGGAGTGGGAAAGTTTTTAACAGAAGAAAGGGGTGGTGAGGGAAAAGAGGGAGTGATGAATTTGCTGAGTGCCAACTATATTCCAGGCGTTTTACATCCATGATCTCTGTCGTTCTTCATCACATCCCTGTGGAGAGACTATTTGTCTACAATGAAAAGGTCAGAAACAGGCTAAGAGAAGTTAAAATAGGCTAAGAGAGGTTAAGTTACCTGCCTAAAGTTACACTGCACGTAAACAGCAGAGCTAGGATTCGAACTCATGCCAATACAAGTTCCTAAAGCCGTGCTCGCCTCCACTCTTTCAGGCTGGAAAGAGACTGGGAAGAGCGAGAAGTTGCTACACGCTGGGCCATATTATGCCGCATCACCCAATAAGCGAAGTAGCACGGGTTTACTTGTATTTACTTACTAATCTGTAGTGCACAATTTCATGTTTTTTTTTTTTTTTTCAAATTTCATTTTTGATGCGGTGAAACTCATATGAAATTGTGCACTACAGATTAGTAAATAAACAGTTAAACCAGTGCGTACCTTGCCTACTGGTTAATCCGCCCCTGTGCCATAGATTGAGCCCTCGCTCGTTTGGAGCCATGCGATGCTGGCTGCCCCCCCTCCATCCCCCATCCCCAGGAGTCACAACCCTCCCACTAGCTCTCGCCTCTCCGGCTCAGCCCAGTCCCCAAGAGGCCCGCGCTGCCGCCCTCAACCCAAGGCGCAGAGCCCTGCCCAAAGGTAAGAATTTGGCGGGAAGCGGCGGAAGGCTCCAGAAGCTCTCTGCCCCAGGCCTGCTTTCCCGCGCCTCCCCAGCTCGTGCCCGAGGCCGCGGCTCCGGGGCTTGTCCCTCGGCTGGGGAGCCCCGAGTGAGATCTCGAGCATCCTCTGGCTGAGCCTTCTTGGGATAGAGACTGCAGGGAAAGAGTTTAATTTTCCTTCCAGAAGAAATCTCAGGAAACTGTTCGTAGCCTTAAAACTCCGAACCCTGCGCTCTTCCTCCTCCCTCCCTTCTGCCTCCTCCCTCCAACCTCGCCCACCAGCTCCCACCATCTCGTCTTTTCTCTTCTCTCGACTCTCCCCTCCCTCTCGAGTCTCCCGCCTTCCCGGAGCACGCGCTGCCAGGGCCCCGGGCGCCGGGCGGCCAATGGCGCGGCGGCAGGACGTGATGTCAGGCGCGGCTGTAGAAAAGGCGCGGAGGCTTGCGCTGGCGCGGACTGCAGAGCCCGGGCTGGGCTCGGCGCGCGCTTGGAGAGCGTTGCGCGCGGCTGGGCCCGCGGCTGGTGGCTCCTCCTCCCACTCTGCTCCTCCTCCTTTTTCTCCTCCTCCACCTCCTCCTCCTTCCCCTCCTCCTCCTCCACCTCCTCCTCCTCCTCTTCTTCCTCCTCCTCTTCAATTCTCCCGGTGGCTCGACTCGGCTCGCTGGCTTCGGAGAAACCCCTACTCCAGTCGCAGACTCAGCGCCCAAGAGGGTCACCCTGGGCTGGGGGTGCACCCCGGGGAGGGGAGGGGTCCAGGCAGCTGGGCAGCCGTGGACACCTAGCCGCTCTGGGGTGAGCCCCGACCCAGCCGTCGCTGCCTCGAGCAGAGTTTGCGCCCCTGCTTTGCGCCCCGGGCACCGAAGCCGGGCGGGCGATGCCCGCAGCGTGAAA
>NW_004443974.1:8402358-8429022 GCF_000243295.1 Trichechus manatus latirostris
GGGAGCGCCAGGCAGCTGAGGCGGGGGGCAAGCCCTCCCGCGGAGGAGCCGCGCCCCCGGCCCCGCCGGTGCCGCCGCGATGCTGTTCCACAGTCTGTCGGGCCCCGAGGTGCACGGGGTCATCGACGAGATGGACCGAAGGGCCAAGAGCGAGGCCCCGGCTATCAGCTCCGCCATCGACCGCGGCGACACGGAGACGGTAGGCGCTCGGCTGAGGGGTCGGGACAGAGCTGGGCCGGGCCGGGGCCAATCTGCGTCTCCGCTTCTCGAAGTTTATGGGCATTTTGGGAAGCGAGCGTCTTTCGTGCCGCACGGGACAGGGAGCTGGGAATCCACGGGCAGAATGCAGGGGCCGGAGCTCCTGGCCTAGGGGAAACTCCGCTGCTGGGACGAAGGAGGGAAACATGGTTGAAACTGAAATCTCGGACCCGGAGGGTGGAGGAGACCATTTCTCCCAAAGTGGGAGCGAAATCTGACTCACGGCCCAGGCGGCTCCCACCTCACCTCCGGCCGCCGGCCCCGCACCCTACTCTTTTTGGCTCAGCTGCTGACGGTGCCGCCTGTGGCGCCGGGGAAGGGAGACCAACCGGCAGTATTGGGGCTCCAGCCGGCTTGGGCCGCTCCCCACCTCCCGGCAGACGAGGATCCCTCTGTAGCGCGGTTTCAGGGGCCGGAGTAATCGCGGCCAGTGCTTTTCGTTGATCGTGTCCCCGGCCTCCCGGCCTCCTGGCCCGCCGGACTTGGTCAAGCCAGGGGCTCAGAGTTCAGGCTCTGGCCTGGCTCTTGTGGAGGGAGAGTACATTAGGATCTTCACAACTTGCTCCGCCGGCCCAGCCCCAAATAGCCAGTTCCTCGCCTCAGATCTCCCCAGAGACTCTACGAGCAGACGCTGCCCAAGCTGAGCCCAGAGATGACCTTTAGAAACCGAGGAGGCGGGGAGCATGGGCGAAGCTTCTCTGCTCCGAGAGCAAAAGCGGCAGCTCCAGTTGCCTCTTGCTTAGGAACCCGCTGAGGGCTCAGTTAGGTTAGGGAAGAATTTGGGGTGGACCTGCCCGGCACCCGGAGACTTTGAGGGTGCCCCTGCACCCCATTCACCATCTCCTAGCCCTCTGACCTGCGTTCTGGATCCAAGAGAGCCCCAACCGGTGTGGTAGAGGTGGCAGAGGGGCTGGAGTTGCTGCTACCTGCCCTGGCCTAAACCTTTGGCTTAAGGATCCAGAGATCACTAGGCTCGCGGTCAGGGATTCCGTCTGTGTCTCGGGAGAGGAGTCTGTGTGTGTGTGTGTGTGGGGGGGGGTGACTTCCAATGGTCACTCCATCAGTTTTCCCGGTCTCAGCCAAGTGGTTCCTTTAGGAAACAATTTAAGGGAGCTGTTGGAGAGCTTGACTGGAGTAGCCACGCTGCTCCAGTCCCCAAACACAGCCTGAGCCTTGCTGGGGAATGGGCAGGGAGAAGAGGAGGGGAAAGCAGTAAGGCAGGAGAGCCATCTAGGCCAGGGGCCCGGCCTGGGCCTGTGGCCAGCTTGGGCTGTGAAGGCGGGCCTGGGTTCTGAGCTGCCCGGATACGGGCCTTTTTGGTTAGGGGTAGAGTGTTGTGCGCTTCGGCAGGCTGCCCCTTCCGCGTTTAGGGCTAGCCCGGGCCAAGAAGGGAGCTGCGTGTGCCCCTTTCGCGGAGGCAGCGGCGGGGCCGGCAGCCTGATGCAGGCGCTGCGGCCTCCTGCCTCCCTCCCTCCGCAGACCATGCCGTCCATCAGCAGTGACCGCGCCGCGCTGTGCGCCGGCTGCGGGGGCAAGATCTCGGACCGCTATTACCTGCTGGCAGTGGACAAGCAATGGCACATGCGCTGCCTCAAGTGCTGCGAGTGCAAACTCAATCTGGAATCGGAGCTCACATGTTTCAGCAAGGACGGCAGCATCTACTGCAAAGAAGACTACTACAGGTATCCCCCCACTCCAGGACCCACTGCCACTCAGGACCCCCATCTCAGGGGCAATCTGGTTCCTCTCTTTTACCTCCAGTGCTGGGGGAGGGTTCCCTACTCAGGACGCCCCTACTCTAAGGAAACACTAATTGGGTGACAGCCCTTTTAAGAGACAAATTGGGAGCTTTTGGAAAGCGTAGGGACTCGGAGAAAACAACAAGCTGCCCTTCCGTCTGAGTTTAGACCATAAATAACCTTGGGCTGGGGTTCTTGCGCCCTTCACCCTTTGAAGTTTCTTGGGTATAGCAGAGGAGACAGAAATAGGCACCACAAAACCCAGGCAGCCTGGGCTGGTGTGCAGCAAAGTTGGAGGGAGAGCTGGGGGAGTGGGTGCGTTTCCGGGTCTTTGGGCAATATGGGAGTGAAAGCTGGCCAGGATTAAAGGACCAGAATCACCACTAACAGGCTCCAAGCTCCGTGTTTCTCCTTTCAGGATTTAGGGTTAAGGTCTGTTTATATTCTCTCTCTCTCTCTACCTGTCTCTGTGTTTTTCCCAAGTTACAAAGGTCTGTAGGTTTTCCACGCGCTGGTGTGGCGGGTAGGAGTAAAGGGTGGAAAAGGGGTAAGTGGGGGAGCCCCCCCAAAGCAAAGGCTTTCCTGGGACTTGCTCACGCTCTGGGTCAAGTAGAAGCCTTTGGAGGCATGAAAATGTTTAAGGAGAGCTATATTTTAGGGCAGAACCAACCCCAGGCCTGGGTAAAAATTTAGTTCCCTCTTGCCCTATTCTCCAAGTAAAGGCTGGGTTGTCCATCTTGAGGAGAGATTGCCCCCAGCGTCAGCAGTGGCACCTGAAGGAGGGATATGGGAGAGGGGTTATGCAACCGTGTGTCCCCACAGCCCCTTCCTCCATGGTTCCTACAGGCGGTTCTCTGTGCAGCGCTGCGCCCGCTGCCACCTGGGCATCTCGGCCTCGGAGATGGTGATGCGCGCCCGGGACTTGGTTTATCACCTCAACTGCTTCACGTGCACCACGTGTAACAAGATGCTGACCACGGGCGACCACTTCGGCATGAAGGACAGCCTGGTCTACTGCCGCTTGCACTTCGAGGCTTTGCTGCAGGGCGAGTACCCCACGCATTTCAACCACGCCGACGTAGCAGCGGCGGCGGCGGCGGCCGCAGCGGCTAAGAGCGCTGGGCTGGGCGCAGCGGGGGCCAACCCGCTGGGTCTTCCGTACTACAATGGCGTGGGCACCGTGCAGAAGGGGCGGCCGAGGAAGCGCAAGAGCCCGGGCCCCGGGGCGGATCTGGCGGCCTACAACGCTGGTGAGTGCGAGGCGCACTGAGCGCCCCAGTCGGGTTGGGGGGTGGTGCGTGGCGTCCAGAGTGAATCTCAGCGTGCTGGGCTTACAGAGGGTACTCTATCCCTCAGCTTCCCTTCTCCCTAAGCCCCGTACGACCCCAGCAGGAGGAACATTAGCCCCCTATACATCAGCCCACGTTCCTTCGGCTGGAGCAGGAAGAGAGGGCGCATTAATCTCTGGCTGCCCTTGGTGCAAGGTCTTGTCGTTGAGAAATTGGTTTTTGGAGGTGGCTGTTTGGTTTGGGCCTTTCCCCGGCTTTGCTGGGCTGAAAGTGCAGGGATAGGGAAAGCAAGGCGGCGCCAACACCAAACAGGCTCTGAGTTGGCGCGGCTGAAGGCAGGAAGCTGAGGAACGAGGCAGGGCGGCAAGGGTCCCAAGAGAAAGAGCTGGAGGTGGCCAGGAGCACCGAGCTTGGCCTGGCGTGCCTCCCAGTTGGATGAAATGTCTTGAGGGCAGCACGCTAGGGGGACTCGGGCCCCGGAGCCTTTTCTGAGCAAGAGTTGCGGCTCGTTGTGCCTAGCTCGATTCTCCTGCTCGGCCAGGTCTCTGTTTTCTCGGGCCCTTTCCCCCAAGTTCCCGGCGCCTACGGGGCGCTAGGGTGAGGGCCGACGCTTGAAACCTGGCGCCGGAGGTTGAGACTGGAGCAGGCCTGGCCTCGCGCTCGGGGGAGGAGGTAGGGAGGCGGAGGGAAAAGGGGGCTCGTTTCGCATTTCCGGCGTCTTTGAACCCCGGGCAGTTCTCCGCGAGGCTCTGCCGCCTCCCGCAGCCCCTCGCTGCTGAGGACAGCGGCTGAGGTTCTGAGGCCCGGCACCTTGAACCGTCAGCATCTGCCCGAAGTCTGGACGGCCCGGAAAGGTTTATGACGTCCCAGGCTTCCAAACTAGATAGAGTTTATTTGCAATTATTTTCTTTCTTTCGTTTGCGAGAGAATTGGATTGGAAAGGTTTTGTTTTCTTCCTCCTTTTCCCCTCAGTCAAATGCACGACTTGGGGGGGGAAAAACCCCAAAACAAACCCAAGACTATGGACTATGGGGAGGGAACGGCGGTGGGGAAGAAGTCAGAGAAATCAGAGTTATTTTCATCTTAAAAAGTGTGAGCTGGCTGGGGAGGGAAATCGGATGCGATTGGGGTCCCCTGTTCGCTCTACCGAAGTTGCTTGTTGGAGGATCTTGGCAGAAGCGTAGAGAGGAGGGGTTAAAGGGGGGCATTTGCTCCTGGGCGCAAGTCCAAGGGGGCGCCAGACGAGGCCGGCCGGCGAATCACAACCCCCCCTCCATCGTCGACGAGGCAGCGGGGGTGGGTGGGCACAAACTTAGAGACTGCCCTTGGGCGCTCGTTAACCTCGCTACGCCTTGGATCGTATATATCTCTATGTGGAGCTAGGAGGAAAATGCAGCCCCCAGTTTGATAAATGGTGAGGTGGCCGTAGGCGGGTCCACGGCGGCTGCGGCAGAAGAGGAGGATTTAGGATTTGCTGAAAGCTGTACCAAAGATGCTGCTCTCCTAAACTTGCATCCTTCGTCTCCCACCATCCCGAAAAGGAAGACTAAACCGAGTCTAGGCCGGATCCCCCCCAAACAAAGCCGCGTCTGTTTACTAAGTGGAGTCTGCTTCTGGTAGGAAGCAGCCAGCTCTCTTGCTGCCCCAAGGCGCACGGTGGGAGGGGAGCAGGATTGTTTTCCCGGGACGCACGTTAGGAGCCGGCTTTAGAACTGACGGGTAGATGGTGCAGAGATTTATTTCTGGCTTTTGCTACTTACCTCCCCCCCCATCTCACACACCCCCTCCCCAGAGGCCTCGCTGCCCTGAGCGGGGAGATGTGGCTGGAGACTGAGTTTGGGGGGGATCTAGCACCTTTACCGGACACCACCACTTTATCTCCTTCTTATGTTCTCTTTGGCCCTTCCTTTTTTCCTTTTCTGCTCTCTCGGTCCCCCTTCCTCTCCGTCTCTGTCTCTCTCTTGATCTCCCTGTTTGCGTGTCTGTTTCTCTCTCCCGGTGCGCGCGTCTCAGGCCTTGGCCCAGGCTCTCCCGACTCGCTGAAACAGCGCAGAGCGCGCTGCCAGTGGTTGTGCGGCTTGCTTATTCGGGGTTAGGTTAGGAAAAGGGGGCGCCGGGCCCAACCAGGCTTCCCCAGGTCTGGCTTCCGCCCCACCCCTCCTGGGCACCGGCGGGAGAGAAATGGCCGTAGTGTGGGCTATGGGGCGACAGGGACTGAAAATAGAGGACCGAGCAGGGTCCGACTGCGGGCTGTGTGCATTGTGTATGTGTGCGTGTGCGCGCGCATGTTTCTGACTGTAAGGACGGGAGCTTGTGTGAGTGTCCCACACCCAGGGGCCCAGCGACACCGATCCCTTGAAAAGCCCTCGGTCTAGGGGACAGTCCAGCCGAGGAGCCGCGGCACGTTATTAAAGCGTGGTGAGCTTCGGCCAGAGTGGGTAGGAGGCGCCGTCGGTGCGTGGGGCCTTAGGTTTAGGGAGGACATCCCGGGCCACAGGGCCGCAGGGTCGGAAAGTCTTTCCGGGGCGGGGGCCACCGTGCCCCTCCTCCGGCTGCCCGGCTGGTCCGTGCGCGCTGCCTTGGTGCTGGAGGTGGAACTGAAACCCCCCCTCCACACACAGACCCCGAATGGAGCTGCCCGCGGGGCTGGGGGTGCGGGAACGGCGGCCAGAGCAGGCGCGGGGCCTGGGCCTCGCACTTTGCGCCGGGGTTTGCGTGCCACGGCAGCAGGAGTCCCGCGCGGACCGGCCGGACGCCAGGGCCGCCCCCAGCCCCAGCTTTGTGTGTGTGTGTGCCTGGCGGCGTAATTACTGATTTGATTCCAATCCATTATTTAGACAATTGAACCTACAATCTCGTCTTTAGTAAAATGAGGCGAAGTCAGATTTGATTACAGGTTCAGTCCCAGCGACAAGAGCTCGAAACCCGATGGGTTAATAACAGATCACGAGTAAATTATTCATGATTTTAGGAGCTCTTTAGCTCCATTGAATCGGCCTAATTGAGAGGAAAAAAAAAAAGGAAAGAGAGAAAAGCCGGGTCCTCCTCCTCTCCTCGGCCCCTCACCCCTCCTCGGATCCGATCCTGGGGAATCTCGGCCCGGCCCTGGGAGTGAGGGGATCTGGGGCACAGGCCAAACCTAGGCCCAAGGGGCCACCTTCTCCCGCCATCTTCTCTCCCCTCCCCCAGGGCAGCCCCCTGCCCAGGTCACTGGTCCCCCACTCGGCGTCGCTCCGTTGGGCCAGCTCCCTAGCTCCCCTCCCCTCCTCTCCCCATCTCTCCACTCCCCAGCCTCTAACGGCTTCGGAAAAGGCCTCTCCTGCAGGGACCGGTCTCCGTGAGACCCAGGATTCGGTACCCCAGCCGAACCCTCCACCACACATTCTCCGTATTTCCGGCCTCGCTTCCTTCTCAGGCTCTTTCATTTATTTCTCAGTTTTTGTAGCTGTCTCTGGTTCTTTACCATCTCTATTGCCTTCTTTTCCTGTCTCTTTTTCTCTTTTTCCCTGCCTCTGTCCATCTTCCCTCCCTGTCCCCTCTCCTTTTTTCTCTCTCTCCGTGCTCTGGCTTTCTACCCTTGTCCCTTTATCTCTGCTCTTTCTGTCTCCCTCCCCTGCGCTACCTCCTCCCACCTAGGCCGCACTCAGGGCACGTCCCTTGGGCGCACGGGGCGCCGGGGTCCCCATAGAGCTCATTAACGGCAGCGAGGCCCAGGCGGGAGCTGGGCGTAGGGATGGGCCCAGAGATCCCCTTGGGGAGGCTTGCCCCACCCCCTGCGGAGCTTGGGCTTGGGGGCAAGAAGAGGGTCGCTCCCGCTGCGCTGCGGCGGGGGGCGGGGCAGTTTATGTGGATCCGGTTGGGAGTCATCCATCCTTTGATCCCCTTAAATTTATAGACCCCCTATTGCTCACCCTGGGCGCTCTTAGTGGGAGCACAACGGAGTGGAGGATCCGGATGACTGCGTAGTGGCCCTTAAGAGCAGTAGCCCTTTGCTGTCAGCTCCAAGGTCAGGGGCAAGACCTATATATCTTGCAAATTCACTCAGTAGAGGCTACTCCCCACCTGGGCAGGGGGAAGGATAGGTCACCCAGAGAACAGAAGTACTTGGGGGTAGGATTGTCAGATAAAATGCAGGACTTCCTGTTAAATTCGAATTTCAGATGAACAACAAATAAATTTTTAGTACAGATGAATTATTTGGGACATCTTTTACTAAAACTGGAGCCCTGGTGGCTCAGTGGTTAAGAGCTCGGCTGCTTACTAAAAGGTTGGTAGTTCGAATCCACTAGCCGCTCCTTGGAAACCCTATGGGGCAGTTCTCCTCTACCCCGTAGGGTCTCTGTGAGTCGGAATCGACTGGACCGCAATGTTTTCTTTTTTGCTAAAAAATTATTGGTTGTTTATCTGAAATTCAAATTTAACAGGAAGGTCCTGAATTTTCTCCCCCCAAATATAGCAACTCTTTTATAGGGGTGTTATGGGCATGAGGTAGCTTTCCAGGTCTCCCCTTAATAGGGACTGAGTTTGAACCTCCTGGGAGGCTTTCCTCAAGGCAAGACTTTGTGTGTGGATTGGCTCAGGATGTGATGATGGGCCTGTGACTTGGAGTCTTGAAGTGTCCCAATCAGCGCCAGGTTGGGGAGTAATTTCTTGAGACCAGAGGTTTTCACCCCTGCTGCCCCCCCTCCCCAATCTCTTCCAAGCATTGGCAGCCAGGCCCCAGTTGGACCCTTTCTGGATGGGGTCAGGCTCCCCAAAGAGTCATGCCTTCATCTCCCCTTCCCTTTGTGTAGGAAACAGATGAGGACTCCAGTGCTGAATGTAGGTTCAGCCGTCATCAATGGTGTGGCTATGTGCAAGTGGCTTCATTTCCCTGAGCTTCAGTTTCCTCGGCTCTAAAATAGGGTGAACAGTAGTAGCCACCTCTTGGAGCTGTTGTGAATGAAGGTCCAATGATGTATGAAAAGCCAAAGGCAAACAGAAGGTGTCTAATATGTGTTCCTTTCTTCTTCCAACTTCCTTCTCTTTTCCAGTTCCAACTCTGCCACTCTCTGTGAGACTTCAGGCAGATCACTTAACCTCCCTGAGCCTCATTTGCCCCATTTGCTAAACCCGGAAACTGCCTCACAGGGCAACGGTGAGGGTTAAACTACAAAATGCAATTCCCATCCAGTACCGTGGCACAGGGGGCATTCAGTACTTTTGGTTGTGGGAAAAGATGAAGGCAAAATAAAAATGAATATCCCTTTCAGTCAGCACCTTCCAGAGGCCTATCGAGACACCAGGGGGAGAGCCGATAGATAGCCACTCCTCCTTAGGGAGTGTAGAGGGAAATGGGAAGAGTGTGGGCCAGGACCCTGCATTACTCCGTCTGCAGTCAAGTAATTTGCATCTCTGAGCCTCAGCTTCAACATCTGTAGAAAGGGGGAAAATAATGCCTGGCTCCTTAGGGTTGTTTTGAGGATTCAATGAGAATGTGCATGTAAAGTCCCTTAGCACATCATATAGGATATGATAGGATAGGAATAAGTCATCAACAAGTTGTAGTTATTATCATAATTATTGTTATTATAAGATGATGGCTCAGAATGTTTTTTGGATTCTCGAAGAGCTGGGTGTGAATCCTGGATCCTGCATTTTCTAGCTGTATCACCCTGGGCAGGTTGCTTTCTCTCTCTGAGCCTCAGTTTCCCCATCTATAAGATGAGGATAGTACCCCCATCCCAGCTTGGTCCCAAGGATAGACACATTTGGCAGCAAGTGGGGTTGGTGTGGACCTGGTGGCAGGGGGTGGATCAGGAGGTTCACCTGCCTACTCTGCATCCCCCCCCCCCAGCCCTGAGCTGCAACGAGAACGATGCGGAGCACCTGGACCGAGACCAGCCCTACCCTAGCAGCCAGAAGACGAAGCGCATGCGCACCTCCTTCAAGCACCACCAGCTTCGGACAATGAAGTCTTACTTTGCCATTAACCACAACCCCGATGCCAAGGACTTGAAGCAGCTTGCGCAGAAGACGGGCCTTACCAAGCGGGTCCTCCAGGTCAGCCAGGGCCAGGGCGGGAAATGGGGGCATCTGCAGCTGCCAGGGCCTGGGACAGAACCCCCCACCAGCCATGGACCGTGGAAGGACTTTTGGCCCCTGTATCTGCATTTCTCTTTGTTTATCTTTCTGTTTTCTTTCATCTACTCAGTCTGTCTCTCAATCTTTTTTTTCAAACTCTACATCTTCTCTTTTTCAATTTTTCTGTCTCTTTGCTCTTCTCTGTTCTCTTTGTCTCCACACCAGTCTCTTTTCTTTCTTGTAAATGATTCTTAGTTATTACTCATGTGACACTCAAATATGTTTATACTGTAAAAGGTTCAAGCATTTCAGATACATCCAGAGCCCCCTCTTCGATCCCTCATGCCAGGATGTCCCTCAAAGGAGACAGCTGTTAGCTGCTTGCCTCTTCTGCTTGTTCCTCACTCACTTTCCCTAGTTTGTCTTCTCTTTTTTCGTCTCTGTCTCACTACTCTCTCCCCCTCCCTTTTATTTGTCCTGGCGTCTCTCTGTGTTTTTCTTCTGTCTCTTTTTGCTATCTCCCAAACTCCCTTGGAAGCAAGGTTTGGAAGGGTTGCAGGCAGGTCCCATGGGGTAGGCAAGAGAGCTTTCACAGGTCTGCCCAAAGGGCAGTGGGGGAAGCAGGTGGGGGAAGGGGTGGTTGCCTCTGAAATTGAGCAGAATTGCACTTGTATATGAAGGTGTTTTCTTGAGAGGGAGGAGATACAGAGCTCTCGCTAGATTCCAAAGGGTCTGTCCATGATGCCAAAGATGTTAAGAACCCCATTCTGGGGGTTTCAGGTCCCTGCGTGGCTCAAACTCAAGAGCCTTGGGCCACCACTTCTAATTCTCCAGCTTCTACTACTCTTACTCATTTCATGGTCCTGGGCAAGTCATGTAATTCCTCTGAGCCTCAGTTTCCTCATCTGTGAAATGGGCACAAGAAACTGTCTATACCACAGGGTTATTGGAGGAGCCACTGAGATGATGTAAAGTGTTCCTCACAGTGCCTGACACTTAACTGCTCAGTGGATGGTAAAGCTAGTTTCCATCAAGTCGATTCTGACCCATGGAGACCCCATGTGTGTCAGAGTAGAACTGGTTTTCAAGGGATGATTTTTTGGAAGTAGATCGCCAGGACTTTCTTCCCAGATGGAGCCCTGGTGGCACAGTGGTTAAAGTGTTCAACTGCTAACCAAAAGGTCAGTGGTTCGAGTCCACCAGCTGCTCCTTGGAAACCCCATGGGGCAGTTCTACTCTGTGCTGTAGGGTCCCTGTGAAATCAGAATGGACTCCACGGGCAAGGGATTTCTTCCCAAGTACCTCTGGGTGGGCTGGGCTGGAACTTCCAGCTTTTCAGTCAGCAGTCAAGTATGTTAACCATTTGCACCACCCAAGGATTCCATCAGTGATGGTAGCTAGTATCAGTTAGTATTAATTAACTGATATTAATTAGCTAGTGTGAACAATTATTCTGGTTGCGGAACCTCAGTTTCCCAATTCACACAATGACAAGGCAGGAAAATCCCTCCCCTTTACTCTTCAGAACGTGTGATTATAGAAATATTTTTAGGTAAGAAAACTGAGAGATGAAGCGACATGACCAGAGTCTCGCAACAGGAGGGGAGGTGCTGGGATACGAGTCCAGGCCAGCGTGACCCACACTCTAGCCCCCGGGTGGGGATTGAGGTCTGCGAGGCGACATGGAAGGGATGAGGGTAACAGTGACCGACACAGACGGGTGCGCAGCCATCCTAGAAGTTTCACAGCGAGCTTGTCAGAAAACAAAACAAAACAAAACAAAAAAGCGTGTTGTTACGCCGTTGAGGGGCCTGTGACTCGGGCGCGGGTCCTCAGACCCAGCAGGAGTCGAGAGTCTGGATCCCCAGTCAGGCTTGGCCTCTGCAGTAGCGGGTGCAGCTCGGGCTCCGGAGGGCTTGGTGACGCAGCCGAGGGAGGCAGGAGCCGGCCAATGGGGCGCTAGTGCGCCTCTCTGGACCCGCCCCCTGGGCCTGTAGCTTCTCGCGTTGGCCCGGCCCCTCCTTCTTTGGGTTCGTTTTGCCCGCAGCCTATGTCCGGCTGGTCAGGGCGCGAGGGTGGGAGCGATAGTGCTTCGAGGAGGCGTCGGACAGTGCTGCGCCCGCCAGATCCCCTCGTCCGCTTCTCGCAGACTTTACCTTTTTGGGTTTCATCGGGGGAACCTCCTCGCCTCCCCCTCCCGTCCTCAGCCCTGGACGGGCTCTGGAACCGGAACTTGATGCTTCCTGGAGGACCCTGGCGTGGGGACCTTGGGGTCCTCCGCCTTTTTTCTACTTAGTAGGAGATTTCCTCCCTCTCCCTAACCATACGCCTTTATTCTGGGGAGGAGGGAGAGACAGGGGTGGTAAAGCAGACAGGAACAAGAACAGGGACTTGAAGTCAGGTAGAACTGGATTCAGGAGGACCTAGGTTCGCTTCTCCCCCGTTAAGTGGCAAGGTGTCTTTGTCAACTTAGTTACTTTTTCCGAGCCGTAGCTTTCTCATATGTAAAATGGGCACCATAAGGGCATATGTCTTTTCTAGTTACCCAGATTAAATGAAATAAAGAGTAAATGCCTACTAGTTGAGTCTCAGTCTGGAGTGCGGAGCCAGTCTCTGCTGGCCTTGGTGAGGCCTGAGACTTGGTTGCTTGATTTAGGGGCAAATAAGATTTCCAGCAGAGTCATCTCTCATTTTTTCATCTGACCAAGTATCTATTGAGGATTTATTGGCACCAGGCCCTGGGATGGAGGAAGCTGGGGACACAGAGATGAATGAACCACGGGCCTGGCCATGACAGAATTCACCTAGTAGGTGTAGACCTAGATCACAGACAGCCATTTCCCCACAGTGTGATGCATTGGGAGGTGGGTATTGTGGGAGCCCGGAAGAGGGACCAACCACCGTATGTGTAAGAAAAGGTTCCTCTGAGGGGCCTGAGTGAATGATTGCCCTGTACCCTCCTCCCTCAGAATCCTGAGCCAGAACCGCTCACACTTGCCTACCCCTTCCACCATGGGGACTTAGAAAATCCAAGGGTATCGACCAATTGAGGGAGAAAAGCACTGATGATTATGGTGCGTCTACTAGTCAACAAATGTTTGCATGCCTACTGTGTATCAGGAGTCCTTGGATGGCACAAACGCTTAATGTGCTCACTGCTAACCGATAGGTGGGTGGTTCAAGTCCACCCAATGGCTTCTTGGAAGAAAGACTTGGCAATCTATTTCCAAAAGATCACAGCCATTGAAAACCCTATGGAGCAGCTCTAATCTGACACACGCGGGGTTGCCATGAGTCGGAATTGACTTGACAGCAACTGGTATGGAGGTCCCTAGGTGGCACAAATGGTTGTGCTTGACTACTAACATAAAGGTTGGAGGTTCAAACCCACCAAGTTATGCTGAGGAAAAAAGGCCTAGCAATTTGCTTCTGTAAAGATGACAGCTAAGAAAATGCCATAGAACAGTTCTACCCTGTAAGACATGGGGTCACCATGAATCAGAATTGACTTGGGGGCAATGGGTTTTTTATGTATCTGGTACTTGGCTCAGCCTGTGAAATATATTTGCTTGTTGAGCTCTCACTATCAGGCATCATCATCCCCTCTCCCCACTGTATAGATGAGAACCAAAAAATCCCAAACCTGTCGAGTCAATTCCGACTCATAGTGACCCTATAGGACAGAATAGAACTGCCCCATAGGGTTTCCAGAGGAGCAGCTGGTGGATTCGAACTGCCGACCTTTTGGTTAGCGGCCTGAACTCTTAACCACTGCGCCACCCGTGCTCCATAGATGAGAACATTGAGGTGCAAATAATTCCCACTTGCCCAAAGTCACCCTTTGCCAGTAAATAGCAGAGCTGATCCAAATCCACATCTGTCTGATCAGAGGACATTGCTCTTTCTCCTCTAAGCCAACACGGCACTGACTGTCTCCGAGTGTGAGTATCATTTAAGGCCTGTAGGTAAGGAGCCCTGGTGGCACAATTAAGTGCTTGGCTGTTAACCTAAAGATTGCTGAGTTGAACCCATCCACCCAGCTGCTCAGCAGGAGAAAGACCTGGTGATCTGCTTCCATAAAGATTACAGCCAAGAAAAACCTACCTGACAGTTCTACTCTGTCACATGGAGTAACATGGGGTTGCTTCGACTCTACAGCACCTAACAACAATGTTGGGGATAGAGGGCTCACTCCTAAGGCATTCCAGACCACTGTTTTTCCTTCTTCCAAGACCTCCAAATCTCCTGCCCAGATTCTTAGTATTCCCTAATAGCACAACTGCTCGTGAATATGCAGCAGTTTGCAAAGCATTATCTTTCCCATTGCTCATCAAACTTACCTTAATACTTTCATGTCCATTTTACAGATGAGACGCTTAACTCCTAGTGAGACAGTGATTTTCAATAGGTTACAGGAGCCAGGTACTGGCAGGGTAGGGCTTGCTCCCAGGTGTTCTGACTGCTGTTGGGCCAGCTGGGGGAGACGAGGTGGGAGCAGTTTTGGGAGAGGCAGCTGGTGGTAAAGACTGGTTCAGATCTTCTCTGATTTACCAGCTGTGTGATTTGGACACATTAGCGTCTTTGCTCTGAGCTTGATTCTTTATCTGTGAATTGGGAAGAATAATTGTTCCTGTCTTGAGGATTCCTGAAAACTGGAACAATGAATGGGAAGGTTCCAGCATGTTGCCTGCTGGTACACAGTGAATGCCCATTAAATAGTTCTTCATAACTGGGTCTATACTGGCTTAATGGTACTAGGCCTTGGGCGCCCCCTGCAGGTTCTCCCCCCACCCCAAACTTGTGGCCCAACTCAACCCTTCTGAGAGAGCCTCCAGGATAGGCGAGCAGGGCTTGAGGTTGAGGTTGTGTTACTAGAGGGAGATGATGCAGCATGTGCGTGCGTGCATGCATGCCTGTGTGCGTGCATGTGTGCGTGTGTATGTGTGTGTGTCTGGGGATTTCTAGGATGTTACTGAATCTGTTGGTAATGCATGAGCACCACCATGGCGGGCCTGGGATGACCATCCCTGTCAGGATTTGGAGTTGGCTGACGGCTGATGTGAGGTCCAGACTCAGCTCTCCTACTTATTCACTAAGTGACCCTGGGCAAGTGACTTAACCTCTCTGACCTTCAGTAGCCTCAGCTAAAAAATGGGAATAATAATAATACCTACCTCATTGGGTGGCTGTGAGGAATAAATAAGATGGTATACAGTGTAATTTACAAAGTATATGTTAGGGACTTTATACATGTTTCTCTCTTACACACACACATGCATACACACATGTGTTCAGAGTTCAGTCTAGCAAGCTCTTCTGCACACATTGAAAAAATGTGTCTCCATTTTGCAGATGAGGAGACTGAAGTTCAGAGACTGAAGGCTAGGATCCTTGCTCTGAGTCTCACAGCTAGTAAGTGATGGAGCCAGGAGTCAACCCAGATGACTCTGATTCCAAAGCTTTTTGCAATATACCACAGTGTAGGGATTGTGGTCTTTTTCCCCCTTGGATTTAGCTGCAGAATGCAGCAGTGCAAATAGGGAGAAGGAGTGGGTCGTAGATGCCGTGTCTTGGTAGGAAAGCAGGAACCCTGCTGTAAAGCACTTAGTGAATAAAAAGTGCTCAAATTTGTCATCATCAGCAGCATAACAACCACAATACTCACTCTTCATCAGTGGCCAAGGTGCCTAGGAGACAGAATGGCTCCTTGAACAGAGGTCCATTAAGACATGAAGCCTTGCAAATGCGTGGAGACCATTCCTCAGCCCATAGATGCCTCTCTGAGTTGCCTCTCTCCCTTCCTGGAGAAGGGCCAGAAGGGCACAATATTAAGATGCTCTGGGCTTAGTGGAGCAGGGGGTGGGAAGAGTGAGCTGATTTATTTGGAAGGTGAAGTTCTGCTTAGGGGTTCCCGGTGTGATGCATTTTAACCACCAACAACCTAAAAATATTCTTGGGATGACCAGTTAGTCATCACTGGCCTGTCAGAGGACTCAGAAGCTGAGAACTCTAGCTTTTCTTTATCTTCTGACCTGTTTAACAGATATACTGACCTCCTGCCATGTGCTGGGCGGGGCGTGAGACACTGAGTAGTCACTGGTGAGCGGGAAAGTGAACAGGACCCCTCTGGAGCATACAGTCTAGGGGGGAGACAGTTGTGCAACACGGTGTTGTATAAATAATTAAAATGTGGGTAAGATCACTCTATTTTTTTGTATCTTTGAATATCTTATAACAAAAGTATTTTTTTTAATGATTCTGAGACCAAATAAGTTTTGGCAATACTAAAGATTTGCTAATATCTTTCTCTTGGAGATGAGAACATGCTAGCATTAATATAGGCATTGGGAAATCTTGAAGAAACTCAACTTTGTCTAATCTTACATTTCCCAAATTTATTTCACTACAGAACTCTTATTTCCATGTAACCTTTGAAAAAAATAAAATTAAAGAAGCACTAAACCAAAACCAAACCCGTTGCCGTTGAGTCAATTCCAACTCATAGCAACCCTACAGGACAGACTAGAACTGCCCCATAGAGTTTCCAAGGCTGTAATCTTTTTTGTTTTGGCAGCAACTTTTTTTAATTATAAAACAAACGTGCACTTGGTAAAGAAATTAAAACCATATGCAAAGATATGAAACAAAAATCAAAATTTCTCCCCTGTTCCCCAAGCCCTGGTCCCACACTACAGAGATATTATAGTTTCTTATACATCCTTCAAGACATTTGTATAAATCTATAAGCAAACACACACTTACATATATGTTATGTGTATATATATGTGTTTATACACTTATATATACACACACACATATATGTATAAGTATAAATATGTTCACATACTGCCTGACTGTTCTGCACCTTGTTTTCTCCACTTAATGTGTCTTGGAGATCTTTTTATATCAGCCCATGTAGGCCTACTTCTTTCTTTCTAATGGTTGAATAGTAGTTCATTTTATAAGTGTGTCATTGTGACCAGCTTCCTCATGACAAATCTTTAACTTGTTTCCAATGCTTTCACCATTTTGCAATTAATATTTTAGTACATATATTTGAGCTTTGTGATCAAATCTCTGAGGGCAAAGACATATGCATTTAAAATTTTGATAGGAAATTTTAAACTATCCTTCAAATATATTGCAGCAGTTTCCACTTTCACCAACCATATATGCAAGTACCTGTTTCTCCATGTCCTTGCAGCACTGGCTTTTATCAAACTTTAATTTTTACCAGTCTGAGCATTTACAGATTTAATTCCATTGTTGTTTTGCATTCATTGTGAGAGATTGAGCATATTTTCTGATGTTTATTGGCCTTTTGTATTTCTTGTTTCTATAAACTATTCACCCTCTATTACTATTACTACTATTCTATAAACATCATCCTCTACCCATTTTCCTTCAGTCGTATATTTTTTTCTTGTTTATTTTTTATTGTGCTTTAGGTAAAGGCTTATAGAGCAAATTAGTTTCTCATTCAGTAGTTTATACACAAATTGTTCCATGGCATTGCTTGCAATCCTGCAATGTGTCAGCACTCTCCCTGTTACCACCCTGAATTTCTGTTCGTCCAGTTTTCCTGACCCTTCCTTCCTCCTCGTCTTTGCTTTTAGGCTGATGTTGCCCTTTTGGTCTCATATAGATGATTGCTCTAAGGAGCACTTTTCCTCATGGGTGTTATTGTTTATTTTATAGGCCTGTCTATTATTTGGCTGAAAAGTGATCTCCAGGAGTGGCTGCAGTTCCAAGTTAGAAGGGTGTGTAAGGGCCATATTCAAGGGGGTTCCTCCGGTCTCTCTCAGACCAGTAAATCTGGTCTTTTTTATGAATTGAATTTTGTTCTACATTTTTTCCCCGACTTTAACCAGGATCTTCTGTTGTGATCCTGGCCAGAGTGGTCGATAGTGGTAGCCAGGCACCATCTAGTTCTTCTGGTCTCAGCCTGCTGGAGGCTGTGGTTCCTGTGGTACATTAGTCCTTTGGACTAATTGTTTCCTTGAGTCTTTGGTTTTCTTCACTTTATTTTGCTCCAGATGGAAAGAGACCAATAGTTGTATCTTAGATGGCCACTCACAAGCTTTTAGGACCCCAATGCTACTCACCAAAGTAGGATGTAGAACGTTGTCTATGTGAACTGTTATGCCAGTTGACCTAGATGTCCCTGGAGACTATGATCCTTGCCTTCAAGCCCAGTAACTCAGCCCTGCAAGGTGTTTGGTTGTTTCTAGGATGTTTCCATGACTGTGCCCCCTGTGTGCTCTATTATGTATATGAATATACATGTAGCACATACAAATATGTATGTAGAAACATCCTCAGCCAAACCTATATATGCACATGGGTATACTCCCATACGCCCTCACACACCTATTCAGCATGTATCCATCTACCTGTGTATCCACTCATAATTTCTTGTTTGTTATTACTGTTGTTGCAGGATTGTATATGTTATAGTATTTAACATCATTGCCTTTTATTCTTGCCTACCTCTCAGTGTTTGCCCTTGTTTTCAAGTTGTGTTGACTTCCTCCATATTGTGTGCTGAAAGACTGTAATCTTTAGGGAAGCAGACTGCCACATCTTCCTTCTGCAGAGCAGCTAGTGGGTTCGAACCACCAACCTTTCAGTTAGCAGCCGATTGGTTAACCACTGTGCCACCAGGGCTCGTTTGAAGAAGTGCTAGGAAGGAAAAATACAGGGGTGCGATGAGAGCCGACAACACAGGGACTTGACCTGATGAAGGGGGCAATCAGGGAAGACTTCTCTGAAGAGATAAGATTTAAACGAGGGCTGGGTATTTCATTTGAGCCTCAGTTTCCCCACCTATAAAACGAGGATAGTGAGCATTACCCTGCCTGTCATTTGCACAGAGCTGTGGTGAGTCTCCGATCCAGCCATGGATGGCCTAAGCTGGATGGAGTTGCATAGATGGTTTGGTATGAATCTCTCATTTTAGAGAAGAAATCGAGGTTCGGGGAGATGGAGTGACTTACCTAAGACCCCACAGCAAAGTAGTTGTAGTCCTAGGGCTGGAACCGAGGATTCCTGATTTCTAGTCCAGTGTTTATTATTTTTGCTTCTTTAGAGAAAACTTATTTTAAAAGTTTATAAATAATAGAACATTGTACACACATATATGAGCACCAAAACAAACCAAACCCATTGCTGTTGAGTTGATTTTGACTCACAGCCACCCTATAGGGCAGAGTAGAACTGCCCCACAGGGTTTCCAAGGAGTGGCTGGTGGATTTGAACTGCCGACCTTTTGGTTAGCAGCCTGAGCTCTTAACCACAGTGCCATCAGGGCCCCAGGAACCCAAGAATCCAGACGTATGGTTTAGAGGTTAATAAATGGTTAAAGGCACGGACCCAGCCTGCTGGAGTTCACATCTCAGCTCCATCTCTTTCTGTACCCTCTGTTGTACAGCTTGTTGGACAGGTAGGGAAACTGAGGCAGGCTTTAGTCTCCTCACTTGTAAACTGGCAATAATAATAGTGCTTACCTTGTAGTGTTATTATGAGGACTAAATGAATTAATGTGTGTAAAATGCTTAGAACTTTGCTTAGACAATGCCTGGAACTTAGTGAGTGAATAATATTTTCTTTATGAAATTGCAATACCAGAGGATATGCATTTTTATTCTCTTTTCTCATATAACATTCATTACTTTTCCCTTGTGGCTGGGTGGAGTGTCTGTGTCATGACCTCCACTTTGTTCCATCTGATTGGACAGGCCACCATTAGTTTGATGTTATTTAAAAAATACCATGATGGACATCTTTGGGCATGAAGCTTTTGTCTTTTGAGTGGTTTCCTTAGAGTCCTAGGAGGGGACTTGCTAAGGCCAAATGGATTTCCTTGATAAAAGAATTATGGGGAAGGGTGTTTATGAGGAGAAACACAGCCTGCAGGGCCGGTCAGTGCAGGAAGAAGGAGCAAATAGCAATGTGGACTTGTTCTTCCTCATCCACCCAGGACTTTTTGAGGACTCACTATGCATGAGGCTGAGGCCCTTGGCCTGGTGTTGTGTCCTGGAGATTCCATACCTGAGCTGGGTCTCATTGTCCCAAACACACATCTCTGATAACTACAGAGCTGTTGTGGGTAAGAGCAAGGCAGAGATAAGAGGTAAGAGGTAAGAGCAAGACAGAGAGGGCTTCCAATTTAAGAAGATGGATAGAGTAGATCACCTCCTTCCTTGTTGCATCTGCTGTAGGATCTCAGCCTGTTAGGACCCCAAGAGGTCATAGAGATCATGTGGTGTAGTTCAGTTCCCTAGTTGTACAGGTGGGGAAACTGAGGCAAGCCCAGAAGTAAGGGACTAGCCCATGGTCACTTGACTGGTCAGTAGCAGAACCAGAACTGGAAGCTACTTCCAGTGCTCTTTCCACAGCACCATAGTTGCTTCTCTGCTCATTCACCTGTTTGTTCATTCTTTTATTGGGTAACTCATCAGAACAATGTGGTAGGTGAGAGCATATGGCAGGCAGTCCTGGATTCCAGTCTCAGCTTGGCCTCTGTGTGACCTTGGGCAAGTGACTTCAACTCTCTGAGCCTTTTTTTAAATCTATAAAATGGGAATAATAATAGTTCCTGCCTACTCGATTTATCATGAGGATAACCCATGATGGTGCATTTAGAGGGTAGCATGGTTCCTGGCACATAGTAACAGGCCCATAAATATTAGCTACTATGAACTCAACATTTATTACTGATCTTTTTTCTTTGCCAGGCCCTGTACCAGGCTCTGGGGACACAGAGATGACTTAGATAGGGTCCCTGCCCTCAATTACCTCTTGGGAAGGGATTTGCTGAGACACCTGGGAAAGAACCCTGGTGAAGCCCTGCTTAGGGTGAACAACAAACCTCAATACAAAACCCCAGTGCAGCCTGACTCTTAGTTGAGTTGTTGAATTTTCATCCAGGGGATTCCCAGCTCCTCAGATCCAGTAAAGCAGACAAGGCAGTTGTGGAAGATGTTGTCATTGTTTGCAAACCCACTGTTAGAGGAAATGCCTGGAAAGCAGCAAACAGCAAACGGTCAGCAGCTAAGCAGTTCCAGCCCTTCCTGAGGTCTTAGACCCCCAGATCAATGAGCAACACCCCCCAGGGGCTCCCCACTTCAGCTACCGCAGATACGTAAGCACACTCACCAGCTTGCATGCACACAGGTCAGGACTGTGGCAAGGGGAGTGGCACCAAGGCTCCAGACATCTTCATCCTGCTGTGTATCCTTGGGCAAATCACCTCCTCTCTCTGAGCACCTGGGGGGCTTTCTTCATCAGTCATTCTCAGGGCCAAACACAGAGCCTCACCCCTACAGATTTCTGAAGGCCGGACAGAGGGAAGGACCACCCCTCACTCTACTCCCCCAGCCAGGAGAGCATGCTGGGGGTGGTCTTGGAAGCACTGTATTCATTTGCAAGCCCCCAGAAGAGGTGATAGGCTTCCTTTCGGCAGAAGGCCAGGGAAAACGTGCTTTCTTCTTCTGGGGAGAGAGCTTTGTTTCCTGACTTCACAGGGCTATTTCTCCCTCCTTACATCAAGATTCTCACCGCAGCTGTGCTTTTAATTGAGCCCGAAATTGTGTCAGGCCACCAAAAAGGCGGGTTTGAGGCCACAGGCCCCTGCAGCCGGGGTGGTCCCTAGGGGAGGGTGAGGCCAGGAGTTGGCCCTTCCCACCCCTCCCTGAGACACTGGGAAGACAGGCAGATGCAGACACATCTGGAAATGCACAACTGGACATCCCAGAATCCCTAGAATTCCCCAGGCTCTTTGTTTTATGGGGAGGCTTATGGAGGGTGTTTTCCTCACGCAAAGGGAAGCGAAGAGGCCCTCCATTTTGGGCTTTTTTTTCTTGGGGAGGTACAAACCCCCATAGTAGCCTGATTTCCTAGGCTTCTCCCAGAGTACTTTGCAGACCTCTGGGTACAGCTGAGTCTGTGTTTGTGCAGTTAGACAGGTAGATGTTCATGTGTGGGAGCTGTGTAAGTGAGTTTCTGTGTATGTCTTTATGAGTGTGAATAGGCATGTGTGCATAGGTATGTGTGTGAATATATGCATGTGTCTGTGCCCAAGGAAAAATGAAAGTAAACACGTATTCTCTTTCACTGGCATTATTTGAGCACCAAGCTCAATTCTAATTCTGTCCCCGCCTACCTCCCTCATAAATGAATACCTGAATATGGAAGGTTGGGAGAATGAATCTGTGCAAGGCGACAGCCAGGCCCACGTTACAACCTCCTAGGCCTTAATTTAATAGGGCAGCTGTTCCCCCTCTGCCCACCTCTGCCCTGACACCTGAAACCCGGTAGCCCGGAATACACAGTGGCTTCTCCAATTGGTGGTGGTGGGGATGAGGATCTGTGTTTGTTTTTAAAATAACTATTTATTGACTGATACCTACGTGTTCTTTACATCATTCTAGTATTTCCCAGACTTACTGACCACGAAACACATTAAAAATTATACAGACCAGAACTTGTGGAATCTGTCTGTATTGGGTGCTTAAAGGCAACTGCCAAAAAAGATTTCTCAAACAATCACTGTGAAAAACGGTGAAGATTTGTTTTATGCATATCTTCTAGAACAGCGCCGGCCAGTAGAAATATCATGTGAGCCACTGATTTAAAATTTTCTAGTTGTTGTGTGCCATCATGTTGTTTCCAACTGATAGCGACTCATTAGGCCAGAGTAGAACTGCCCCATAGGATTTCCTAGGCTGTAATCTTTATGGGAGCAGATCGCCCTACAGAGCCACTGGTGGGTTCAAACATCCGACCGTTTGGTTAGCAGTGAAGCACTTAACCATTGTGCTACCAAGGCTCCTTAAATTTTCTAGTAGCCACATTCAAAAAGTAAAAAGAAACCATCAAGTGTAACAGTATATTTAATCCAGTGACCCCAAATATTATCTTTGCAACATGTATTCAATATAAAAATAATTCTAGAGATTATTCTACATTTTTTTTTTCATACTAAGGCTTCAAATGTGGTGTGTATTTTCACCTATAAACTACTCACATTTGAGCTAGTTACATTTCGGATGTGACTAGTAGCTATGGACGATATTGTAGAATGCAGCTCAGGTCTAGAACCTCAAAACAGAAAGAGAAACTTAGTAATAGCCAATTAGAGAAAATGAAATTTTTGTTTTATTAAGAACAAAATATTGCCAGTGCCCCCCCGCCCCCACCTCATCCTCCCACCCCGCCCGCCACGGAAAACACCGATTAGTATCTCACAGAAACAGCGGAGCTCGGAGTTATGCTCTGCTATCCCCATCCTACCTTCACCCTCCACCCTCTGTCTGCCTTCCCCTAACCAGCCCTTCCCTCCTGCCCGCTGCAGGTCTGGTTTCAGAACGCCCGGGCCAAGTTCAGGCGCAACCTCTTACGGCAGGAAAACACGGGCGTGGACAAGTCAACGGACACGGCGCTGCAGACGGGAACGCCGTCGGGTCCCGCCTCGGAGCTCTCCAACGCCTCGCTCAGCCCCTCGAGCACGCCCACCACCCTCACAGACTTGACTAGCCCCACCCTGCCAACTGTGACGTCCGTCTTAACTTCTGTGCCTGGCAACCTGGAGGGCCACGAGCCTCACAGCCCCTCACAAACGACTCTTACCAACCTTTTCTAATGACTCGCGCCCCTCCCCCTGCCCCACAATTTCTTTAAAAAAGAAATTATCTTTAGTTGAATTCCAAGTGTATTTTAAAATAGAGGCTTTGAGCAACTAACTAACCACATTTTAGGATCTCGCCTGGAAACAGAGGAAAAAATAATTGCGTGTTCGGCTATCGCAGCGGTGTGGACTGAGGAATTACTTGGAAGATCAATCTACAACACAACATTTGTGTCGCTGTACAGTTTTGTGGACTGAGCGAGGAAAAACAACGAATAATTTAAGTTGGCTAGAGCTTCTGTATTTTCAAAGACTGCCACGTGCCTTAGGAATACTGTTTTATCTCCATACTTTGGATGACTTGTTCATTTTTCCCTCCCTCTTTTTCTCTCTGTATATTTATGACCAGAGCAAAAATGTTAAAAAAAAAAAAAAAAAAGTTTGTTACTTTGAATAGTCCTAAAAAGAAAAAAAGAAAAAAAAAAAAAGTAAAATCAAACCCCCCCTCCAACGGTCGCTTTGTTGTTTTAGAATTTTAAGGTGGAAGTCTGTTCGAATATCAGAATTTGTAAACTCTAACCAGTAATAAAACCGCTTATCGAAACTACTTGTTGCCACTGCTGTTGAGTGTGAAATTCACAGGACTTAAGGCTTTTATTGAAACCCAGAGATAAATCCTCGGGCCGCCACCTATTTATCCAGTGTTTTGGGGTCCCCTCTCCTGTGCCAGGCTTTGGGCTGGTGATCAGGATTACTGTCTTCAAGAAATTCAGAGTTTGGAGGCGGACACAGACAAGAGACAATCCTAACAGTGTGATGTGTGCTCGAGTGGAGGATATGTAAACTTCCATTAATTCATTCATTGTTTCTTTCAAATATTTTATACGTACATCCTGATGGATATTTGGGATACAGAGGCCAAAGGTCCTTACACCTGCGTTTTCTGCCCTCGTCTGGAAGGTAATAGCCAGTTAGAGAACATACAAGTTTTAATTTTATCTTCAATAAATGAGAAAAGCCTTCTGAAAAGCATGAAGCTTTTCCATATAAAAAGTGAATTCTGTCACCACAGGGCAGCTTAAGTTCCAGTTTTCCTAATGACACAAAATTTTAAAATCTTCCAAGGGGGCAGAAACGAACTTGGTTCCTTTGCTAAAGCTTCAGGTAATCTCAGACTATACTAGAGAAAAAACACATCCAGAGAGGATGGAAGTTTAGAGCAGGCAGAGGCTGAAATGCCTTCTACTGAGGGAAGTCGTCCCACCTCTTTGGGCCTTAGTTTCCTCAGCTGTAAGATGACGACAATAACACATGGCAAGGTTGTAGCGAGGGTGAAGTAAGGGATGTTAAAGGGCCCAGCAGGGGGCTTGGGACATAGTAGGGGCTCAATGCATTTTGTTGAATGACAGATAGGTGACCCTTGAGGACTTTGCAGGTGAAGAGCAGGAATGTGTGTATCCAGGCATTGCCTGTCATTGTTGAACGCATCAAGCAGATGTGCCTGCCCAGTGGGCATTTGCACCCCTGGTTTCTTGCCTTGAGCCCTGCTTCAGAGTGCTTTGTTACCAGCTTCATTAAATGCAGCGGTTACTCACCAAAGTGCTCCCCCGTGCCGAGCAATTTGAAAGTCCAGAGGGAAAATCATGGCTGCCTTGAGGAGAAAACAGCCAGGCAAGATTGGGCAGGGAGCAGCCCAGTCCAGGACCAGAGTCTCTCTTCCTTCTTCTTCTGCCCTCAAGGTTGAGACAGGGTGGAGGGAGAGAGTGAGGCAAGAATGATCTGAGAATGCTTGAAGCCTAGACAGACTCTGAAATGTTAAACACACACAAACACATACGCACACACACTATTGTTGTTATTGCTCTTTAATGCCTGGCAAATAGTAGGAGCTCGATAATTTTTTTTTTGTGAGCATTTACATCGACATAACTTACATAAAGTGCATACATCTGAAATGAACAGCTTGATTAATTCTTTCCAGATGAACACACCCATGTAACAACCACCCAAATCAAGATATAGGACGTTTTCAGCACCAGAAAGCTCCTTTGGGGACTCTGCCTATCAACTCTTCCCAAGGCAGCTACTATTCTGACTTGTAGCACTATAGATTTGTTCTATCTGTTTTTGATCAATAACATTTTTGCTGAATGAATTCACGAGACTTAGCAAAATTAGTCAACTTGCCAGGGTCATGCAGCTTGTCAGTGGAGAAGCCAGGATTTGAACACAGGTCTGTCTGCCTCTAGACCCCAAGCTCTCAACTTTAAGCAGACACGAATGATCAGTAACACCTATCAGCATGGGGGTTAAGATCCTCAACTTTTTCACCTGTCGAACGGGTAATCTACTCTGTCCATCGTCTATGCCTACATGAGAGAATGCAAGCAGAGGGCCTCGCACGTGGACAGCCACAGGTACACCCAGGTACCCCCAGGGACTCATACATACGCCCACAGACATGCACACATGAACATTCTTGAAACACTCATAAAAGGATAGACCCACAGGCTAAGGTGCTCACACCAGACAGCACCACACAAAGGCACAAATACACAGATGCTCACAGACGTAAACAGGCACAGACGCTCCCAAATATACTAGACAGACACCTTGACCACCCCACACAGGGAGCCCCGCACACAAACCCAGACGTGTGCACACGCAGACGTTTGCAGGCAACCAGACGCCCCCGCATAGCCTGGCTGTGCCCCTCACTCAGGCCCGGGCAGAGCTGAGTCTGATCCCTATCTTGTCTGTCAGCACTGCCACCCAGATGGAGCCGGCCCTGGAATGGTGCCCAGGGGTCCCCCACCCCTACATGAAGCTGGTTTAGAAGCAGGGCCTGCCGCTGAGCCAGGGATGGGGGTGCTGAGGAGGAAGTCCTTCTCTTCCCAGATGCAGAGGCTTAGACACACACAGTGTGTAGTGAGAAACTCAGAAAGAGAGAGAAGACAGTCAGAGATAGTGAGAAAGACAGAGAGAGTGAGTCTGGAAGACAGGAAGGGGAAGAGACAGAGAGTCAGAGACCTGGAGAGACAGCAATAGTGACAAAGCACAGAGACAGAGAGCTAGAGATAGATGGGTAGACAGGGAGAGAGATGGAAAGAGAGAGAGAAACGGAGACAGAAAGAGTGGAGTGGCAGAGACACAAAGAAACTCAGATAAAGTCAGAGATTAAGAAACAGTGTCAAAGACAGGGAGAGAGACGACAGAGAGACAAAGACTGAGTGAGAAGGGAAGACTCCAAGATAAGGGAGCCCCTGGGATAGTCTCAGAGGCTGAGACCAAGACTGAGAGACAGAGAGAGGGCGAACAGAGATGGTCCTTCTGAGGCTGGGAGAGAGAAGGGCAAGGCAAAACCAAAAGCCAAAGAGATGGAAATAGAGGCTCAGACTGAGTAAGAGACAGGAAAGGAAGGCAGGTGCTTGGTGGGGAAGGAACTGAGGCTGGGCTGAGGCTGGCTGAGGCTGGGCTGAGGCTGGGCTGAGGCTGACTGAGGCTGGGCTGAGGCTGAGCTGAGGCTGGCTGAGGCTGGCTGAGGCTGGGCTGAGGCTGACTGAGGCTGGGCTGAGGCTGGGCTGAGGCTGGGCTGAGGCTGGCTGAGGCTGGGCTGAGGCTGGGCTGAGGCTGGGCTGAGTCTGGCTGAGGCTGGGCTGAGGCTGGGCTGAGGCTGGCTGAGGCTGGG
>NW_004443974.1:8429147-8454808 GCF_000243295.1 Trichechus manatus latirostris
GAGGCTGGGCTGAGGCTGGGCTGAGGCTGGGCTGAGGCTGGCTGAGGCTGGGCTGAGGCTGGGCTGAATCTGGCTGAGGCTGGGCTGACGCCGGCTGAGGCTGGGCTGAGGCTGGGCTGAATTTGGCCAGCCAGCTCTGCCTGCTAGTGATGGGAGGGAGAAGGTGCTGTCGCTACTGTCACCTGCAGCCTTGGGGCACTGTTTGCCCCTCTCTGCACACTGGCTACAGAGGGGACCGAGCTCCATCCCTGAGACCTTTTGGGGCTCCAACCTGCTGTGAATAAGGAGAGCCCTCTGGTTCTTGGGACCCACATCCAGGCCTGGCACGGGGCAGTTTTCAGGGGCTGTAGTCTCAGTCATGGCTATCCCTTGTCCTGCCCCACCCTGCCATGTCTTGTTTTCCCCACAGAGAGGCGGGGAACTCTGGGGCAGATAGACCAGAACTTCTATGGGTTTCTTTGCCCTAAAAAAGCTTAAGCCAGGTACTTAGCCCCTCTGAACCTCAGTTTCCCAATCTGTAAAATGGGACCTTTGCAGGAGTATTGTTAGGATTCAATAAGAGAATATGTACATATTTTATTTGTGGTTTGACTAAATACTAGGGGAGCCACAGAGGAGGTGTGAGGAATTGTCTTGAGAAGTTGAGAGGTGATGTTTGAGATCCTGAATGAACAAACGCACAAACAAATGATGACTGGGTGGAGAAGGGGAGGCAAGGTGGGCATTCCCTGCAAAGGAAACAGCCAGGGTAAAGGCAAGAGGGAACATAGCATGGTCAGGAGTGAAGAGTAGTTTAATCTCTGGGGATGCCCTGGAGAGGTGGGTGAGGTTCAGCTCATGGAGGCCTTCACTGACAACTTGAACTTTCTCCTGGAGACTATGGAGAGCTTCCTCTGACCATTAAGGTTGGGGGCAGGGAGAGTGAAGCAGAGACACTAGGGCAGTCAGCCAGGGGAAGTGAGATGAGGCCAGGGGCACCGCATGGTCCAGCATGACTCCCCTGCTCTTTCCTGGGCTACAGGCCCAGGATATTGCAGAGCAGCCCTCCCCGCTCCTCTACTTTTCCTGGAGTGGGACTATTTGTTGCAGGCCCTTCACACCTTTCTTTCTTCCTCTTCCACCGTCATTTCTCCCTCTCTCTTTCTGGCCCAGTGCCCCTTTGTCCAGCTCCAGGGCTCTCTGGGAGACAGATACATCAACAGCCAGCCACTGACTACTGAAGAAATCCTTGGGGGTTACAGAAGCCCCTAGGAGAAAGAGTCTGGCTCTGCGTGGAGTTAAAGTCCTATGCAACGCTCTGCAACTTGCAATGCCTTGTCACATTCATTATCTGATTGGATCCTTCCCATCACTCTATGAAACAGGGATTATAATCCTATTTCACAGAGAAGGAAGCTGAGAAGTTACTTGGCCAGTGGTCACACAGCTTGGGAGCCATGAAGATATTTTCATTGCAATTCAATTCAATTCAATAGACCAAGAGGCAGTTGTTTGAACAGAGCAAGGGGATACTGCATGGTGTAAAATCAGGAAAGGTGTGGGTCAAGTTTGCATCCTTTCACCATACTTATTCAATGTGTATGCTGAGCAAATAATCCAAGAAGCTGGACTATATGAAGAAGATCCCAGCATGGGATTGGAGGAAGACTCATTAACAACCTGCAATATGCAGATGACACAATCTCGCTTGCTGAAAGTGAAGAGGACTTGAAGTACTTACTGATGAAGATCAAAGACTACAGCCTTCAGTGTGGATTACATCTCAACATAAAGAAAACAAAAATCCTCACAACTGGACCAATAAGCAACATCATGATAAATGGAAAAAAGATTATAAATTGTCAAGGATTTCATTTTACTTGGATCCTCAATCAATGCCCAGGGAAGCAGTCGTCAAGAAACCCAAAGACGTATTGCACTGGGCAACTCTGCTGCAAAAGACCTCTTGAAAGTATTAAAAAAGCAAAGGTGTCACTTTGAGGACTAAGGCGGGCCTGACCCAAGCCATAGTATTTTCAGTTTCCTCATATGCATGCGAAAGCCTGACAAGGAATAAGGAAGACTGAAGAAGAACTGATGCCTTTGAATTACCGTGTTGGCTAAGAATACTGAATATACCACGGTCTGCCAGAAGAATGAACAGATCTGTCTTGGAAGAAGTACAGCCAGAATGCTCCTTAGAAGCAAGGATGGCGAGACTTCATCTGATGCACTTTGGACATGTTATCAGGAGGGACCAGTCCCTGTAGAAGGATATCATGCTTATTAAAGTAGAGGGTCAGCGAAAAAGAGGAACACCCTCAATGAGATGAATTGACACAGTCGCTGCAACATTGGGTTCAAACACAGCAACAATTGTGGATGGCACAGGACTGGGCAGTGTTTCATTTCTGTTGCACATAGGTGTTGCTATGAGGAAACTGACTCAATGACACCTAACAACAGTAACAACCATTTATCAATCCCTTCCTCCATTCCAGGCACTGTGGCTGAGGCTCTAGGTGATGCAGGTCCATGATGGGGTCTTGAGGAAGCTGACCCAGCAACAGACCAGGTGTGAGTGCAGCTGGGACTAGGGGCTCGAGAGGCCAGAGAGCCCAGAAAAGGCAGCTAAAAGGGATTTATGTTTTGGGGGTATTTTTGAGATAGAAGATCAGGCAACGACCTAGAAGTGTTTGAGGCTGCAGGGGATTAAAGAGAGGGCAGAGAGTATGCTCAGGGTGTGGTATTTTCCAGCAATGAACAGCACCCCCATGGGTACTGCTGACTCTTTGGAGCTAGAAGCAGCCTCGGAGAGCCTGTAGCTGAGGGCTGTGCATCAGAACCATGTCAGCAGGTTTTCCCTCACGGGCTTCCCACACCCTAGGTCCAGATTCTGTGAGGCTGGGGAGGGGCCTGCATTGTTTTATTTTTTAACTATTCATTATCAGAAATTTCAGACATATGCAAAGTAAACAAAAGAATATCAGGAACTCCATGTACCCATTGCCCAGCTTCCATAGTTATCAACATTCATTCATTCTTGTAGCATCTATGCCTCCATCCATTCCTTGCCCCCAACTCAATGATGATGATGATGATGACGATGATGACCTGTACGTTAAAAAAAAGGCCCTCAAGGATTCTGATAGGCAGCCTGAGTTGGGAACTGCCCATCTGGCCCTCCATTTTAGGGATGAGCAGTGTGAGCTCAGAGAGGGGAAGAAACTCATCCAAGGGCACCCAGCCAGGAAGTGGTTGAGCTGGGTTCATCAGGCCAAAGGACATTTATTGAGGGCTAGGTCCTGTTAGGCATTGGGGATACCAGTGACTAAAACAGTCCCTGTCCTTAGGGAGCTCAGAGTCTAGTGGGGGAGATAAATGTTAAATAGCCTCAAAAGTAACTACTTAATGATGTCTGTGATGAGACCTATGAGGGACCATGAGAGCATATACACAGAGGAGGGAAAGGATTGCTTCCTGGAGAAAAGTATCATTGATGAATGAATGGGAATTAATAAAGGGAAGGGAAGATGGCAGAAAAGACATAGCATGTACAAGACCCAGCAGGTCCAAGGGACTACAAGGTGGCCAGTGTAGCTGGACCTCTGAGAGAGAGGGCCAGGGTGGTGGGAGGTGGGGCTGGAGAAGTGGCCAGGTGTTTGCCAGGCAGCACCTGGGTCTTTATTCCAAGAGCATCAGGAAGCAGGGAGTGATGAGTCAGTCCGATTCCTGTCTTAAGATCTCTCTGGCTGCCTGATGGAGGGGGCAGGAGGGGACAGGGTGGATGTAAGGAGGCTCTTGAAGTCACTCAGATGATGGAGCATCTGATTAGGTGGAGGCAGAGGAAATGGACTGGCTGTGGGGGTAGGGGGAACAAGGAGGAGGAAGGACCACAATTGGGTAGATGGTAGGGCTGTTCACTGTGACAGGAAACCTCACTGGGAAGAGGATAAGGGAAGATGATCGGGAATTTGGGACTTGGATTTGTTGAGTTTTTGATGCCTTTAAGACATCAGAATGCTGGTCCAGTCCTTGCCCTCAAGGGCTCTAGTCAGATGGAGGAGGCCTTAAAAGAACCTGAGGCATTTGCCCATTGCTTTTCTTTGTTGAGTTTCCCAGCCCTCCAGAGCAAGTTGGTCCTTAAGATGGCATTTGAGGCTCTGTCACAGGTTGGTCCCTGCACATCTCTCTGGTGCATAACTTGGGACCCACCCATCTCTGGGCCTAAAGCCAGCCAGGTGCACCAAACTTCTCATATGTGGTGGGCCCTCTGCCTGGGGGTCCTACCCCTCTTCTTCTCAAAACCTCCTGCTCAAATGCACCCTCCTCTGTGGAGCTTTTCCTGCTTAGCCCCTTCCCCTCCTGATCTTGCTGGGCTGTAATTGTCTTTTCATGCCCTCCTGGCCTCTAACCCTGGGCTGGCCTGTGCCTGTCTGGCTCAGCACAGTGCTGGGCACAGGGCCCCTGGTGAGCAAATTAGTAATGAATATGTAGGTGCATGTTTGGGAACTATTTTATCCCGTCTCTTTCTTGCTACTGTAAGCTCTGTGACTCAGTCTCTGCCTTCACCTTCATATCATGCCCAGTGCAGTGCCTGGCAAATATTTCTTAAATCCCAGAGAGAATAAATGTTAGCATGGGCTTTACTAAGGTCGAGTCCTTAGAGCTTTGGTGCTAGACCCTGTCCTGCCACTTACTGCTGTGGAATCCTGGGAAAATTACTTAACTTCTCCGAGCTTCCATTTTTATTATCTTTACAACGGGGTAATGATAACCCCTATTTCATAGACCTTCTTGGACATCGAATGATATGACTCACGCAGCGACAGCGTTTAGCAGAGTGTCTGGCACACAGGAGTGCTCTGTAAATGGGAGCTGTTGTTATTTATTCCATTCAGTCTTGCTATTGAGATATCTTTGTGAGTCTTTGCTCCTTGAGAAGACGTGAGGGAGGAGACACTACTCTGAGGTGGCCTCAGTTGTTCTCAGAGCCAATGGCTGAAACCTAGGGTAGGGGTGGGCTATGGGACAGTTCCCGGCAAAGGAGGTGGCTGAAGGCCCTCGAGCTGTCGGACGAGGCCTCTGGGGATTGGGGAGGCAGCGGAAGCCGGAGCTGAGGCCCAATCTGGTGGGGTGAGGAGTTGAGACATCCTGCGAGGGCGCCTGCCTAGTCCTAGGGGAGCTCCGCGGGGAGCCGGCCAGGGCATCGCGAGGATTGGGGGAGGAATGCCGGGGTCTAGGGCTACAGCGCCCCCGGTGGGGCCTGGCGGAGGGCGCCCCCTTGCGGTACACTGCCCGGCAAGTGTCTCTCTCACTTCTTACTCCTCACCAGTTTGGGGTTGGCACTGATGAAATTCCCGGAAGGAGGTCAGAGAGAGGATCTACTGTGACTCTGGGCGCTTTCTTCAACTGCAAAGTGGAGTGATCATTTTGAGTAACTAATGTGTGCCAGGTACTGCGTTAGGGAGGGTTGAGCAGGTGTGACAGTGGGAGCGCACAGCACAGGGATTGGCACACAGTAGGTTATCCCCTAGATGCCCTCCTTTCCTTTAGGCTCGTTCCTAGGTCCTCTGGGAGGAGATGTGGGGTCCAAGCCGGAGCGACTCCCTGAGTATGGGAAGAGATGGGGGACATGCAGTTCCAGGCACCCATCTTGGGCTCCCTTAGGGGCTCACACTGCCCCCTAGTGGCCTCCATGAGGATTGGAGCCTGTCTGTGTGGTGTGTGATGGGGGTGGGTGGGGTGCGTTGAGGTGGGGAGGGTGGAGGTTGGTGAATATGTTCTGGTGTCAGTGTATCTGTGTGTGTGGCCATGTTGGCGTGAGTGTTAGTGTGGGGGTGTTGGTTGAGGTGCGTGTATCTGTGATCAGGCATGTGTATCCATGTGTGTCTGTTCAGGATGTGTGTAAATTTGTGTTCCATGGCATGGGCGTTCAGTGTGCCGTGTTGTGTCTGCGTCAGGTTCTGGGTGCTGGAAGTTTGGTTCAGGCGTGTGTGTCCGCATGTGTCTGTGATCAGGTGTGTGTGTCTGTTTTCAGAGGTTTGTGTAAATCTGTGTTTTCACACAGAGGCAGGTGCATGGGTGTTAAAGGTGGTGTCTGCTTGTGGGAGGCAGATTGGGGTGTGTGTGTGTGTTCGGGACTGAGGGGTGATCTGGGCCTGTGCAAGAAGGGATGAATAACCCTAATTGCGTTTCATCCCAGCAGGGGGGTGGCCAGGCCCCTGTTCCATCCTCTTACTTCAGCCCTTCAGGACCAACATTTTCCTTTCTTCTCCCTTCCCTAGCCCCTGTCTGTACCTAAGTCTAGCTCTCTACCCCTCATTTTAGAGATGAGGAAACCGAGCTCCAAAGCCAGGAAGGACTGGCTAAAGGACACTTGGCCAAAAAGCAGTGTGTTGGCCAGACTCCCAACTCCAACCTGAGAATTCTTTCTCGGTACTACGCACCTTTCACTCACTTGGGGCGGGGGTGGCGATGGGTTTCTGGGCTGGGCTGCATGGGGAGCAGAACACAAAAGGCCAGTGTCTGCCCCTCCTGGCCCTGCCCTGCTCTAGGAGCCAGGTGGGTGTCCAGCGACGGCCTGGGCAAACAGGATGCCCTGTGACACCTATTCTCACCTGGGGCCCAGCCCCAGCACTGGACCCACCAGCCCGCACCGCCCCATGAGCTGGCTTTTGTTGGGTGTGACCAGGAAACAAAGCCCCACCCGCATTTTGCGCTCCTGGTGCCAGCTTTCAGCTGGCACTCATCCAGGCCCAAAGAGCTTCAGCTTGTCCTGCTCTGAGAAGGCATTGATGAGTAATTAAGATCATGAAGATATCAACACAATATATTAATAGAATCATAATAATGGCTACTGTTTGCTGAGGCCTGACTATGTGTCAATGCAAAGCTCTTTACACAGGCTCTGGGGAGGCAGTGATGAAGGGTGGTTAGGATCTTGGGCTCCAGTGCCAGGATTATTTCCCAGCAACACTTCCTAGCTGTGTGACCTTGAGTAAATTGCTTAATCATTCTGTGCCTCAATTTTCCCAGCTGTAAAATAATAGTAGATGAGTTCATACATATAAATCACTTAAAAACCATGTCCAGCACTGAATAAGTGGGACAACAAGTATTAACTCTTATTATTGTGATCTCCTTGGCTCCTCATGGTAATCTAGGAGGCAGGTACTGTTATCGCGGCTTTATAGATTAGATAACTGAGGCTGAGTCATTGGTATTAGGTCACAAAACAAAGTAGTGTCCAGGCTGGATCCTGACTCTAGACCTGATACCAAAGCCTGTGTCCCCAGACTGTATTCCCCCTACTGGCATTGGTAGGATATTTTGTAGCTGATCAGATTAGCCCTCTGATAGTCCACAAAATGCCTCCACATGACTGACTTGTTTGAATCTCACCAAACAATACTGGTATTTAATATTAGTATTTTCTTTGGGTCAAGTGGAGATTGAGGCCCAGAGGCGGTGTCTAGCCCAAGATTATCCAGCAAGTAAGTGGCTGAGGCAGCATTTGAATCCAGGTCTTTCCATCAACAAATAGTATTTTATGATTTTGGAGTTTACCTACTGTGCATCAGGCTGCATGCTACCACTGTGCCTACATGATCCTTTGTAATCCTTATAACAGTCTCAAAAAGATTCCCAATTCCACTGGGTTCCTTCAGGTGGGAAAAATGGAAATAATATATTTACATCTATAGTGACATTTTCATATGTGATATTTTGTGCCAGTCATTATGGTAGGCATGCTTTAAGGGTTTTATATTTGTTACCTCATTTAATCCTCAAAATGTCTCAATTCTCAGAACTTGAGGTTGATGCAAGTATCATCCCCATTTTGCAAATAAAGAGACTGGGGTGTAAGGCAATAAGGTCACGAAGGGAGTGAGTGGCAGAGTGGGGATTTGAACCCTCATCATCTGCCTCTCTCTAGGCAATATGGGGGGGTAGTAAGAGTCTCCCTCAGTTGTGTCATTTCATTCTTCCAACAGTTATGTGGAGGTCAGCCTTAGCTCTCCTTCAGTTTTAAAATCAGCAGAGAAGGCTCCATGCAGAGATGAGATTTCCCTCTAATTTCCTCCTAGCACATGCCCAGTCCCAGTGGCTCTTTCCTGGTTCCCATACCTCCATCACGCCCACTGCCCGAGCAGGGCCGGGCATGCAGCAGGCACTCAATGGAGTGGTGCTGATGGATGCCTGGATGGGCCTCTCATGGGCTCTGGGCCCGGGGTAAGGGTGGGACAAGAGCTACGTCCCTGGCGGCCCGCGCTGGTGCTAGCCGGCAAGAGAGAGGTTAAGAACAAGCATAAATTAAATGCTGAGCCCACGTGCAGGGTGGCCTGGGCTTAGGGGGAAGGAGGGCTCTGGGTGGCCCCCTGAGAGCCGGTCTTCTAGTACATGGGACCCCCAGAGTCTAGCCCGAGCACCCCTGGGGAGCTGTCAGGACTGGGCCTTTCTGGGGTGAGCCAGCGTCTGGGGCCCCGCGGCTCCGAGCAGGCCAGGAAACGCCTGCTAGTGCATTTGTTTTTCCATCAACAACAGGCTTACGTAAACTCCTCGCCGGCTCGGAGGGCTGCCAGCAGTGGGAGGCGGCTTTATCTGATGGGGACTCGGCCAGGACCGGGGTTCCCTGCGTGTCCCGGCACAGGCCCCGCAGAGAGAGCCCTAGCAGTGGGTGGGGGGCGGGGCTTGGCACCCCCGGGGCTCAGCTCCACTCCCCTAATGCCTAATGCCCAAGGGAAAGAGCAGCACTTTTCTCTTCCAAGACGTAACCAGGAGGAGAATATCTCTGTTCCTCGACTCCATCCCCAGTTCCCTGACCTGCAGGCACCGGGGAATCTCATCTTTACCTGAGCCCCAGGGAGGGAGGAAGGGGACTGCAGTGAGGAGCTGGGTGGCCCAGTCACCAGGGTCACCTGGTCCCAACCCCAGCTTTGTGCTGGTCCAGTGGTGCTCAGAGTATGGTGTGCTTGGAGGAAAAGGTTGATTCACAAACCTTACCTGTTCTGATTCAATAGGTCTGGGGTGGGACCCTGGAATCTGCAATTTTATTTTGAAAAAATTTCAAAATTACAGAAAAGATGTAATAGTATAATCAACTTCCATATACGCTTCCTAGATTCACCCACTGTTAACGGTCTGCCACAGTTGCTTTCTCGCTCTCTATTGTATATACACACACACATATTTATACTTACCTATTTTTTGAGAGTAAGTTGCAGACATCATGATCTTTTACCTCTGAATGCATTGTGTGCTAAGAACAAGGACATACTTTTAATTATACAACCACAGTACAATTATCAAATTCAGGACTACTACCAAAAGGTTGACGGTTTAAATCCACCCAGTGGTGCCACAGAAGAAAGGCCTGCCTATCTACTTCTGTCAGATTGTTGTTTGTTGCTGTTGAGTCAGAGTAGAACAGCTCCATAGGTTTTCAAGCTGTGACTTTCGGAAGCAGATCACCAGGCCTATCTTCTGAGGCACCTCTGGATGGGCTCGAACCACCAGCCTTTCTGTTAGTAGTCAAGTGCTTAAACATTTGTATGACCCCCAGAGGCTGCTTTCCATAAGATTACAGCCAGTGAAAACCCTACGCGCAGTTCTACTCTAAGACACATGGAGTCACCATGAATCGGAATGGACTTCATGGCAATGAATTTTTGTTTTAATATCTAATATACAATCCACAATCAAATTCTGCCAAGTGTCCCACTAATGTCCTTTACAGCATTTCTCCTTCCCCCAGCCCAATCCAAGATCCAATTCCAGATCATTCATTGGCATTTGGTTGCCCTGGAAGTCAGCATCTGAAACACACCCCCAGGTAACTCATGTAGGTGGTCTTCAGACCACTCTGAGAGGCCCCCCATGGAACCTACTCCACATATCACGCTGAGAGGGATCTTTCTAAATGTAGCACTGTGACCCCTGATTTTCAGGGTCCAGTTCAAACCTCTTAGCCTGTCTTTAAGAGCCCTTCATTACAAGGAGCCATTATCAATGGTGATGAGGACGATGATGATGGCTGACAGGTCTTATTACATTTAATCCACACAGCTCTGCGAGGTGGGCAATATTATTCCCATTTTAGAGATGGGGAAATCAAAGTTCAGAGAGCTAAAAATAACTTGTCCAAGAAGGGGGGAGGGAGGAGCTGACATTTAATCTCTGATATATCTGCCTTGAAAACATTTGCTTTTTTTTGCTGTTTCTGATTTTTGTTGCTGTTGTTAAATATATTTACCTTTTTATGAATAGTTAACACCTGCACATAGTATATGCAGTTATAAAGCATGCAGTTTCCGTATCTCTTCTTCTCCCTAGCATCCTAATTCCTTACTCAAAGACAATCCCAGTTACCTGTTTGTTGTATATCTTTCCAGAGACATGCTATGCCTATGAAAGCATTTCCATAAATATATTTTTTGCACAAATGATATTGTATGGTACACATTGTTCTACTCTTTGCTTCCCCACTTAACTATATATCACAGAGATTTTTTTTCATATTAGAAATATAAATCTGCTCCATTCTTTTAAACTAGTGCATAGTATTACACTGAATGGATGTTCCATAATTTATTTCACCAGTTCCCCATTGACAGGAAATTAGATAGTTCCCTATCGTTATTATAAGCAAAGCTGCAATAAATATACACATGTGTGAATATATTTGGATGATAAATTCCTAGAAATGGAATTGTTGGGCTAAAGGGTATGTGGATTTTTAATTTACTTGGATATTGCCAAACTATTCTTCAGGGAGGTTGTACACATTTGCCCTTCCACTTGCAATGAATGAGCCTGCCCGTTTCCCACACCCTTGCCAACATAGCATGTTATCAAACTTTTTGATCTTTGTCAATCTGTTAGAGATAAAATGATACCTCAGAGCTGTAATTTCATTTCTCCTACTCCAAGGGAGGTTGAGCATGTTTTCATATGACTAAGAATCATTTACATTTCTTTTACTGAGAACTGTTTATTTATATCCTTTGCTTATCTTTTAATTAAGTTGTTGGTTTTTTTCTTCCTGATATGTAGAAGCTCTTAAAATAGCAAGCTGTCGATAATATATGTGCCTTTTGACTTTGTTTATATTATTTTTTATGAAGAATTAAAAATAATTTTTTGTGGCCAAATTTAATCTTTTCATTTATGCGTTCTTTTTTTTTACATTCACACTTTAAAAGGCTTCTTTTAAAAGAAAAGGAAAAGAAAAAGCCTCCCTTACTCTAAGAATATTTTTTAACATACCTCCAGGTTTTCTTTGTTTAAGAATTTGTTTTGGTGTAAGGTATGAGATAGGCATTCAGCTTTCTTTCTTTCTGAATGCCATCTAGTTGTCCCAACACTATTTATTTAATAACCCATCTTTTTGCTATTGATTAGAAATGACTGTCTTGTCATATACTAAATTCCTGTAGACATTTGGGTATACTTTCAAATTTTCTATTCTGTTCTATTGAACCATCTGTCTAAAATGCACCAGTATCACATTGTTTAAATTATAGTAGCTTTATACTATGTTCTAATATCTGTCAGGAATTCCTGGATAGTATAAATGGTTAAGTGCTCAGCTACTAACTGAAAGATCGGCAATTTGAATCCACCTGGAAGTGCCTTGGAAGAAAGGCCTGGTGATCTACTTGGAAAAGATCAGCTGAAAACTCTATGGAGTGCAGTTCTGCTCTGCTATACATGGTGTCTTCATGAATTGGAATTGACTCGATGATAACTGGTTGTTTTCTTTTTCTCTTTTTTAAATATGTATTAAGACTAGTTCCCACTCATTGCTTTTTTTTTTTCTTTCAGAATTTCCTTGCTTATATTGCCATATAGACTTTAAAATCAGCTTACTTATTTTTAAAAATCCTATTGGTATTTTTTAAATCAGAATTATGTTAACTAGGAGATTAATTAGATTAATTAATGAATTAATAGATTAACTAGGAGGGAATTGGCATATTTATGATGTGGAGTTATCCTATCCAAAACCATTCTATGTGTTCAAATCTTCTTTTGTGCCCCTTAGCAATTTATTAAATTCACTTCCAATAAATCCTGTACATTTTTTTTTGTGATTTTATTTATTTTTTTAAACTGAACTTTAGATGAAGGTTTACAGAACAAACTAGTTTCTCATTAAACAGTTAGTACACATATTGTTTTATGACATTGGTTAACAACCCCACAACATGTCAACAGTCTCCCTTCTTGGCCTTGGGTTCCTTATTATCAGCTTTCCTGTCCCCTCCTGCCTTCTAGTCCTTGCCCCTGGGCTGGTGTGTCCCTTTACTCTTGTTTTGTTTTATGGGCCTGTCTAATCTTTGGCTGAAGGGTGAACCTCAAGAGTGACTTCATTACTGAGCTAAAAGGGTGCCTGGGGGCCATACTCTTGGGGTTTCTCCAGTCTCTGTCAGGCCAATAAGTCTGGCCTCTTTTTGTGAGTTAGAATTATGTTCCACATTTTTCACTAGCTCTGTCTGGGACCCTCTATCGTAATCCCTATCTGAGTAGTCGGTGGTGGTAGCTGGGCACCATCGAGTTGTGCTGGACTCAGTCTGGTGGAGGCTGTAGTACTTGTGGTCCATTAGTCATTTGGACTAATCTTTCCCTAGTATCTTTGGTTTTCTTCATTCTCCCTTGCTCCAGACAGGGTGAGACCAGTGGAGTATCTTAGATGGTCCCTCACAGGCTTTTAAGACCCCAGACGCTACTCACCAAAGTAGAATGTAGAACATTTTCTTTATAAACTATGTTATGCCAATTGAGCTAGGATGTTCCCTGAGACCATGGTCTCCACAGCCCTCAGTCGAGTAATTCAGTTCCTCAGGGAATTTGGATGTGTCTATGGAGCTTTCATGAGCTTGCCTTGTACAAGTTGTGCTGGCTTCCCCAGTGTTGTGTACTGTCTTACCCTTCATCAAAGTTACCATTTATCTATCGTCCATTTAGTGTTTTTCCATCCCTACCCCTCCCCTCCATCGTAACCATCAAAGATTATTTCTTTTTGTGTGTAAACCTTTTCATGAGTTTTTACAGTAGTGATCTCATACAATATGTGTCCTTTTGTGATTGACTTATTTCACTCAGCATAATGCCCACCAGATTCATCCATATTGTGAGATGCTTCACAGATTCATCATTGTTCTTTATCGTTGCAAAATACTCCATTGTGTGTATGTACCATAGTTTGTTTATCCGTTCATGTGTTGATGGGCATCTAGGTTGTTTCCATCTTTTTGCTGTTGTGAACAATGCTGCAATGAACATAGGGGTGCATATGTCTATTCGTGTGACAGCTCTTATTTCTCTAGGATATATTCCTAGGAGTGGGATTTCTGGATCATGTGGTATTTCTATTTCTGTCTTTTTAAGGAAGTGCCATATCGTTTTCCAAAATGGTTTGATCATTTTGCATTCCCACCAGCAGTGCATAAGAGTTCCAATCTCCTCACAGCCTCTCCAACATTTGTTATTTCCTGTTTTTTTGATTCGTGCCAGAAATGTTAGGGTGAGATGGTATCTCATTGTCGTTTTGATTTGCATTTCTCTAATGGCTAGTGATTGTGAGCATTTCTTCGTATGTCTGTTGTCCACTTGAATGTCCTCTTTGCTGAAGTGTCTGTTCATTTCCTTTGCCCATTTTTTAATTGGATTATTTGTCTTTTGTTGTAGAGGTGTTGGCTTTTCCTGTAGATTTTAAAGATTAGACCTTTGTCTGATTTGTAATAGCCACATTTTTTTTCCCAGTCTGTAGGTTCTCTTTTTACTCTTTTGGTGAAGTCTTTTGATGAGCATGTGTTTAATTTTTAGAAGATCCCAGTTATCTCGGTTATCTTCTGGAGTTTGTGTGTTGTTGATTATGGTTTGTTTATCCCGTTAATGCTGTGTATTAGGGCATCTAGTGTTGACCCTATTTTCTTCTATGAACTTTATACTTTTTGGCTTTATATTTAGGTCTTTGATCCATTTTGAATTAGTTTTTGTGTATGGTGTGAGGTATGGGTCCTGTTTCATTTTTTTGCAGATGGACATCCAGTTTTGCCAGCACCATTTGTTAAAAAGACTGTCTTTTTCCCATTTGATGGAATTTGGGACCTTGTCAAGGATCACGTGACCATATCTAGATAGAATAAATCCTGTACATTTTTTTTGGTTAAATATATTAATAATATTTTATATATATATTTTTTTACTGCTATTGTTAGCAGGGACTTCTCTTTCATTATCTCTTCTAACTGGTTGTTTGTATTTATGAAGGTTATTAATATCAGTTTATTAATTTTGCACCTAGTCACTCTACTAAGTCCTCTTATTATTTCTAATGGTTTTTCAGTTGATTCTATAAATATCACTTTCCTTCTCCTTTCTGATATTTGTACTTATTTCTTTTTATTGTCTAATTGTCCTTACCAGGCAGAGTTAGTCCCTCCCTTTGTTCTCTTATTGCCCTTTTCAAGGTGGGCTACAAGTGGGTGCACCATGCTCTGCTCCCTACATGAGCCTGTGAGCATCTTGATGTGTGTGTGTGTGTGTGTGTGTGTGTGGCGTGTCTGTGTTATTTCTGTGCCCTCAGTACCTAGACTAGGGCCCAAAATAAATGCATGATAAATGGTTTTTGGATGAGTGATCATAGAATAACAGCTAACATTCATCAAGTGCTTACACGGTGCCAGGCCCTGTGCTAAGCACTTTATATTCATTATCTCATTTAATACTTACAACAACCCTGTGAGGTAGATGCTTATTGTCTCCACTTTGAGATGAGCAAATGGAAGCTCAGAGAGGTTAAGTAACATGTGCAAAGTCACACAGGAAGATGTGAATCCGAGTTTGTCTGGCTCTAGTTTGCAGTCTTTTAGCCTGTAGGCCATTCTGAATGGCTATAAATAAGTGTATGAATGAGCAAACGCTACTCGAGTAGGCCTGGGGTGGGGACTGGGCTCCAATATGGTGCCTCTGGGTGGCAGGTGAGGATAGGCACATAGGGACAGAGGGAGAAAAATGGCTGGTTTAAGACCTCTTCACTTCTTGACTCTTGACAGTGAGTATACTTTTTTCTTTTTGACTTTTATGTACTTACAAAATTTTTATTTTTAAGTGTGACATAACATATATATGGTAAAGTATATGCATAAGTGGATATGTACACGCATGTAACCAACACCCAGATCAAGGTATAGACATTTCCAGTGCCCTGGGAGGTTCCCTTTTGCCTCTTCCCAGTCTATATCTACCTCCAGAGGTAACCACTATCCTGTCTTTTATAGTCTTGAATAGTTTTGTCTGACCTTGAACTTTGTATACGTAGAATAATGCAGTAATTTGTGTTTGGCTTCTGTCATGGATTGAATTGTGTCCCCCCAAAATGTGTGTCGACTTGGCTAGGCCATGATTCCCAGCATTGTGTGATTGTCCATCATTTTGTCATCTGATGTGATTTTCCTGTGTTATAAATAATTTCTCTATGATGTTAATGAGTCAGTATTAGAGGCAGTTATGTTAATGCGGCAGGATTCCATCTACAAAATTAGATTGTGTCATAAGCCAAACTCTTTTGAGATATAAAAGAGAGAAGCAAGCAGAGAGACATGGGGATTTCATACCACCAAGAAACAAGAACCAGGAGAATAGTGCGTCCTTTGGACCCAGGCAGTCTGCGCTGAGAAGCTCCTTGACCAGGGAAGACTGATTTCAAGGACCTTCCCCTAGATCCAACAGAGAGAGAAAGCCTTCTCCTGGAGCTGGCACCCTGAATTTGGACTTCTAGCCTTCTAGACTGTGAGAGAATAAATTTCTCTTTGTTAAAGCCATCCACTTGTGGTATTTCTGTTATGGCAGCACTAAATAACTAAGATAGCTTCTTTCAACATAATAATGATCTGATTCTCCTGTTGTTGCACATGGCAGGAGTTCATTCCTTTTTTGCTGTTGTGTAGTATTCCATCATAGAAATACACCATCATTTGTTTATCCATTCTCCTGTCGATGGACATTTGGGTTGCTTCCGCTTTGGGACTATTAAGAGCAAGGCTGTTATACACATGTGTGCCAGGTTCTTTAGTGGTCATACGCACTCATGTCTCTTGGGTATATAGCCAGGAGTGGAATTGCTGGGTCATAGGGAAGCTGTATGTTTAGCAAAGCGTGTACTACTTTTGCTATAAAGGAAATTCGGAAAAATGGACAAGTGATTTGTTATAACTTTAAGAAAAGTACATAAAGAGAGTCACATGGGAAGTGAACCTGGAGCTCTCTGGGGCCCCAGTGCCAGCTTCTGGGGTGTGTGGCTTAGATCCCAGAGGCGAAAATCAAGCATAGATGTTGGGTAAGGGAGGGAAGGGTGTGGGCTGTGCCTGGGCACTCTAAGTCCCCCTCCCAGAGGAGGGAAGATAAGGTTTGCCAAGATGCTTATCTCTTAGGGCAGATCCAATAGGTATGTCTGTAACGAGTCTGATTTGAGGCCTCACTCTCCCCCTCTGTGCAATGGTCCTGGGCAGTGGTGGACTCCATGGCCTCTGAGCCTCTGGTGTCTTCAGGTATCTGTCTGGGAGCCTCCTCTTACGACCCCTCTCCTGACCCCACAGCTTAATGTCTGTAGCAGTACTGACTCTAGCAGGTTTCAAGGAGTGGGGGGAAGGCCCATGACCCCCAAAGCTTCTGCTAGGGTGAACTCTGAGAATGAGGCCCTGAAGTCCTTCTCCTATCCCCATCTCCAGCCCAGCTGTGACTCAGGCTGTCTGGGAACTGGGGGAAGAAAGGATGGGGTGAGCCAGCCCTGGCTATTTCCATGAAGTCAGAGCAGCTGCTGCCCAGGTTTTGGGAAGTTGTTGTTCTGCCAGGGGGTCACCCTGAGGGAAATGCCAGAGCCAGGGCCAGGCTGCCAGGGTCCTGGCCATAGCTATGCCAACAAATCACCCTGTAAATGAGCTGAGGAGCTTGGTCCCATACCCAGAAGCTGAGCAGAAGTACTTGCCAGCAGTTCGAACCCACCAGTCACTCCTCAGGAAAAAGATGTGGCAATCTGCTTCCTTAAAGATTGTTGTTATTATTAGGTGCTGTTGAGTGGGTTCCAACCCATAGCAACCTTACATAGAACAGAATGAAACACTGCCAGTTCTGTATCATCCTCACAATTTTTATGCTTCAGCCCATTGTTGTAGCCACTGTGTCAATCCATCTTGTTGAGGATCTTCTTCTTTTTCACTGACCCTCTACTTTACCAAACATGATGTCCTTCTCCAGGGACTGGTCCCTCCTGATAACATGTCCAAAGTATGTGAGACGAAGTCTCACCATCCTTGCTTCCAAGGAACGTTCTGGCTATACTTCTTCCAAGACAGATTTGTTCGTTCTTTTGGCAATCCATGGTATGTTCAATATTCTTTCCCAACACCATAATTCAAAGGCATCAATTCTTCTTCGATCTTCCTTATTCACTGTCAAGCTTTCGCATGCATATGAGCAATTGAAAATATCAAGGCTTTGGTCAGGCACACCTTAGTCCTCAAAGTCACATCTTTGTTTTTTAACACTTTAAAGAGATCTTTTGCAGCAAATTCGCCCAATTCAATACGTCATTGGATGTCTTGACTGCTGCTTTCATGGGCGTTGATTATGGATCCAAGTAAAATGAAATCCTTGACAACTTCAACCTTTTCTCCGTTTATCATGATGTTGCTTATTGGTCCAGTTGTGAGAATTTTTGTTTTCTTTATATTGAAGTACAATCCATACTGAAGACTGTAGTCTTTGATCTTTATCAGTAAGTGTTTCAAGTCCTCTTCACTTTCAGCAAGCAAGATTGTGTCATCTGCACATCCCAAAGGATTTGGTTTTTTTGGTTTACTGTATGATCAGAAGGCATTACCAACCTGTGGAGGGAAAGATGGACTATTCAAAAATGGAGTCTAGACAAGTAACTCTCCATATGGACAAAATAAAATTAGATCCTATCTTATACCACACATACAAATAAACTTCAGATGAATTAATGAAATTAATTAAGAAATAAATTAATGAATTACCGTGAAAAACCATCTTAAAAGCTTAAAAGAATAAAAGAAGGAGAATTCCCTTATGGCTTTTTATAGGGAAGGAGTTCTTAAACAAATAAAAAAAGTTAAAAATCATAATGGGGAATATTGTTAAGTTTAAGCTCAACCAAGTCAAATACTCTGTACAGTAAAAGACACCATTTGCAAAGTTAAAATTCAAGCAAGAGTCTGTGGGGAGACATTTGCAGCATTCATAACAGACATAAGATTAATGTCCAAAGTGTATAAAAAAACTTTCACAAATCAATAAGAAAAAAAAATCCATAGAAAAATGAGCACAGAATATGAACAATTCACAGAAAGCGAAATAGGAATGGTGAATATAGTCGTTAAGGTTGTGTGTCAACTTGGCTGGGCCACAATAGGATGACGTGTTCTGTGGAAACCAATCATCTTCTTTCCCCAGCCACTCCTGTGATTGCCCAATGGGCTCATGAACAAAGTGGACATGGTGGCAGTGCAGGTTATACATGGGCTCAGCAACATGGACTTTCACTCATCAAGGCTGGCTTGGCCACAACCACTACTGAGTGCTGAATCTCCCAAATAGGCAGAGATCAACACTGAGTCCTCGATATGGCACCATTCCCTGAGATGATCAGCCAGCAATCTGGTGGCAGGTTGATTACATTGGACTGCTTCCATCATGGAAAGGGCAGCGTTTTGCTCATACTGGAATAGACAGTCTGGATACGGATTTGCCTTTCCTGCATTCAATTCTTCTACCAAAACTATCATCTGTGGACTTACAGAATGTGTTATCCATCATCATGGTATCCCACACAGCATAGCCTCGGATCAAGGGACTCACTGCACAGCAAATGAAGTGGGATAATGGGCCCATGTTCATGGAATTCACTGGTCTTACCATGTTCCCCATCATCCTGAAGCAGTTGGATTGATAGAACAATGGAATGGCCTTCTAAAGACACAATTATGCTGCCAGCTAGGTGGCAATACCTTGCAAGTTGGGGCAATGTTCTCCAGGAGGCTGTATGTGCTCTAAACTAGCATCCAATATATGGTGCTGTTTCTCCTATAGCCAGGACTCATGGGTCCAGGAATCAAGGGGGTGGAAATGGGAGTGGCACCACTCACTATTACCTCTAGTGACCCACTCACAAAATTTTTGCTTCCTGTCCCTGAGCCCCTATGCTCTGCAGGTCTAGAGGTTTAGTTCCAAAGGAAGGAATGCTCCCACCTGGAGACACATCACTGATTCCATTGAACTGGACGTTAAGAATGTCACCTGGCTGCTTTGATCTCCTTATGCCTCTGGATCAACAGGCAAAGAACGGAGTTACCATATTGGCTGGTGTGACTGATCCTGATTACCAAGAGGAAATTGGATGGATATTACATAATGGAAGTAAAGAAGAGTATGTCTGGAATGCAAGAGATCCCATAGGGCGTCTCTTTGTACTACCATGCCCCGTGATTAAAGTCAATGGAAAACTACAGCAACCCAATTCCGACATGACTACTAATGGCCCAGACCCTTTGGAATGAAGGTTTGGGTCACCCCACCAGGCAAGAACCATGACCAGATGAGGTGCTTGCTGAGGGCAAAGGGAATACAGAATGAGTGGTGGAAGAAGGTAGTTCTAAATACCAGTTACAGCCACGTGACCAGTTGCAGAAACGAAGACTGTAACTTTTGTGAATATTTCTTCCTTGTATGTGTGCATCAAGTATTTTTGTTTTCTTCACTTATAAAATATAAGATGTAAACAGGGCTAGTGCATTTTCAGTTGTACATGTGCTAGTTGTATCATGTTAGGTGCCAGTATGACTTTATAATTGTCTTTATTCAGAGAGTATGTATGGTTTAAGGAGATGTGTACAAGTGCCAAGTTGACAACGGGCGGACTGTAATTATTAAAGTTGTGTGTCACCTTGACTGGGCCACTTATGATATAGTTTGGCAGTTGTATAATAATGTAATCACCTCCATGATGAGATCTGATATAATGTGATCACCCCCATGATGGGATCTGCTGTGAGTAGCCAATCTGTTGAAAGGAAGTTTCCTTGGGGGTGTGGCCTGCATACAATATAGGTGAACTTTCTGTCAAGGCTTGCCAGCTTTTCTTGCTCTGGATCCTGCAGCTGGCTCCTGTTCATCTGACTTCCAGTTTTGGGACCTGAGCTAGAAGCTTACCTGCTAATCTTGAGATTCCTCAGCCTCGTCTGTGAGCTGGCGGCCTGCCAGCTTTCGTGCTGATCTTGGGATTTGTTGGTCTCTGAAGCCTGTGAGCCAGAGGCCTGTTGTCTGATTTGCCAGTCTTTGGTTTGCCAGCCCCTGTAGCTACATGAGTCAGGAGAAGCCTCTAGCCTGACTCATGGACTTGACACTTTCCAGCCTCTACAACTGCACGAGCCATTTCCTTGATATAAATCTCTCTTTCTCTCTTTCTACATATATAGACACTTCACTGGTTTTGCTTCTCTAGAGAACCCAGCCTAAGACAGTGAATAAGCATAAGAAAAGATGCTTAACCTCACTATTTATCAAATAAATGCAAATTAAACAACAAAGAGGTTCCATTTCACACCCATCATATTGGCAAAAGTTGGAAGGTCTGACATTATTAAATGTTGGTAAGGATGTGGGGAAATGGAAAGTCTCAGATACTGCAATTTGGAAATATTTACAAAAGTTGGGAAATGTGTATACCATGTGACCAGTAATTCTACTCCTAAGAATGAAAACTGGAGAAATCCTTGCACATTGGTTAAGGAGACATCATAGGTGTTAAATCTGGAAATAACTCAAATGTCTATCAGTAGAATAATTGAATAAATCAGTATTACTTATTTATAAAGTAGGACACCATACAGTAAATAAACTAAATGACTTTCAGTCCCATATATCACCAGTGAATAAATATCTTAAAAGTATAATTTTGATTTTAAAAAGTAAGTTGAAAAATAAGTATGTTAGAGGTCTTGCCCTAACAAATATCCTGATTTAGTATAAGGCTTTAGTAATGAAGACATCTTGGTAATTAGCACAGGGATGGGCAAATTCATCAATGGAACAAAAAGAGAACCCTCAAATAAACTCAAGTTATATGGGACCTAACTGTATCATCAGGAGCCCTGGTAGTGCAATGGTTAAGTGCTCAGCTGCTAACCAAAAGGTCAGTGGTATGACACATTTACGTAAAATTTTAAAACACAAACAACAATGCTATGTATTGCTTATGGATTTTAAAAAAATGGACTGGAAGGTTGTACACCAAATTCCTGATGGTAGTTGCTTTTGAATAAGGAAGGAAAATGGAACTAGTTATAAAAGGGACTTCCATTTAAAACCCCCTAAGATCTGTTTCTTTTATTAAAAAGTTCTAAAGCAAACATGGCAAAGTGTCAACATTTGTTAACTAGGTGGTGAGTGTGTGGGTATCTATGCTGGTGGTGAGTGTGTGGGTATCTCATTATTTTGTGTTATTATTGAGTGTACATCTTTTGCTTAATGGCTGTGTGCATTTATGTGTGTTTCCTGTGACCCTGATTGCTCTGGCATCTTCTGCTGTACAACTCACTTGGGCTTCCCCGGCATGGTGGGAGCAGCCTTGCTGAGTCTGCATCCAGGGACCGTGGGTGATGAGTATGGCTTGATGCTCTATCAGAGGCCCACTTTCTCCCTGCCTTTTCCTGGATAACACAAATACTTGCAGAGTGGGAGGTCGCGGGAGCATGAGGCTCATCTGGACCTGGCAGGGGCACCAGAGGCTCCCACACGCTCCTCGGTCCTCTCTAAATGACTTGATTCGTAGCAGCCGGGTCCACAGATGTCAGAAGCACTAAGTAAATGTCTCCCCAAGAAAGCAGAAATGATCCAATACCAGGCAGGGAAAGAGCCTGGATGGGGCAGGGTCTGTCTCAGCTGTGCACTGTCTCCATTTGAGAGCACAGCATGGGCAAGTACCTACCCATCTGTAATCCGTATACTAAGTGAAGGAGATAGATGAGAACAAGTTGTTCAGCTTGTTCTTGTGTTACCACTTCACACTCCTGCATCTGTAGCAGACATCACTAATCAATCACTGCATGTTTTCTGTCTGAGGTCCCATATAGGCTCAAAATCCTTCTCAACCAGATCTCTGGGATTTGAAACCACCTGGGGATGCAAGCACCTTCAGGGTCTTTCTGACTTGAATGCTCTGGGGTTCCAACCCGGGAGAGGGCAGTGAAACACCCTGCAAAGTTTCTCAGTTACTTCATCTGGAAAATGGGGAGAAGAATCCCTCTGTCATTGTTCTGACGTTTGCTATTAGACTAAATGAGGCAGGAGACATGAAATCCTTTCACAGTGAACACTACAAAGCACACAAAAAGGACTTTTCTGTTCTAGAAAGTACAGAAGAGGTTGGTACAATAACTGGGAGATTCCCAGACCCATCCGCACCGTGTCTTCCCCCATCTTCTCCCCAGGCTGAGAGGGGCAGCCTACATGTCCTGGACTCCTATGGGCGCTGCAGTCAATGCATTTTATTTCATGTTCACCCAAAACCCGCCAGGTTGAAAAACAATATTATAAATAATATTTTAAATAAAATAATAATTATTAAAACTATGATAATAATAATAGCAAACACACACAGCATGCATGTGTCTCCTGTGCTATATTCTAAGTGCTTTCCACATGTTAACTCAGTTAACCCTCACAACCACCCTAGGAGATGGGTACTGTTGTCATTCCCACTTTACAAATGAGAAAAACTAAAGCACAGAGTGGTTAAGTCACTTGCTCAAGCTCACACCGCTAGCAAGTGTCAGAATAAAAGTTTGGACCCAGGTAGTCCTGAATCTGAACCTTTCCTGTCTTTCGTAAGGTGGGTGCCACCACTCCCAGAGCTCAGGAAATTGAGCTATGGAGAGGGCAAGTTGCCCAGGCCACTGGGTGAGCAGTGGCGATTTCAACCCAGCCTGCCTGGCTTTTTCCCTGCACCATCCCAATTGGCCCCAGCCCCTTCATGCTCTCAGGAAGTACAGCAGGGCTCAGGCTCCAAGTTGGGGTTCTTTGAGTCTGCAGGTATCCCAGACTGAACCTAGGCCCACTGCCCTCTGGGAAAGGGTGAGATCCCTACCGGAAAGGGTGGTGGTCTCTGGTGAAGCCCGTGTGGGCTGCCTCCTCAGGGCTGGGGAGTGGGCAGAGTGTGAGATGGCTAGTGTGATGGTCCCCTATTTAGAATTTAGGGGTGGGCAAAGTTGACTCCCTCTTACCCTCTGGGTCTAAGAAGACGGGTGAGGTGAGGCCATTTCTGGGCTGTGTCTCTATTGTTTATGCACAAGCCGCCTGCTTAGAGCCGAGATCCAGGCACACCAGCTGAGTGGATGCCCCCATGGAGGCCATACTGGTGAGATTAGAATTGGCTTCTGAGCGTAATTATCAGACAAAACTTCAGGAGTGGGCCAGGCTGGCACAGAGCCCGTGTCAGAAACACGTGTGCGTGGGCACACACACAGACACACATACACACAGACACACACATACAGACACGCATACCGACTAACACTCTGACACTGTCACCCACAGACACTCTCAGTCACCACACAATCCCTGCAATGCACATCCTCACACCAGCACCCTCACACTCAGTCTCAGGCTTAAACTCATACATCCACCCACCAGGAGCCGTGAGTTAGGTGGGAAGATCTTGGTTCAGGAGCCACCCAGGCCCAGGTTCCAATACCCACACTTCTCAGCTGTATTACCTTGAGCAAGGCACTTTATCTTCCCCAGCCTTACTCTCCTCATCTGTAAAATGGGGATAATAATGTGGTAGAAACCTCTCAGCTACCCTGATTCGTTCCGAGTAGTTGATGAGGTAATTGAAAAGATTGACTAAGAAAGGGAATTGTAAAAAATGCATTCACGAATACCTTAAACATTTTGTTCTGACATAAAACAAGTGCAGGCCAAGTCCGTTGCTTTAGTTTAAGTCCTCTGGTTGGTGTTCTGCTTAATCTGCTTTGCCTGCACAGAGCTTTTTTTTTTTTTTTTTAATTTTTTATTTTTAAGTGGAAGGCAAGGATACTTGTGAGGCAATTTGAATTTAGAATTCTACATTTTTACTATCCACCTGCCCCAAATCTCTCCCAAACTAAACCAACGGATTTATTTTTAGCAACTCATCTTTATTGCACATTTCTAAAGCATTAGACTTAGTTTTTCTCAAAACATTACTCCCTTTTTTTTACCATCAAATTTCATTATTTTATTTTATTTAGTTAAATTATATAATCACAACAATAAATATAAATTGGCCAAACTTTTTTTTGGGAACAAACTCCCCTGGCTCTGGTCGCTTACAGCTCAGCCAGCAGGAGCAGAAGTGCTGGGGCAGGTGGAGAATGCTCCAGAAGCTTGAGCCCTCAGCGTGTTCTGGCCTGGGAATGGAGGGCAGCTGTTAGTCCAGCAAGTTCATTAGGTGCAGGTCAGTTAGGATAACTTCTGCTGGGCCCATGCCTCAAGGCTACTGGGAGGATCAGAAACAATTAGAGAGTGAGCCCAGCGCACGGGGGACGCTCAATGATCTGTGACTCTGGCTGTTTTGTTCTGTACTCTCAGGCCCCTTGCACGTTCTGTCTTAACACTTGTCACCCTGGCACTGTGAGACCTTTAGGGCAGGGACAGGGTCTCTTTCCTCTCTGTCTCCTCAGAGCCCAAGCTGGGCTGTGATGTGGTGTCTGACTCCAAAGCCCATGCTCTTTGCCACCACATCACAAGGTGAACACACACATGCACAGCTACTTGGTGGGAACACAGACCAGTGCCAGATACCCTTCTGGAGACTAGAGAAGAACCCTGCCTTAATGTCCTTGTATGTGCCCCATGGGAGGGGCTTGCTGCCTGGCATGCTGGGTCCAGGCAGCTGCAGGCTGAGCTGACCTCATGTTCAGGGCTGTGCTCCCAGCCCTTAATGGTGGGAAGGAGGCAGGTGGGCCAAGCCCTCCATCTGGGCACCCCCACAGTGGTCCCTGGGGCCCGTGCCCTTCCTGTGACCCTCCAAGATGCCAGCTGGCATGCCCTGGGCTCCCACTGGATGACCCTGGGCAGGTGCCTAGTGGGAGGAGGCAGTCTGGGGAGGGGCAGGGGTTCCATTATATTCAACAGCCCCAGCCTCTAGGGTCCCTTTGCAGGGGAACAGGTGCTGGTATTGTTGGGTCTGCCCTGGCCTCCTCCTCCAGTTGTATGGGGATGTTTGCCCATGTTGGGGGGAGGGCTTGCGTTCACTAGACAGGGATGATTATTCACTGGAGCTCTTATTTTATATATATAAATGATGTTGAGTATATTTTCATGCACTCATTGGTTGTATTTTAATTTTGTAATCAGAAATGTATATATATAAATCTAAAAATATATATTTAAAATATATTTTACATATATATGTAGTCAGAAATATACATATATATTTTCTTTGTACTTTAGATGAAAGTATTGTACTTTAGCTTCTCATTAAACAATTAGTACATATATTGTTTTGTGACATTGGTTGCCAACCCCACGACATGTCAACACTCTTCCCTTCTCAACCTTGGGTTCCTTATTATCAGCTTTCCTGTCCCCTCCTGCCTTCTTGTCCTTGCCCCTGG
>NW_004443974.1:8454908-8467840 GCF_000243295.1 Trichechus manatus latirostris
GGTTTCTCCAGTCTCTGTCAGGCCAGTAAGTCTGGTCTCTTTTTGTGAATTAGAATTATGTTCTACATTTTTCTCTAGCTCTGTCCGGGACCCTCTATGATAATCCATATCAGAGTAGTCGGTGGTGGTAGCCGGGCGCCATCGAGTTGTGCTGGACTCAGTCTGGTGGAGGCTGTAGTACTTGTGGTCCATTAGTCATTTGGACTAATCTTTCCCTAGTGTCTTTGGTTTTCTTCATTCTCCCTTGCTCCAGACAGGGTGAGACCAGTGGAGTATCTTAGATGGTCCCTCACAGGCTTTTAAGACCCCAGACGCTACTCACCAAAGTAGAATGTAGAACATTTTCTTTATAAACTATGTTGTGCCAATTGAGCTTGATGTTCCCTGAGACCATGGTCCCCACAGCCCTCAGTCGAGTGATTCGGCCCCTCAGGGAAATTTGGATGTGTCTATGGAGCTTTCATGAGCTTGCCTGGTACAAGTTGTGCTGGCTTCCCCAGTGTTGTGTACTGTCTTACCCTTCATCAGAGTTACCATTTGTCTATCGTCCATTTAGTGTTTTTCCATCCCTAACCCTCCCCTCCCTCGTAACCATCAAAGATTATTTCTTTTTGTGTGTAAACCTTTTCATGAGTTTTTACAGTAGTGATCTCATACAGTATTTGTCCTTTTGTGATTGACTTATTTCACTCAGAATAATGCCCACCAGATTCATTCATATTGTGAGATGCCTCACAGATTCATCATTGTTCTTTATCGTTGCAAAATACTCCATTGTGTGTATGTACCATAGTTTGTTTATCCATTCATGTGTTGATGGGCATCTAGGTTGTTTCCATCTTTTTGCTACTGTGAACAATGCTGCAATGAACATGGATGTGCATATGTCTATTCATGTGACAGATCTTATTTCTCTAGGATATATTCCTAGGAGTGGGATTGCTGGATCATATGGTATTTCTATTTCTGTCTTGTTAAGGAAGTGCCATATCGTTTTCCAAAATGGTTGTACCATTTTACATTCCCACCAGCAGTGCATAAAAGTTCCAATCTCTGCACAGCCTCTTCAACGTTTGCTATTTTCTGTTTTTTTGATTTCTGCCAGGAATGTTAGGGTGAGATGGCATCTCATTGTGGTTTTGATTTGCATTTCTGTAATGACTAGTGATCGCGAGGAAAAAATATGTATATATTTCTGATTACAAAAGTAAAATGCAGCCAGTAAGTGCATGAAAAGATGCCCAACACCATTAGTCATTAGGGAAATGCAAATTAAAACCTCAGTGAGATATCACTTCACACCCCCAAGAATGGCTATAATAAATAAGACAGACAATAACAAATATTGGCAATATGTAGAGAAATGGGAATCCTCATCCATTGTTGGTGGAAATGTAAAATGGTGCAGCCACTTTGGAAAATAGGTTCTCAAAAACTTAAACATAAAACTACCATATGACCCAGCAATTCCTCTACTAAGTATCTTCCACTCAAGAGAAGTGAAAACATATGTCCACACAAAGACTTGGCATGTGAATGCTCATAGCAGCATTATTCATAATAGCCCCAAACTGGAAACACCCTAAATTTCCATCAACCAGTGAATGGATAGAAAAAATGAGGTATATCTATACAATTGAATATTATTTAGCAATTAAAAGGAACAGAATATTGACACATGCTACATCAAGGATGAACCTCAAAAACATTGTGCTAAGTGAAAGACACCGGATACAAGAGACCACATACTGTATGATTCCATTTATACGAAATGTCCAGAAAGGGCAAAAATATAGAGATAGAAAGTAGATTAGTGGTTGCCTGTAGCTTGGAGTGGGAAGGAGGTTAACTGTAAATGGGGGCATGAAGGACCTTATGGGGGGATGAAAATGTTCTAAAACTTATTTTTGGTGATGGTTGCACCACTTGGTAAAGTGGCTAAAAATTGAATTTTACACTGGAAATGAGTGAATGTTATAATGTAAAAATATACCTTAATAAAATTGTTTTTAAAAGTAAAACGCATATTTGTAATAAAAAGTGCAAACGTTATATAACCATATAGCAACCAACATGTGTTGTGTCCTGTATGCCAGACATCAAAACTTGTTGTTGTTAGGTGCCGTCTAGTCGATTCTGACTCATAGTGACCCTAGGTACAACAGAACGAGACACTGCCCGGTCCTGCACCATGCCCAAGATTGTTGTTCTGTTTAAGTCCATTGTTGCAGCCACTGTGTCATCATTCCATCTCATTGAGGGTCTTCCTCTTTTTCATTGTCCCTCTACTTTACCAAGCATGATGTTCTTCTCTAGGGACTGGTCTCTCCTGATACCATGTCCAAAGTATGTGAGACAAAGTCTCGCCATCCTTGCTTCCAAGGAGCATTCCAATTGTACTTTTTCCAAAATGGATTTGTTCGTTCTTTTGGCAGTCCATGATGTATTCAACATTCTTCTCCAACACCGTAACTCAAAGACGTCAATTCTTCTTCAGTCTTCTTTATTCACTGTCCAGCTTTCCCATGCATATGAGGAGACTGAAAACATCATGATTGGTCAGGGGCACCTTATTCCTTTAAGTGACATCTTTGTTTTTCAACACTTTAAAGAGGTCTTTTGCAGCAGATTTGCCCAGTGCAATGCGTCTTTTGATTTCCTGACTGCTGCTTCCATGGGGGTTGATTGTGGATCCAAGTAAAATTAAATCCTTGACAACTTCAATCTTTTCTCTCTTTATCATGATGTTGCTTATTGGTCTAGTTGTGAGGATTTTTGCCTTCTCTGTGTTGAGGTGTAATCCATACTGAAGGCTGTGGTCTTTGCTCTTTATTAGTAAATGCTTCAAATCCTCTTCACTTTCAGCAAGCAAGTTGTGTCATCCGTATAACGCAGGTTGCTAGTAAGTCTTCTTCCAATCCTGATGCTGCAGTCTTCTTAATATAGTCCAACTTCTCAGATCATTTGCTAAGCATACAGATTGAATAAGTATGGTGAAAGATATGACCTGACACACACCTTTCCTGACTTTAAACCACAAAGTATTCCTTTGTTCTGTTTGAATGACTGCCTCTTGAACTATGTCAAGTTCCTCATGAGCACAATTAAGTGTTCTGGAATTCCCATTCTTTGCAATGTTATCCGTAATTTGTTATGATCCACACAATAGAATGCCTTCGCATAGTCAATAGAACACAAGTAAACATCTTTCTGGTATCCTCTGCTTTCAGCCAGGATCCATTTGACATCAACAATGTTATCCTTGGTTCCACGCGCAGAAATTGTTGAATGACTTGCAAGTAAAATTTTGCTGAAGGTCATTCAAAAGTGACTGCAGCAGTATATTGACAGGGAACCACCAGAAATTCAGGCAGGATTCAAAAGAGGACGTGGAACCAACAATGGCTGCCACAATGGGCTTAAGCATAACAATGATTGTGAGCATGGCATGGAACCAGACAATGTTTCGTTCTGTAGTACATAGGGTCGCTATGAGTCAGAGTCGACTCAACAGCACCAAACAACTACAACAGCGACCTCTTCTGAATCCAGTTTGAACTTCTGAAAGTTTCCTGTTGATGTACTGCTGCAATCACTTTTGAATAATCTTCAGCAAAATTTTACTTGCGTGTGATATTAATGATATTGTTTGATAATTTCTGAATTCGGTTGGATCACCTTTCTTTGGAATAGGCATAAGTATGGATCTCTTCCAGGTAGCTGTCTTCCAAATTTCTTGGCATAGATAAATGAGCACTTCCAGCGCTGCATCCATTTGCTGAAACATCTCAGTTGGTATCCTGTCAGTTCCTGAAGCCTTGTTTTTCACCAGTGTCTGTAGTGCAGCTTGGACTTCTTCCTTCAGGACCATTGGGTCTTGATCATATGCCACCTTCTGAAATGATTGAACATCAACCAGTTCTTTTTGGTACAGTGACTATGTGTATTCCTTCCATCTTTTTTTGATGCTTCCTGTGTTGTTTAGTATTTTGCCCATAGAATCCTCCAATATTGCAACTCAAGGCTTGAATTCTGTCTTCAGTTCTTTCAGCTTGAAGAACGCTGAGTATGTTCTTCCCTTTTGATTTTCTAACTCTAGGTCTTTGCACATGTTACTATAATACTTTACTTTGTCTTCTCAAGCCACCCTTGGAAATCTTCTGTTCAGCTCTTTTACTTCATCATTTCTTCCATTCACTTTAGCTATTCGACATTCAAGAGCAAGTTGTAGAGTCTCTTGTGACATCATTGTGGTCTTTTCTTTCTTTCCCGTCTTTTTGATAATCTCTTGTTTTCTTCATGTGTGATGTCCGTGAAGTCATTCTGTAACTCCTCTGGTCTTTCGTCATTAGTGTTCAATGTGTCAAATCTATTCTTGAGATGATCTGTAAGTTCAGGTGGGATATACTCAAGGTTGAACTTTGACTCTTGTGAACTTGTTCTAATTTTCTTCAGCTTTAACTTGAAGTTGCATAGGAGTAATTGATGGTCTGTTCCACAGTTGGCCCCTGGCCTTGTTATGACTGATGATATTGAGCTTTTCCGTCATCTCTTTCCACAGATGTAGTTAATTTGATTCCTGTATATTTCATCTGGTGAGGTCCAAGTGTATAGTTGCTGTTTCCATTGTGGAAAAAAGATATTTGCAATGAAGAAGTCATTGGTCTTGCAAAATTCTGTCATGCAATCTCTGGCATTGTTTCTATCACCAAGGCCATATTTTCCTACCACCAATCCTTCTTTGTTTCCAGCTTCAGCATTCCAATCTCCTGTAATTATCAGTGCGTCCTGATTGCATGTTTGATTAATTTCAGACTGCAGAAGTTGGTAAAAATCTTCAGTGTCTTCATCTTTGGCCTTAGTGGTTGGTGCATAAATTTTAGTAATAGTAGTATTAACTGGTCTTCCTGGTAGGCCTATGGATATTATCCTCTCACTGACAGCATTGTACTTCAGGATAGGACTAGGAAGAAGGACCTGGTGGTCTACTTCTGAAAAAATTAGCCAGTGAAAACCTTATGAATAGCAGTGGAACATAGTCTGTTATAGTGCCGGAAGATGAGCCCCTGAGGTTGGAAGGCACTCAAAATACAACTGGGGAAAAGCTATCTCTTCAAAGTAGAGTTGACCTGAATGACATGGATGGAGTCAAGCTTTCAGGACCTTCAATTGCTGATGTGGCACTACTCAAAATGAGAGAAGCAGCTGCAAACATCCATTAATAATCGGAACATGGAATGTACAAAGTATGAATCTAGAAAAATTGGAAATTGTCAAAAATGAAATAGAACACATACAGATCAATATCCTAGGCATTAGTGAAATGAAATGGACTGGTATTGGCCATTTTGAATCAGACAATCATATGGTCTGCTACGCCAGGAATGACAAATTGAAGAGGAATGATGCTGCATTCATCATCAAAAAGAACATCATAAGATGGCACAACTTATAAGGTAGTCATATTAAGAGATAGTTATATTGAGGTAATTAAATCAATTTCTAGATTATGGATGAGGAAAATGAGACACAAAGTTTAAGTAACTTGCCTGAGGAGGCTGCTGAGTGGTGAAACAGGAGAACCAACCCAGGCCTCCCAGCACCAGAGCCTACGTATATAACCTCCACGCTCTATAGCCTCTTGTTCCACCATCTCAGTTAAGCCTCACCACTCTCTGAGGTAAGTATCTTTATTTGCATTTTACAGAGTAGAAAACATGGAGGCAGACAATTGTCAAATGGCTTACCGAGGTCATTCTGCCAGTTGATCACACTATCTGGGTGCTGTCTCATCCTGGGCATTGTGACTACAACATTGGCTGTCTTAACCACCACATAGGCTGCCTACACACGCTAGTGGAGTAACTGAAAGTTTCCTGTAGCTTTCCCCTCCGCACCCAGAGAGGCTGAATATTTTGTGAATATTTTGCTATCTATTCTTCTAGTTTTTTTCTATGCATAATTAAGACCTGTAGTAGTACTAGTAGTTTTTTCAAAAAATTACATCATCATTCTATAATTACTATTTTGCGACTTTCTTTTTTTCATGAAACAATATGTCATAGTCATTGTACCATGTCAATACTGACCTCATTTAAACAACATTGCTGCAGAATATTCCATAGTACTGATGTATCAAAATGAATTTAACAGTCTCCCTATTGAGGGATGTTTAAGTTGTTTCTAATTTTGTTGTTATAAGCAATACTGCAATGAACATCCTTAGACACATGTTTTTGGTCTTTTTTGTAAGTATTTCTATAGGTTAGATTTCTAAAAGTGGCATTTCTGGGTCAAAGGACATGAGCATTTTTAATTTTAATAGCTATCTTTACAGCTGAACTTTAATGGCAGCCTCGCTGCCCCAGAGTTCACTGGCCTACAGATACATATGTTATCCCATTGACATTAGCCCCCAAACTCTAACTGGTCCTGGTTCCCACCTACTTGCCTGCAAGGCCTCAGCCATACCACCAGTTGCTCTAATTTTTTGGAGTGTCCCCAGGGTAGGGAGCACTGAGAAGTGCTCAGGAGCACATTCTTCTGCTCTAGGTACCACATGGCAGGTCATTTGCCTGCCACTCAAGGGAGGAGCAGCCAGTGCTGCAAGTGCCCCTCATGTTCCCTCAGCTATCAGGCACAGCAAGATTGTCCTTTGCTGGTCCCCTGCTACGAAGAGCCCTCAAGGTGTCCAAGCTGCACTCTAGTCTGTAGTGCAGAAGTTGGGGCCAAGGGTAGGAGAGCAGGATTCCTCTCTCTCCACCTCTGGGCCCAGAAGTAGTACTACCAGGGCCCAGAGCCTCATTTGATCTAGTATTCCAAACCCAGTTCCTTCAGCCTCTTGGGCTGTTCCCTCTCCCAAAGGGGCCTATCAAAGACTGAATTATTGCTCCCAGATCTTCACCCTCTCTCTGTAATAGGATTACATAGTCACACCCTTTGCCACATGACTTTGCACAGCCTCCCAGTAGAGCAGGCAGAGTGTACATTGCCATCCATTGATTTAGATTTTGGCCCTGTGACCTGCTTTGGCCAATGAAAAGTTAGCTGTCACGATGGGAGCAGAGCTTTAAAGGTACTGTGTTGTTTGCTTGGCCTCCTGGGCATCTGCCATCCATCAAGAGAAGTGCATGCCCTGCATAGCCACAGCTCCCAGAATGAGAGCCCTGTGGAGCAGACTTGAACCTGACCTGCAGCCTGGAGCCAAGCCCAGCCAATTCCACAAAAGCGTAGCAGAGTCTAGCAGAGCCACAGACACTTGAGTAAAAAGTAAATGTCCGTTCTTATTAGCCACTGAGTTTGGAGATTGTTTGTTATGCAGCTTTATTGTAGCAATAGCTGACCAAAAGATCACAGCCTTGAAAACCTATGGAGCAGTTCTACTCTACAACACATGGGTTTGCCATGACTCAGAATTGACTTGGCAACTGGTTTGGTTTTTGGTTTCATTCGGGAGACTGATGAGAAGCCCCTTTGCCTTCTGAAACTTAGTATCCTCATCTATAAAGTGAAGATAGTAACCTTATTCAGGAGATTTCAAACATTTTGGTCTCAGGACCCCTTTACACACTTAAAAAGTATTGTAGATTAAGAGTTTTTATTTATTATGGTGGTTATATTTATTGATATATACTACACTAACATTAAAATAAAATACTTTAAATATTTATTTAGAGTTCATTAAAAATAACAATAATAAATCCATTAACTTGTTTACATAAATAATTTTTATGAAAAATAACTACATTTTCCAAAATAAAAGTTTACTGAGAAGTGTGAGGTTGTTTTATACTTTTGCAAATGTCTTTAACCTTGGCTTGTTAGAAGAAAACTAGATTCTTATATTTGCTTGGGCATTCAATCTGCTGTGATATGTTGTTTTGGTTGAAGTATATGAAAAGCTGGTCTCATGCAATGTAGTTGGAAAAGGGAGCAAAATTTTAATAGCCCTTTCAGCTAATTGTGGATATTATTCTTTGATACCATGCCAAAACTCAACAAGTGGTAGTTTTTTAAAGCTTAGTTGCAATGTAGAATCTGAAATATCATTGAACTTTCATAATCTGTTTCATAAAAATGCATTGGTCAATCTTGCACTTTGAATGGATTTTTATAACATCATGCACTGTCCTTTGGAAAATGCTGACTGACTTAGTTATCCAGATCTTCCAAATATTGATACACTTCATTATATAATATTTAAAAAATCACACTTGATAATATCTCATCTCATCAGTCTTTAATTATGGGGAGACTATGAAACTCACAGTTTTCACTAGAAATCTCAGACTTTATCACTGGCAACAAATACCAGCAGATATTTTCCTTGAAGTGACAAGGAAAACGTGACTTACTTCATTTTTGAGAAAAATGTCTCCAGGTGTCCGAGTCCAATAACTAAAATTTGTTCTTCAGTTCTTCTTTCAAGTAAAAGTTGTGTTCTATAAAAAAAGTAGATAATTCAGCTCACAACTCAAACAATCACACAGTGATTTTCCTCAAGACAACCATTGTGCTAAAATATGAGGAAGAAGGGCTTTATGTGCACTGCCCAATTTTTCACACAACATATTAAAAAGTCTTGTACTCCAAGGTTAAGATTTATTAATCAGAGCATGGAATGTACGAAGTATGAATCTAGGAAAATTGGAAGTCATCCAAAATGAAATGGAATGCATAAAGATCGATATCCTAGGCATTAGCGAACTGAGATGAACTGGTATTGGCCATTTTAAATTTGACAATCATATGGTCTGCTATGCCAGGAATGACAACTTGAAGAGGAATGGTATTACATTCATCATCAAAAAGAACATTTGAAGAACTATCCTGAAGTACAATGCTGTCAGTGATAGGATAATGTCCACACATGTACAAGGAAGGCCCCAACGCATGTCCGTCAGTTTGTTGTACTGTAGTGGCTTGCATATTACTGTGATACTGGAAGTTTTGCTACCGGTATTTCAAATATCAGCAGGGTCACCCTTGGTGGACAGGTTTCAGCAGAGCTTCCAGACTATGACAGACTAGGAAGAAGGACCCGGCAGTCTACTGAAAAAATTAGCTAGTGAAAACCTTATGAATAGCAGCAGAACATGGTCTGATATAGTGCCAAAAGATGAGCCCCTCAGATGGGAAGACACTCAAAATACAACTGGGGAAGAGCTGTCTCCTCAAGCTAGAGTTGACCCTAATGACGTGGATGGAGTCAAGCTCTGAGGAAGTTCATTTGCTAATGTGGCATGACTCAAAATGATAAGAAACAGCTGCAGACATCCATTAATAAACAGAACGTGGAATGTACGAAGTATGAATATAGGAAAACTGGAAGTGGTTAAGAATGAAGTGCATAAGCAGCAATATCCTAGGCATTAGTGAAATGAAATGGACTGGTATTGGCCATTTTGAATCAGACAATCATATGGGAATGACAAATTGAAGAGGAGTGCATCACATTCATTGTCAAAAACAACATTTCAAGATCTCTCCTGAAGTACAACACTGCCAGTGAGAGGATAACATCCATATGACTACAAGGAAGACCAGTTAATACGACTATTATTCAAATTTATGCACCAACCACTAAGGCCACAGATGAAGACACTGAAGATTTTTATCAACTTCTGCAGTCTGAAATTGATCAAACATGCGATCAAGATGCATTGATAATTATGGGTGATTGGAATGTGAAAATTGGAAACAAAGAAGAGGGATTGGTAGTTGGAAAATATGGCCTTGGTAATAGATATGACACTAGAGATGGCATGATAGAATTTTGCAAGGCCAATGACTTTTTAATTGCAAATACCTTTTTTCAATAACATACATGGCAACGATACACGTTGACCTTGCCAGATGGAATGCACAGGAATCAAACTGACTAATCTGTGGAAGAATACCATGGAGAAGGTCAATATCATCAGTCAGAACAAGTCCAGGAGCTAACTGCAGAACAGACCATCAATTGCTCAGATGCAAGTTCAAGCTGAAGTTGAAGAAAATTAGAACAAGTCCACGAGAGCCAAAGTATGACCTTGAGTATACTCCACCTAAATGTAGAGATCTTCTCAAGAATAGATTTGACACATTGAACACTAGTAACATCAAGGACGTCATACATGAAGAAAGCAAGAGGTCATTAAAAAGACAGGAAAGAAAAAAAAACTAAAATGGATGTCAGAAGAGACTCTGAAACTTGCCCTTGAACGTAGAGTGGCTAAAGCAAGAGGAAGAAATGATGAAGCAAAAGAGCTGAACAGAAGATTTCAAAGGGCGGCTCAAGAAGACAAAGTAAAGTATTATAATGAAATGTGCAAAGATCTGGAGATAGAAAAACAAAAGGAAAGAACATGCTTAGCATCATTTCTCAAGTTGAAAGAACTGGAGAAAGAATTCAAGCCTCGAGTTGCAATATTGAAGGATTCTGTGGGCAAAATACTGAATGAAGCACGAAGCATCAAAAGAAGATGGAAGGAATAAACAGAGTCAGTGTACCAAAAAGAATTGGTTGATGTTCAGCCATTTCAGGAGGTAGCATATGATCAAGAACCCATGGTACTAAAGGAAGAAGTCCAAGCTGCACTAAGGCATTGGTGAAAAACAAGTCTCCAGGGATTGACAGAATACCAATTGATAATGTTTCAACAAATGGATGCAGTGCTGGAAGCGCTCACTCATCTATGTCAAGAAATTTGGAAGACAGCTACCTGGCCAACCAACTGGAAGAGATTCATATTTGTACACATTCCAAAGAAAGGTGATCCAACCAAATGTAGACATTATCAAACAATATCATTAATATCACACGCAAGTAAAATTTTGCTGAAGATCGTTCAACAGTGGTTGCAGCAGTACATCAACAGGGAACTCCTAGAGGTTCAAGCTGGATTCAGAAGAGGAGGTGGAACAAGGGATATCATTGCTGATGTCAGATGGATCTGGCTGAAAGGAACAATACCAGAAAGATATTTCCCTGTGTTTTATTGACTATGCAAAAGCATTCTGATCATATAGATCATAACAAATTATGGATAACATTGTGAGAGTGGGAATTCCAGAATGTTTAATTGTGCTGTTGAGGAACCTGTACTTAGACCAAGAGGCAGTCGTTTGAACAGAACAAGGGGATGCTGCATGGTTTAAAGTCAAGAAGGTGTGCATCAGGGTTGTATCCTTTCACCATACTAATTCAATCCGTATGCTGAGCAAATAATCAGAGAACCTGGACTATATGTAAAAGAACTCAGCATCAGGATCAGAGGAAGACTCATTAATAACCTGCATTATGCAGATGACACAACCTTGCTTGCTGAAAGTGAAGAGGACTTGAAGCACTTATTGATGGGATCAAAGACCACAGCCTTCAGTATGGATTACACCTCAACATAAAGAAGAAAAAAAAAATCCTCACAACTAGACCAATAAGCAACATCATGATAAATGGAAAAAATATTGAAGTTGTCAAGGATTTCATTTTACTTGGATCCACAATCAACATCCATAGAAGCAGCAGTTAAGAAATAAAAAGATGCATTGCATTGGGGGAAATCTGCTGCAAAAGACCTTTTTAAAGTTAAAAAGCAAAGATGTCACTTCAAGGATTAAGGTGTATCTGACCCAAGCCATGGTTTTTCAGTGGCCTCATATGCATGCGAAAGCTGGGCAATGGATAAGGAAGACTGAAGAATTGATGCCTTTGAATTATGGTGTTTGTGAGGAATATTGAATATACCGTGGACTGCCAGAAGAATGAACAAATCTGTCTTGGGAAGAAGTACAGCAAGAATGTTCATTAGAAGCAAGGATGACGAGACTTCATCTCACATACTTTGGACATGTTAACAGGATGGACCAGTTCCTGGAGAAGGACATCACACTTGGTAAGGTAGAGGGTCAGCAAAAAAAACGAAGACCCTCAAACAGATGGATTGACAGAGTGGGCTGCAACAACGGGCTCAAGCATAACAACAATTGTAAGCATAGTGCAAGACAGAGCAGTGTTTCGTTCTGTTGTACATAGGATCACTATGAGTTGGAATCGACTTGACAGCGCCTAACAACAACAATAACAAATATATATATGTGTGTGTGTGTGTATACAGAGCCCTGGTGGTGCAGTGGTTAAGAGCTATGGCTGGTAACCAAAAGGTGGGCAGTTAGAATCCACCAGCTGCTCCTTGAAATCATGTGAGGGCAGTTCTACTCTGTCCTATAGGGTTGCTATGAGTCGGAATCAACTCAATGGCAATGGGTTTATATATATAATATATATTTACTGATTATTCAAGGATTTTTTTTAAACTGCAGTGTGTGGTGGTGAAGAATACAACAACTATTAGTACAGTTTGGTGCCCCTGCCTTAATTCGTGTAAACTCTTTTGCTTGTGCACCGTCAGTGCAAATGTCAAGCCATGAAAAAAAGGGAAATAACTTCTCAAAGTTACTATGAAATATTTTGACTTGCACTCTGTGATGGTTAAGATTGTGTGTCAACTTGGCTGGGCCATGATTCTCAGTGTTTTAATGTGATCACTCCCATGATTGAATATTCTGTGAGTAGCCAGTCAGATGAAAGGGAGTCTTCTTGGGGATGTGGCCTGCATCTGAATATAAGCAGACATTCTGGCTTTTTGCTCTCTCTGGATCCTGCAGCTGCCTCCTGTCGTCTCATCTCCGGTTCTTGGGACTTGAGCTGTCAGCTTATCTGCTGAACTCGGGATTCCTCGATCTGCACAGACTGTGAGCAGGACCCTGCTCTCCGACCTGCCGATCTTGGGATTGCCAGCTTCTGTGGCTGTGTGACTTGGGAGAGACCTCTACTCTTATCCACTGACTTGGGACCTTCTAGCCTCTACAATCGTGTGAGCTGTTTCCTTTATATAAATCTCTCTCTATATATATATTTATACACTTTACTGGTTTTGCTTCTCTTG
>NW_004443974.1:8467940-8512736 GCF_000243295.1 Trichechus manatus latirostris
TAGCCTCTACAATCGTGTGAGCTGTTTCCTTTATATAAATCTCTCTCTATATATATATTTATACACTTTACTGGTTTTGCTTCTCTAGAGAACCCAGTCTAAGACACACGCCCTCCAAAAGAGTCTTGGGGAATGTTTGGGGTCTGAAAATCACACCTTGAAAATTGCTGATCCTATTTAGTAAGACGTTATAATGACTTAACTGCGATAATATATTTAAATGTCTGACACACTGCTTGGCAAAATGTAGGTGCTCAACCTAAGTTCTTTCTTTTTCTTCCTGAGCTATGGCCCAATGACCCCTTCTTTAAGAGGATTATTGGTCAATCCCTCCCTTTATTCCATTAGTTAGAAATAACGGGACTAGTCTTCCCCATCATCCACTCTCCCCCATTTGGTGGTCAGGTCTTCAGGAGACCTAGAGGGTCCTAAAGTAATCATGAGGTTGTTTGGCTTACAGAATCTATGGAGGTTTCATTGATCCCATAATGATCCACATTGTTGGAAATGGACAATGTCTGAGTCCTAATCTGATTCTGAGAGAGATACTTTGATAAATATTTTATAAGTCTCACCCTTGTAATACATTCTTTAGTCTTCTCCCAATTCTACCCTCTTAACATCATGATAATCCACAAAAAAAGAAGCAGGAGGAGGGATTCCTATTGCCATCTTGTCCAAGACCTTATGCTATGCTTTCAATAAGTTAAAAGTAAAATAATGTTCTCAGGTAGTTAAGTGTAAGCACTTTGAAATTTCCAAGTTATCAGAACTTCATATAAACAGGGCTGGTTTCTATCAGAGGGATGCCAATAACAGCAGTATTCTAAAGCAGTTAGATGGAATGACAGATAGAGCAAAGGAACTGCGGGGAATCCAGTATGAAAATTTATGGCCATTCAAAGCTTTTGTAGACATTAGGAAAGTGTTTCTTGTCTGAGTTCACTTCCAATTTTGCTTTATTATTAAATCTCATTATTACTAATATTTCTCTATTCCTTCCCTCTCGCCTTCCTTTGCAGACATCTAGAAGAAAGTTGGATGGGATCCTAGCCCTTTATATGTTGTTATGAATATGTTTAATCAGATTGCTTTCCCAACATCCAAGACAATCAGTCTCAGTGAGAGTAAAGTAATTTTTCTGGTGGTTAAGTGAGGAAGAATAAGTTATTTTAGAGCCTTGGGTCAACAAAAGAGCAAACCTGGTAGATGCCTTAGGCATCAGAGAGGTAGCAGGACTGGATGTGAGAGTGGAGTTGCCAGACAGTGGGGGTGGGAGATGGCCCAGAAATGGTAAAGGTAAGATCTCAAAGGCACACCTGGATGAATTATATGAATTGCTAGAGGTTGGCTTCTTAATTTGTCCTACAGCTCAATGCTGTGATGATGCTATTCTTTCCCTTTGCTTTTCCAGGAAAAAGCTGGCTTTCTGGGTCAGGGTTTTTGCTGTGAGTCACTGTGCAGGGCATTCATTCAATAAACATTTCTCTCCATTTCAGGTTCTGAGTTAGGTGTGGGGGATACAAACATTGCTCAGCCTCAGTTCCTGACTTTGATGAGTTCTTGATCTGTAGAGGACTTGATCTTGAATTGTAGACATAATTTTAACTCACTGTGGTAAGGATTATGACCAAGGGATGGCCAAGAAGTTGTGAGCCCAAAGAACAGAGCAGCTACTCTGCTCCACAGATGAAGTGATTAGAATGGGGTACTGAAGGATGAGTAGGAGTTTGACAGGCAGAGAAAGATTCTTCCAGGCTAAAGCACAGGCAAAGCATGTGGCAGTGTGAAAGAACATAATTTAGGGAAGAATGAGAAATTACAAGATCACTGGTTAACGGAAAGAGATGAGGGATAAGCCTGTAAAGGTGGAAAGAGGCCAGATGGTGAAAAGCCTTCAATACCACTGTAAGGAGTTTGGACAGGGCAGAGGGGTTAGCCAGATAGTAGAGGGTCAAACTCAAGCCTGGGTTTGCTGAACACTCAAGGCACCAACTTTAAAGAGATGATAGTGAAAAAAATCCCCTGCCCTAACCAGGAGCATCTTATATACTTCCTGCTGGAATACTCCAGAGTATACAAAGCCCCCAGAGCAGTTGGATGGAGAAGGCACATGGTACTCCTGGCTGGAGGGGAAGCGAAGGGTGGGGATGACAGAATAATTCAATGCATTTCCAAGTAATCCAAATCATTGCAAGTCATTTAACAAATATTTGCTTAGCTCCAGCTGTTTGCAAAACAGGTACCATCAGTGTATTAAAGCCAAAGGTCAAATACCCATGCCTGAGACCTGGGTCCTAGTCCAAGCTCTGCCATTACTTGCTGCATGGACTTGGGCAAATATCTTCTCCTTTCTGGGTCTCAGTTTCCCCACTAGTTAGTCGGAGTTAGATTTGAAAATTATAATGGTTACTTTCAACTCTCATGTTCTGTGACTCTGATTTTCTCTATGCTCTTGGGCAATCCTCTTCCCCTTTCTAGAGCTCAGTTTCCTCATCTGTAAAAGGGGAAGTGGGGATAGATTTAGCTGAAGATAAATGGAGCCTGTGTGATGGTCACCCAAGTCTCCCCCTCCTACTAGCCCGAGGTCCCGAGCCATGCCCCCAGCACACTTTAGCTTCCTCTACATTTCTTATCAAGATGCAACATACTTTAAATAGCATCTGCATGACTGGCTAGGTCTTTTCTTCCCAGAGAAGCTCTCTACAAAGTGTGCCAAGTGGCAGCTGTCAGGGCCGAGGTGGCATTTCCCTCAGTGATGCTGACAGCAGCTGTCCCAGCACAGGACGAATGGAATGGAAATGACATCATGTTTATTCAGGAAAGACGTTGCCAGACGCAGATCAGTGTCAGCAAGACGCTGGGATGCTCGAGGAGGGAAAACACGCCCGAGACCAGTCATTGGGTCTCCTCTCCTGGAACATACATTGTACCACACACCTCACACCCCCACCCCTTACACACAGTACAGCATACATCACCCCCACAAACACACACCACTCAACACAGAGCTTGACATATACCACACCCCCTCACGTACACACAAAACATAAAAACACATACTGCAATACTCCCCATACACATACACCACGTACAAACACATCACAACAGTGCCACACTGACAGCACACAGGCTCACAGATACGCAAGCACCCAGAGAGACGTATACAAACACACATGAACATTTCCATTCTATACGCAGACAGCCACACAGCATTCAAGTAGGGGCACAGAAGTTGGGATGAGGAAGAAGCTACAGGCCCTGAAGTACATAATCTGACCTTTCTCCTTCCCCTCTGAGGCTGTTTCATCTCTAAAATGGGTGTTGTACCATCTAATTACAGGAGCCCTGGTGGCACAATGGTTAAGTGCTGCGCTGCTAACCAAAATGTTGGTGTTTCGAACCTACTCAGCAGCTCCACAGGAGAAAGACCTGGCAATCTGCTCCTGTAAAGGTTACAGTCTAGAAAACCCTAGGGGCAGTTCTACTTGAAATTGACTCAACAGCATCTAACAACAATAACAACCATCTAATCACAGGGCTGTTTCAAGGACTGAACAGCAGAGGCAATATCTTGTGCTAGATCCCAGGCTCTGGACTTAGGAAGACCTTGAATTGAGTCCAGACTCCACAAATTCTAACTGTGACTCTGGGCATATTTAACTAGTCTGGGCCTCAATTTTTTTTTTTAATATATTGTGTTTTAGGTGAAAGTTCATACAGCAAATTACTTTCCCTTTCAATCATTCATACACAAATTGTTCTGTGACATTGGTTGCTATCCCCACAATCCATCCCCGTTACCATCCGTCCAATTTCCCTGCCCCTCCTTGCCTTCTCATCTTTGCTTTTGGGGAAATAATGCCCATTTGGTTTATTGTTCTAAGGAGTACATTCCTCATGGGTGTTATTGTTTATTTTATAGGCCAATCTATTACTTGGCTGAAAGGTGACCTCTGGGAATGGCCTCAGTTCCAGATTAAAAGGGTGTCTTAGGTAATCTAGGGGTTTCCTCCAGTTTCTATCAGTCCAGTAAGTCTGGTCTTTTTTTATGAATTAGAGTTTTGTTCTGCGTTTTTATCCCATTCTAACGGGGACCTTCTATTGTGTCCCTGGTCAGAATGGTCGGTAGTGGTAGCCGGGCATCTTCTAGTTCTTCTGATCTCAGATTGGAAGAGGCTGTGGTTTGTGTGGGCCATTAGTCCTGTGGACTAGTAATTGTTTCCTTGAGTCTTTGGTTTCCTTCACTCTCCTTTGCTCCAGATGGGAAGAGACCAATAGTTGTATCTTAGATGGCTGCTTGCAAGCTTTTAAGACCCCAGGTGCTACTCACTAAACTAGGATGTAGAACATTATGTTTATGAACAACGTTATGCCAATTGATCTAGATGTCCCCCAAGACTATGGTCCTGAGCCTTCAAACCCAGTAAGTTGGTTCCATGAGGTGTTTGGATATGTCTAGGAAGTTTCTGTAAGTGTGCCCCTTATGTCCTCTATTGTATATATGAATATATATGCAGCATGTACAAGTATGTATATACAAATGCCCATAACTATACCTATATATGGAGCCCTGGTGGCACAGTGGTTAAGAGCTCAACTGCTAACCAACAGGTCGTCAATTTGAAAGCACCAACGGCTCCTTGCAAACGCTATGGGGAAGTTCTACTCTGTCCTATAGGGTCACTATGAGTTGGAATTGACCCCACAGCAACAGGTTTTGGTTTTAAATGAGCACACATGAACTCCCATATGCCCTCCTACACCTATATAGCATACATATCTACCTATGTAACCACTCGCAAAACTTCGCTGGTTATTACTGTTGTTGCAGAACTGTATATGTTATAGCATTTACTGTGGTCGTCCTTTATTCTTGGGTACCTCTCAGTGTCTTCGTTTATCTTGGTCATGTTGTGCTGACTTTCTCCATATTGCCATTCCCTTCACCAGAATTAGTGAGTGTCTACTATCTAGTAAGTGATTCTCCCTCCCCTTCCCATCTCTGGTAACCCTCAAAGAACGTTGCTTTCAGTAGGTAAACCTATTCTTGACTTTTGATAAAAGTGGTATCATATAATATTTGTCCTTTTGTGATTGACTTATTTCACTCAGCATAATGTCCTCCAGATTCATCCATGTTACAAGATGTTTTGCAGACTCATCATTATTCTTTATCGTTGCATAGTATTCCATTGTGTGTATGTACTGCATTTTGTTTATCCATTCATCAGTTCATGAACACTTAGGTTGTTTCCATCTTTTTGCTATTGTGAATAACGCTGCAGTGAACATGGGTGTGCATATGTCTATTGGTGTCACTGCTCTTATTTCTCTAGGATATATACCTAGGAGTGGCATTGCTGGATCATATGGTATTTCTACTTCTATCTTTTTGAAGAAGTGCCATACTGTTTTCCACAGTGGTTGCACCATTCTACAATCCCACCAGCAGTGTATAAGAGTTCTAATCTCCCCACAACCCTGCCAGCATTTGTAATTCTGTTTTTTTGATCAGTGCCATTTTTGCAAGGGTGAGATGGTATCTCACTGCAGTTTTTATTTGCATCTATGGGTCGGAATCGACTCGACTGCAATGGGTTTGGCAACAGGTTTTAATGGCTAATAATCAAGAGCATCTCTTCATGTGTTTGTTAACCGCCTGAAAGTCTTCTTTGGTGAAGTGTCTGTTCATATCCTTTGCTCATTTTTTGATTGGGTTGTTGATCTCTTTGTTGTTGAGGTATTGAAGTTTTCTATATATTTTAGAGATTAGACTTTCGTCAGATATGTCGTTGCCAAAATTTTTTTCCCCAGTTTGTAGGTTCTTTTCTCACTCTTGATAAAGTCTTTTGATGAGCATACAAACTTAATTTTCAGGAGGTCCCAGTTATCTAGTTTATCTTCTGTTGTTTGTGCATTTTTAGTTAGCATTTTAGTTGATAGTGTGTTTATGCCATAAATTAGGACCCCTATCTTTGTCCCTATGTTATCTTTCTGGAACTTTATAGTTTTAGGTTTAACATGTACATCTTTGATTCATTTTGAGTTCATTTCTATGTATAGTGTGAGGTATGGATCCTGTTTCATTTTTCTGCAAATGGATATCCAGTTTTGCCAGCACCATTTGTTAAAGAGACTATCTCTTCCCCATTGAATGGACTTTGACACTTTGTCAAAGATCAGCTGCCTATAGCTGCATGGATTTACTTCTGGGTTCTCAATTCGGTTCCATTAGTCTACGTGTCTGTCATTGTTCCAGTACCTAGCTGTTGAGCCTCAATTTACACATCATTAAAATAGGATGTTTTGGATATCTATTACTGCATAAAAACCACCCCAAGACTTAGTGGCTTGAAACCATAGCTGTTTATTTCTTATGATTCTATTGGTTGACGAGGCAGTAACGGTGCTCTACATGGTGTAAACTTAAGCTCTGCAATGGGTGGAAGATCCAAAATTGTCTCACTTACAGAGCTGGCAATTGATGCTGGCTGGAAGCTCTGCCAAGCCTGCTGACTAGGGACCTTGGTTTTCTTCCACATGAACCTCTCCAAGTGGGTAGTTGGGCTTCCTCACAGCATGGTGGCTGAGTTCCAAGGAGAAGCATTCAAGAGGTGAAGGTGGAAGATGCAAATCTCCTAAGGCTTAGACTATGAAATCACACAATGTTACTTCTGATGCGTTCTGTTATTCAAAGTAAGACACAGGGCAAGTTCAATGTCAAGAGGAGGGGAAACTGATGCCACTTCTTGATGGGCGAGAGTCAAGATAACATTTCAAAAGAGTGTAGGGGATGGGAGACATTGTTGTGGTCATCTTTGGAGACACAGTCTACCACATACTCATTCCTCTCCCAAGTTTGAATGTGTGCAAAGTGCTTAATGCTCTCAGCAAATGTGAGTTTCCTTACTCTAAGGTCTCCCACAAGTTCTTGCTTCCATATCATAGGGAGCTTCACTTTGGCTGCTAAGGGGTGGTTTGATCAGAGATTTGAGAACCATATATAATCCTGACATCTGCCTGTGGGAACCTCTGGCTTATTGTTCAAGTGGAAAGGGGCTGGAGCACAACCCGTCCTCTCTGTGAACCTCAGTTTCCTTATCTGTACAGTGCCAGGCATTTAGTAAAGGCCTAGCTGATGACAGTCATTGTTATAGCCATTATAATTTCAGTGCCAGGGTGGAACTGAGTGAGTCTGGAATGGGGCAGCACTGAATTTCCAGCCTGAGCTTTAGTTCTCTCATATGCAACGGGTGGGCAATGATGCCTGCCTCACTGGGTCATTGTGAGAAACAAACCTGTTAAGCAAATGAAAGTTACCTTTAAAATGTAGCTCCAACAGCCATTATAATTAGAATCTACTTTAAGTCTATTTAAAATCTATAAAATCATTACCATTAAATGAAAAGTCATTTACTTAATGTAAATTAAATGATATTAAATTACTTACTCTACAAAATTACTTTATTACTATTTAAGATCTGTAAAATGTGATACAAGTCATCCTTACTGGAATCCAGGCTTTCTGCACCCCCAATTCAAGATGGACCACTAGGCCCAGGCCTTTGTCTATCCCTCCTGACACACCACCAAAATAAAAGCAGAGAAGTTAAAAAAGGAATAAATCCACAATAGCAAATGTATGTGTCAGGGAGTGGTTTCACCATCTTTCTCTTGAAACAAGAGATTTCAGCAAATGTGTGAAAGGTGGAAAACAGATGGGAGTGGGCTGATGGATGGAATGGGCCCAGCATAGACTGTGTTCCAGGAGGGCTGCAGAGGAAGTGGGAGAGGAGGACCCTGGAGAGAGTCTGCCCTCCAGTCGGCAGGTTGGTGGAGGGCAGAAGAGAAGAGGGGGCTGAAGACAGGGCATTACCTGCAAGTCTATTTATGGGATCACAGTCCCTGCTTGTCTCTCCAGCATTATCCTTACCTTGTATAGAAAGCAGACAACAGCATTTACCCCCAGGCCAAAAAAGCAGAAGAATCTTCTCTAAGAAACTAAGCAATATGTCTTAGAAAACCTAAGGCTCCTAGTGCACATTTTGGTGATCTAGAGAGAAGTCTTCCTCATTCTGGCAAGTGAGGGCCCTATATACAGCTGGCTTTGTGCATACTTGCATTAAGACAGATCCTGCCAGTCACACGCCCCACCCCACCCCACACAGACCAAATCTTCAGTCTATCAGAGGCCTAGTAGAAGACTAATCCTACTTACAAAAGAGCAGAGAAATCAACACCAGCTACATTGTGCTTTTATAAATATGAGCAGACAGACATATGAGGAGAACCAGCATCATGAACTAGAAAGATCAAGATAAACAGAAAAACTGACCGGGGAGGAAATAAAACTAATTCAGAGAACAAAACCCTTAAAACGAAACAAAAAATCTCTAATTCATCTACTCAGCTTAGAGCATATTATAGCCATAAAACAAGGACAGTTTGTCACAAAAAATGAACAATCAGAGGATAAACAATAACTCTGAAAGATTAAAAATATGATTGTAAAAAAAAATTGGAAAGACTGGAACATAAAGTTGAAGATATCTTCCAGAATATAGAGCAAAAAATCAAAGAGATGGAAAATATAAAAAAAGTGAGTGCTATATGAAACAGCTTGAGCCGTAGAAAGAGTGAGCAGATAATAAAGCCAATTGTCGTCGAGTCGATTCCATCTCATAGCCACCCTATAGGACAGAGTAGAACTGCCTCATAGAGTTTCCAAGGAGGGGCTAGTGGATTCGAACTGCTGATCTTTTGGTTAGCAGCTAAACTCTTAACCACTGTGCCACAAGGGCTCCAAACAGATAATGGAGAGGATGAAATAGTCAAAGAAATGTTGTTGCTGTGTTGTGTATGGTGAAATCGATTCCGACTCGTAGCAACCCTATACGACAGAGTAGAACAGCCCTATAGAGTTTCCTAGGCTGTAATATTTACGGGAGCAGATCACCAGGTCTTCTCTTCCACGGAGCGGCTGGTGGGTTCGAACCACTGACTTTTCAGTTAGCAGCTGAGCACTTAACCATTTCATGACCAGTGCTCCTTAGTCAAAAAAATAGCAGCAGAGAATTTTCCAAAGCTGAAGAGGGACAGAATCTTTACATTTGAAAGCGCCCCACTGGGATGGATAGGAACACATCACGGTTAATAAGAAAACAGCTGCACTTAGACACCTCTTTGTGAAATATCAGGGTGAAGAGGTAATCCTAAAAGTTTTCAGAGAGGAAAAAGCAGTCCACCTACAAAGGAGTGGAATCAGTAGCTTTAGCCATCCTATCAGCACTATTGGATTCTAAAAGACAAAGGCGAAATACTTAAAAAATTCTGAAGGAAAATGATTTTCAGCTTAGATTCCAGACTCATCTTTAAATCAGTTGCTGTCGAGTCAATTCCAACTTATGGCAACCCCATGTGTGTCAGAGTAGAACTGTGCTCCAAAGGGTTTTCAATGGCTAATTTTTCAGAAGTAGATCGCCAGGCCTTTCTTCCGAGGTGCTTCTGGGTGGACTTAAACCTCCAACATTTTGGTTAGCAGCCCAGCGCCGTTAACCATTTCCACAACCCAGGGACCCTAGATTCATATTTACCATCAGTCAAATGTGTGAGAGAGAATCTTTTCAGACATGCAGTGCTTCAGAAAATTTACATTCCATGCACCCTTTTTAGTAAACTATTTGAAGATGTAGCCTAATAAAATAAAGGAATAAACCGAGAAAGAGGAAGACACAGTATCTAGGAACAGTGGGTCCAACCCAAGAGAATAGATCTGGCAAGTCCCAGGATGGCAACTGGGCTACAGGGTTAGGAAGCAACCTGTTCAGATGGGAGTGGGAGACTTGAGGGATCTGATGAGGAAGTTTCTGAGGAAAGGGGGAATTGAAAGATTAGTGGAGTAATAGAAAATTCGAAAAAAAATTGAAGATATGATAAAGCGCAAGAAAGTAAGAAAAGGCAATCAGAAATTCCAGGAAAATCAAAACTTTGTCGGAAAGTCATGGTCCAAATATGACATAAAAGAAACTGTGGCAATCTTTTGAGCGTTTGATTCAAACCTGTTTCCGTGGAGTCAATTCCAACTCATAGCGACCCTATAGGACAGAGTAGAACTGCCCCATAGGGTTTCCAAGGACCAGCTGGTGAATTTGAACTGCCGACCTTTTGGTTAGCAGCCATAGCTCTCAACCACTGGGCCACCAGGAGTCTGAGTGTTTGATAGAGCATAAGAAAAGCGAATCAATTTGACCATTATGCTAGGAAAAGTCTCCTAACACTGATCAACGATTCTGACTCTGGGTTTCAAGATAAGAAAAAAAATCCTAAGATATTATTTGACTCAACAATGAGCAATATTTACACAGTCATAATAATGTAAATGCTGCTTATTAATTTTCAACTTTTAGAGTCAAATTATGGACAAAGCATACACATACTGGTTGTGGTTGAATATCAGAATATAAGGACCTTAACAATGTGCAAAGAAAAGTGTAGCTGACAGAAAGGAGGAGGAAAGGGTAGGGGTGCAAATATTCTCATTTTCAAAGTGGAGAGTAAAGAAATATTTTAAAGATTTGTTTAGGTGTTGTGAACAAGAAACAATGGTTTTAAGTAAATTATTTACATACCATTTAAAGTTTCAAAGGGCAATCAATAGGAGATTTAAAAATAATTGTTTAAATTTCAAACATTGGGAGAAAAAGAAGAAAAGACAGTTGAAATGAGTTAAATTCTCGTCTTTCAGATCATGGAGTTGATATTGGATAATGATGATAAAGCTAGAAACAGAAAAGCAAATTAGCTAGAGATATGAAGTTACCCACCAGAGAGTTAGTAAGACAAACTGTTAAAGAAAAAAAAAAAAAGGATTGTTTTTCCCAGGTGGGTTGGGGGTGGGGTGGGGTGGGGTGGGAAAAGGTGAGAGACTGTTGCTTTTTCCCACAATCTCTCCAGTACCATTTGTTACTATGTACACGCAGTGCTATGACTCAAAAGGGATTGTTGAACAGGAAAAAGAAAGATTCCAGGTATCCTACAGAAACAACTCAATGGGCATCATGAGTTGTTGTCTGCCATATGGCTGCCATTTCAACACTTCCCGTTTCTGCTAAAATCCAGTGTTGCCTCCTACAGCTCTCTGGCTTGGGCACGTCACTTCCCTCTGAGCCTCGGTTTTATCCCCTGTCAAAAGGGGGTAATATCCCTACCTGGCCAGTTTGTGGTGCAGGTGACATGATGATAAACATCCCACTGCCTGGTACATAATAGGTGCTCAATAAAAGCTAGTTTCCTGCCTTCCTTCTTCCTTGCTGCCTCCCTTCCTGCCGAGGCGTAAGACTAAGTGAAAAAAAAAATGCAATAGAAAAAAAAGCCCCGGTCCCTGAGAAACGTTCTTTGTAGCACAGCGGTGAACAGATGTTTTGCCTCGGTGCTGCTCCTGCCTTCCAACGGATGGTCTGGACCAGATGGTGTGTGTCTGCACGCCTGAGTGTGTGTGTGTGTGTGTGTGTGTGTGTGTATCACAGCCTAGTGGTCCCTATTTAATACTTGGGAAGGGGGTGTCAGCTGGAGGCTGCCGTGCTGCAAGCTTCGCGCTGAAAACGGAGGGCAAGGGGGTGACTGCTTAATGACTAGATGTTAAATGTTCCAAACAATTTATACATTTAGAATCCTAAGTTTTCAAAACTCAGCCCGCCGCGCGGTTCTGCAGATCTTGTTTATAACACATTCGGCTAAAATTATCTCAGTGCATACTGCACCTCCTATAGCACAGATGCTCCGGAACCTGCAGCTCTGTTTTGATCCCAGATATTCGTGCTGAAGCTATTTGTGTTCGCCGTAAATGAAACACGAAACCGAGGAACTGTGGCTCTGGTGATTTTTATAAATATAAGCCTAATCTTCACGGCAGGCGCTGGGGTTCAAGTTTTATTTATGTGTGTTTTTGCCTCCTGCTGCCCCAAGGGTCTTGTTTTCCCATGTGCCTACAGGGGCTTCTGCTTGCTCAAGGGACAGGAGCCAGAATGGAGCCGAGTTTGATTCCGGAGGACTCTACCTTTGTCCAGAGAGGCAGGGCGAAGAATAAAGGACTCTGCTGCTTACTTTCGCAGTTTTTTCCCCGGCCTGAGCCTTACTTTCTTTGTCTGTGAAATGGGGATAATATTAGTTTGTATCTCACAGGGTTGTTGTGGGGATTATATGAAATGCTCAACAAATGTTGATTCATTCATTCAGTAGGTATTTACTGAGCACTAGAGGAGCCCTGTGGTACAAACGGTTAAGCACTCAGCTGCTAACCAAAAGGGTGGTAGTTCAAATCCATCCAGTGGCTCTACAGGACAAAGATCTGGTGATCTGTTTCCATAAAGATTACAGCCAAGAAAACCCTATGGGGCAGTTCTACTCTGTCACATGGGGTTGCTATGAGTTGAAATTGAGTCAATGGCATGGTAACAACAACAATAGACCAGGGTTCTCAAACTCAGCTGCACATTAGAATCATGTGGGGGAGCTTTAATTAATCCGGATGTCCAGGCCCCACCGGGGTCAAGTACATCAGAATCTCTGCGGTGGGACCCAGGCATCAGCAGTTGTAAAAATTCCCTGGGTGATTCCCATGTGCAACCAAGTTGGAGAACCACTGACCTAGATAAGTGCTTCTCAGCTTTATGTGCACACAAATCCCCTGGGATTTGTGAAAACACAGATTCTCATAGAGTAGGTCTTGGAAAACCTGAGAGTTTACATTTCTAACAAGCACCTAGGTGATGCTGCTGCTGCTGGTCCACAGATCTCATGTTACATAGTAATGTTCTAAGCACTCTGCCTAGGTGCAAACGGTTAACACACTTAATTGCTAACCTAAAGGTTGACGGTTGGAATTCACCCAGAGGTGCCTTTGAAGAAAGGTCTGGTGATCTACTTCTGAAAAAATCAGCGACTGAAAACTGTATAGAGCACAGTTCTGCTCTGACACACACGCAGTCACCATGAGTCGGAGTCGATTCGACGGCGACTGGTTTTAGGCAGTTTGCCAGGTCCTGATAAGAGAAGTACAGGGCCCTATGGGAGCTCATGGGAGACATCTGACCACGATTTAGGGGTGGAGATGGGAGGGAATCAAGAATGACTTCCTAGAACATGCTAAGACTGGGAGGATGGCAAAGTGTTAGCAAGAATTAAGGAGAGAGACGGTGGGGAGATTGGTGCAGGCAGAGGGAACAGCATATGCAAAGCTCAGAGGTGAGAGAAGGGAGCAAGAGTATGTGGTTCAGGGTAACTGGAATTTTGGGGTGAAACTGGAGCTACAAGTGGGGCCCAGATCATGAAGCAGCTTATCAGCCCTGCTAAGGGGCTTGACCTTCATCCTGATGGAAACAGATGAGGGATGCAGTGAAAAGTTTCAAGGGGAGAGAGAAGCAATCAGCTTCGCCCTGTAGAATTATCAGCCCTTCCATTCACTCCTGCTTCTCCCAAGCCCCCATCGGCAAAGCACATTTGCAGAATAAGACTGGATTACCAGCGATCAACAAGAAGGGCAATTAAAGCCCCTGCTATGTGCAGAGCTCAGGGCCAGCTGCTGCTGGGAGACACAGAGGTAACCTTCCTCTAACAGCTCTCAACCTGTGGGAGTGGGGGGCTGGGAGACAGACACAGAGACCTTGAATATGAGATGGTTTCTGGTAGATGTAGGGAGAGCATATAAAGGTCCATGGGAGTAAAAGGGGCCGAGGGAGGGGGTCCAAACAGACTGGAGGTCAGAGAAGGTTTCTGAGAGGAAGAGGAGTCTTGGAGGCTGGTGGGACTTCAACTGGTCAGAGAAGAAAGGACAGGGCATTTGAGGCAGAGGGACTGGCCTCAACAGATCTGCTCTGCAGCACTGTGGGGCCTGCTGAGATGAGACTGTAAGGATGGGCGGACAGGGACAGTGCTATCTTCATCATCATTGATGACTCCCCCGTGCCTGGCACAGAGTTGACACTCAATAAATGTTTGTTGAGTGAGTATTGAAGGTGGGGTGAGGTGGGGTGAAATCTAAGGCTGGGAAGAGAGGTGGAGTCTGAGTGTGAAAGGTCTAGGTGTATTGGTTAGGTCCATTCTGCTGGCAAGCAGGGCTTATATTCAGCTGGCATCTTCCCACGATATTAAAGAACTTCTATTTGGTTGACAAGTAGCTGCTGACCCAAGTCCCTGGAGAGCCTGCCACTGCCACTCGTGAGTCCAGCAGACCTTTGGGACCCTGCTCCAGAACCAACACAGCTGGTTGTCAGGGCCACATCACCCAGTGGTTAAATATTTAGAATCTTGCTCCTGGCTGCTAGTAACAAAAGCCAACTCTGGGAAACTCAAGTCCTAATGAGCATGAGTTGGAGGCCATAGGCTGGCTCACTGAGAACAAAGATTGGGTCTTCGAGTAGACAGAACCAGGGCCTGAAACTCCCAGTAGCTAACCTGGGAAATGCTCTGTCTGTCTCCTCCTCCAGCCCACTCCCCACCCCTCTTCCGATAACTGACTTTTTCTTTTCCTGGATCCACATGGCAGGGCATGGCTATGGCCACCAAGACCACTTGAGTTTGTATGTCCTAAGGTCAGCCACCCCGAAAAACCTGACCTCTCATTTCAGTTTCATGTCCAAAATTCTAGGGAAGGCCTCTGATTGATCCAGCTTCAGTCACTTGCCACCCGTGGAGCAATCAACTGTGACTCAGGTCATGTAGACTAACATGGTTGCTCATGCCATCAGTCTATGGAGGAATGAAGTGTGTGTGTGTGTGTATGTGTGTGTGTGTGTTGGGAAAGGGGGATTGACAGGAAGTTTCCAGAAGGAGGACAGGAGTCTTAGAAATGGGAGGATGCTGGGAAGCCAAATGATCAATATATGCTACACTAAACCAAGGAGTGTGGGCTTTACTAATAGGCCAAGAGAGGCACTGAAGGTTGGGGAGTTATGGCATGATCAGATGTAGGGAAGATTATTCTAGGAGTGATATAGAAGAAGGATAGAGGAGACGGGAAGATCAGTGGAGGCCACTGCAGTTGTCCAGAGAAAAGTGATGAGGCTCTACCTTAAGGATAATGAAGTGGGCAAGAGAGGTGCGAGATGCAGGAAAATGATGGGGAACAAGTGACAGGAAGGAGCAGAATGAATCCCATCTGTGGTCTTGTTGACTTGGGCCCATTCATTATTCGGGAGTTGTTACTGTGATGGTACTGGGGACGATCAATGGAGAAGGCCAACTTTTCACGTTTGGAATCCACCTGAATCTCTTCCTGGGGCAGCTGAAAAGGGGAGGGAATCTGAGATTACTTCTCATTACAAAGAGGAAGTAGGTGGCATGATTTTTTTTATCTCTCAAAGGGGTCTTGGGCCTTATCTTTTCACAGCTACCTTTGCCAAAGGGCTCAAGGAATTTCTCAGACTGTGTTATCTTCTATATCATGGGATTGGCAAACTACCTGTCTTGTCAATATAGTTTTATTACAGCCATGGTCATTCATTTAGGTATTGTTTTGCCTGCAAAGCCTGTAACATTTACCATCTGGCCCTTTACAGAAAAAAGTTTGCTGACCCCTGTTCCGTATCAGTTGACCCAAACTCCTCTTTCATTGCCCATTGCTACCTAGCCCCGGAACCCACTCTCTTCTTCCACAGGGTGAGTACACTGTTCAACAAGGAATTTCCTCCAGTCCTCAGACAGTCTTGATCTCTCTTTGTAATTCAAGAGTGTGAATCTTGGTTTCCCAGGGCCCACCTGTCATTACTGGGTTATGTCCCAGGAGGGCTGGTGAGTCCTCATGCAAATAGGATTCCTGGGTGTCTCCTGATATCCCAGCATTCCCGCAGCACCTAGATCAGACTGTGCTCCTCCTTCCCTTGGAGAATAGATGCCAAAGAATTCACAGGAAAGCTGAGGCTCATGATTAAGTTGCAGAAAGGGATGGCAGACTCTTGGAGAAGAAATTCTGACAATAAAACTGTGAGGGGGCTGATGAGGAAGGGAGGGGCAGCTGAAGATAACAGTGCCAACACCCCAGGCCAAGCTACCGAGTTCAGTTATGGTAGAAGGAGGAGCATACTTAGGAAGGATTCCAGAGGAGCACAAGAGGGTAGGAATATGTGTTTGAAGGTTGGAAGGCTGAGGGAGAAGTCAAGCCTTGTGAAAAACGTTTAGGGTGTGAGACACGGGACAGAGACTCACTGCCTGGTGCAAGTGTGATGCTAACAGAGGATGGAACATTCTGGTTTTCTTCTTGCCCCATCACGAAGGAGAATGTTCTTTAGGATGGAGGACAAAGAGCTAGTCTTAATGGGGTGGCTATTATGTACCACGTGCACATCAGACATTAGACATTCTTTTGTTATTTTAAAGGATTTTTTTTTTCCAAAACACACAAAAAAGTATACACGTCATAAGTGTACAGCTCAATGGATTTCCACAAGTTGAACACACTCATGTAACCTGCACCCCTTGGGTCTCTTTTCTAGTCAGTCTCCTATAAAGTGGCCACTACCCTGACTTCTAATCCCATAATTGGTTTTGCCTGTTTTTGGACTTCCTATAAATGGAATCATAAAATATGTTTACTTTTGTGTTAGGCTTCTTTCACTCAACATTGTGAGATTCACCTACGTTGATGCATGCGGTTGTAGTCTGTTCTTTTTCATTGCTGTATTGTGTGACTATGCCACAGTTTATGTATCCATTCTATTCTAATGAGTATTGGGGTAGTTTCTAGTTTAAGGCTATTATGAGTACTTCTAATATGAGCTTTCTAGAATTGTGCTTTACGGACACGTTTGCTTTTTTTTTTTTTTTAAATTGTTATTTGTTGTTGTCATATAGTGACCCTATATGACAGAGTAGAACTGACCTTTAGGGTTTCCAAAGAGTGGCTGGTGGATTTGAACCACTGACCTTTTGGTTAGCAGCCTGAGCGCTTAACCACTACACCACCAGGGCTCCGATAGTGATTTAGGTGAAATTTTACAGAGCAAATTAGTTTCTCATTAAACTGTTAATACACAAATTGTTTCGTGACATTGTTTGTCAACCCTGTGATGTGTCAACACTCTCCCTTTCTCCACCCCAGGTTACTTGTTTCCATTTGTCGAGTTGTCCCGTCCCTTCCTGCCTTCTCTCCTTTGCTTTTGGGCTGGTGTGCCCATTAGTCTCGTATACATGGTTGAACTATGAAGCATGTCCCTCATGTGTGTTATTGTTGGCCCTATAGACCTGTCTAATCTTTGACTAAACGGTGAACCTCAGGAGTGACCTCAGGACTGAGTTAAAAGGGTGTTCAGGGGTCATACTCTTGGGGTTTCTCCAGTCTCTGTCAGACCAGCGTGTTTGCATTTCTGTGGTGTATACTTAGAAGTGGAGTTGCTGAGCCAGAGGGTAGGTATCTTAGTTTCTAAGTGCTGCTATAACAAATTGGGTGAGTTATAAGAACAAAAATTTGTTGTTTCACAGTTCTGGAGACTAGAAGTCCAAATCAGGGTATCAGCCATGTTGATTCCTTCTGAAGCCACAGAGGAAGAATCTGTTCCATGCTTCTTTTCTAGCCTCTGGTAGCTGCAGGCACTCCTTGGCTTGCAGCTTCATCATCACATGGCATCCTTCCTCTGTCTCCCTATCTCTGTGTATCTTCTCCTCTTTATAAAGATACTACTCATATTGGATTTTGTATTAGGACCCGTCTTACTTCAGTACATCCTTACTGTAGTTAACCTAACTGATAACTTCTTCAGAGATCTTATTTTGAAACAGGATCCCCTTCACAGGTACAAGGATCAGGACTTCAGTGTATCTTTTTTGGAGACACAATTCAATCCATACTAGTAGGTTTATGTTTAGCTTTAGTTGATACAGATTAGGCATAATTCTTGTTCACATTTTATAAACAAAGGGAAGTGACTTGCTCAAGGATCCCCAGGTTCTTTGGGCTCCAAAACCTCTGCCATTTCCTCCTACAGTATCCACTCTTTGGAGAAGACTCTAGTGGATGCTACAGGGCTCTGCATTGTTAATCAACATTTTTCCAACAATTTAATAAAGTTATCAAAGACATACAGAAAGCTGACCTGTGCTGACTAGAAACTAGGAGAGATAGTGCTAAGGCTGGGAAATAAAAAAGTATTGTGAATTTTACTTTAATAGGAATCACCAGTCACAAGGAGTGGGGTCCAGGCTGTGGTAAAACCAAGTGGGAACCATGTGGGTCCAGGGCTGGGGGCTAGTGAGCAGACATCAGTCATGTCTAGGACCCAGGGCCTGAGTTGAGAGACAAAGCTGATGTAGATGCTGGGAGTATGAACAGAAGGTGGAGGAGAGGTGGGACCAAGGTGGGACAAGGAGCTGGGAAACCAGAAAAGGTCACAAGAGGCAGTGATATGGGGAGCAGAAGCTTGACAGTGGGGTTTGATTCCATTTTCTGAGAGTATCTGGATTCAGGTTGGTTTTAGTGGTCAGGTCTGACCAGTCTGACCAGGCTATGTGGAACCTTCAAGGGTGGCTGGAGACTGCTGATTGTGTGGATAAGTGTTGGTAAAAGGCTTGGTGAATGAGGGTATGTGATCTTTGAGTATGTGCATCCAAGGTGGATAAATGCATGTGAACTGGTGTGGTGGACAGACGCAAGGGTGGCCCCCATTCACACCTGTATAATCTCTTACTTTTAAATGTGGGTAGGACCTCTGACTTACTTCTAACCAACAGGATATAGCAAAGGAAATAGGAAAATCACTCCCACGATTAGGTTACTATATCTATAAACAAGTCTCTTCCTTGCTAGACTGATCTAGAGAAATTTTCCTTGCTGACTTGATGAAGTAAACAGCCATATTGAGCAAGCTCATGTGCAAGGAACTGCGGGTGGCCTCCAGCAACAGCCAGCAAGAGCTGGGTCTTAAGTCATACAGCCTTAAGGAAGTGAATTCTGCCAATAACCTGAAGGAATTTGAAAGGGCATTTTTCCCCAGTAGAGCCTCCAGATGAGAATGCAGCCCAGATGACACCTTGATTGCAGCCTTGTGAGACCCTGAGTGGCGGGCCCAGCTAAGCCATGCCCAGACTCCTAACCCATGGAAACTGAGATAACAAATACGTGTTGTTTTAAGTTGCTAAGTTTGTCATAATTTGTTACATGGCAATAGAAAATTAATACAGTTGGGGAGTATGAGCATGTGCAAGGTAGTGAACGTGGATATGAATTTGGAAGGCATGAGTTAAAATGTGTGTTTATGTGTTTGAGTGTGTGTCTGAGCATGTGAATATTTGGGTCTGTGCATGTGTATCATTGTGTGTTCAAGTGGCCAAGGGGTGTGAATTTGAGTGCCAGAGTGTTGGCATGAGTGTATGTCTATGCGTGAGCAAGCGTGTGTATGTGGGTGTGTTTGTGTGCACGTGTGCTCTGCTCCTCCATCCTCTTTTATTACTTCCTCCTTGGTTTGATGTTGTGGGTGAATAAAATTTAAAGAGCTCTAAATTTTTTTAAAAGAGCCCTAAAGGGAGTGGAGCTTTTTGTGCATGAGTCGTTACCAGAAACACCTGTGAACTGTTGATTTTAATTGGGCTGCAGCTGTCAGGTTGTGGAGCGGGAGGGATTGGTCCCTTGGCTTGCCTGTCCCCAGCCCCCACCTCCTGTCAGATATTTGGGTATATGGCAGGGGCAGGAGGGTGGGATGGCTCCTTGCACCCTGATCTGCCCCAGCACTCTTAGTCCTCCCAGGAGGCAGCAGGAAGGGGCTCAATGCCTTTGGGAGGGGAGTTGGGCCTGGGTCACATCAAGCTTTGGTCTTACTGCAGTCCTCGGTTTCCCATTCACCTGTCTCTGACTGCCCTGTGCCAGGAATCACCCACCTGAAACCTGGGCGCTTCCACTCCTGTGTATACACACAGTCACACAAAGTTCATATACGAAAACTCCCATGTTAGTGACAATAATAATAGCAAATGTTGATTTAGTGCTTACCACATGCCAGGTTCTTTTCTAAGTGCTCTACACACATAATCTCGCTGAATCCTTGGAACTACCTATGAGGTGGTTACGAATTATCCTCATTTTACCCATGTGGAAGCTAAGGCACAGAGAGGTTAAGGAACTTCTCCAAGATCTCACAGTTAGTGAATGCACAGTCACAGGTGCACTGACCTGCACACACTCTTACACAGGCACACACACAGACTTGCACACACCTTCACCTTCCAGTTACACTCTACTTGTTCACATCTACAGATACTCACCTGCATTTGATAAAAAGTCAAATACTCACCTGCCCTCACAATCAATATTCACATGTCCTAATAGAAACTCACATGTGCACACACACATAATTACACATGCAAATGCATACCCTCAAAATGTGATGGTTAATATTATGTGTCATCTTGGCTAGGCCAAGATTCTCAGTGTTATGTAATTATCCTCCACTTTGTGATCTGATGTAATTATCCTCCATTTTGTGATCTCCTGTAAGTAGTATAATGTAATCACCTCCATGATGTGATCTGATGTGATCAGATAATCAGATAATCCTTGGGGATGTGGCCTGCACCCAATGTGTATATCAACATTCTGGCTGGCTGGCTTGCTTGCTTGCTCTGGATCCTGTTTCTGGCTGGTCATCATCTGACCTCCAATTCTTCAACTTGAGCCAGCAGCTTTCGTCTGGCCTACCGACTTTGGGATTCACCAGCTCCATAGCCCTGTGAGTCTGCAGCCTGTCACCTGACCTACTGACTTTGGGATTAGCCAGCTTCCACAGCCCTGTGAACCAGCAGCCTACTGTCTGGCCTGCCGATTCTGGGTTCATCATCTCCTGCAACCACATGAGTCAGGAGAAGCCTCCGGCTGATGCATGACCTGTGGACATTGGGACTTGCCAGCCTCCACAACCGTGTGAGCCATTTCCTTGCGATAAATCTCCCTCTCTCTCTTTCTCTCTCTCTCTCTCTCTATATATATATATGTATACATACTTCACTAGTTTTGCTTCTCTGGAGAACCCAGCCTAAGACAGTCAAGCACACATGTGTATCTGCCACCCACATATAAGCACACACTTGTTCATAACTCTCAAACACAAACATACTCATATCCTCCCTTGAAGAACCTCCCAATATACACCCAGCCACTCACACTAACCCCAAATATGGTAAAGTATGTATGCTTGTACATGATAAACCCCTCAAAAGCTCATAATCTTGCAATTCTCAAAGATAGACAATACATCCCCCACAGATCTGCATCTCCACAGATCTGTACCCCCACATATATGCACCCCTCACATACCTGTGCTCCCCACAGACATGTCCCCCCAAATAGATCTGCACCCCTCAACCCACTCCCTGAGGGCAAGAGCTGTGTTTGCTTCTTTTGGCTCCACAGTGTGCAGCACACAGATGGCCCCTGGTCAGCTGTGTAAGTTGTTGTTGCTCTCAGAACCCCTGGTCTGCAGGAGCCAGATGAGGTGGGGCCTTTCAGGACCTATAGGAGATGGCTTAACCCTGTCCAGACCTACCGCCAATCCAGTTCATTGTCTACATCCATGCCAGCAACATCAGAGCGTTTTTCCCCTGTAACAAAAATGATGTATGGCATTTGTGTGAGCCAGTCACTCATACCCTGGCACATGCAGGCATTTGATAAAATTCCCACCCTTTCTTTTCCACTGGAGAAATCACAACAGAAGGCACGCAAATGGGGGCGATGTCACTATATGGATGATCTTAAATAACCCAGCCCCTGAATTATTATTACTACTCTCTGTGTCCTTCCTAACTCTGAGGTCACCTTAATCTTAATATCTAAACATCCCAGGAATACCAGGATCTAGCCTCCTTCCTACCTCTGCCCCCACATCAGCCTGGCCCCTCACGGTCACCTTTCACTTTACTTGAGGAAAGGGTTCTCTCAAGCCAAGCCTTCTCCTGAGTCCGTGTTGCAGCCTGTTTCTTGGACAGCTCCATGTCTTTGTGACCAGCTCCCTCACAGGCCACTGATCGCCAGGCTGCTAGGCACAGCATGGCACCCTGGCGCTGCCAGCCCTCCTCCTTTGTTCCCTAAAGAATGGCTCACTCAAGGCTGTTGAGTGTAATGGACTTTGGTGATTGAAGAAAAATCAAGGAACTCCCAACCCAAGCAGGAAGCAACTTTGCATGGAAGTCACCCATCCTTGCCCCTGGACAGACACCAGACTCTCATGTAGCTCCTGCCTCTAGACCCCTCTCCTCTTCCAGGTTCCCCTCCTTCTCAGTGCTCAGTTAGCTTCCTAGGGCTGCCACTACAAAGTACCACAAAATGGGAGGCATGTAAGAACAGAAACTTATTCTCTCAAAGTTCTGGAGGCTAGAAGTCTGGATTCAGGGTGTTAATGGGGCCATGTTATCTCTGAAGGCTCTAAAGGAAGATTCTTATTTCTTCCAGCTTCTGGTAGCCTCAGGCATTCTTTGGTTTGCAGCTGCAGCATAACTCCCTTGTCACTAGGTTGTCTTTATCTCTCTGTGTCTCTTTTCCTCTTTTATAGGACAGATAATCAGATTGGATTAGAACCTACCCTACTCTGGTATGACCTCATGTTAACTGTTAATGTCTTAAGAGGCCCTATTTCCAAACAAGGTCACAAACACAGTTACCAGGGGTTAGGACTTCAACATAAATTTTTAGAGGTCACAAGTCAGTCCATAACAGTGCCCTTGGGCAGCTCTGAAATTCCTCTTTCCAGGCAGGACCACTGGACTCTTCCCTGTCTGAACTCCTGTCCCTACACCCTGGCCTGCCCAGAGGCCTTGCCTGATGTGACCAAACAGACCCACAAGAGTGTTTTCCTGAGTAAAGGAGCAGCACTCTCCCAACAGCTTCTGCACCCTCTCCTAGGCCAATGGGCTCACGCTCCTGCTGTCTTTCATAAAGGCAGTTTCCATCTGCCATTAGATCAGTATGAATGACTTGCCACACACCACACAGTGATCATGATGTAGCTGAGAAATACTAAGAATTCACCTGCCCAAGGCCATGCCGTGAGTTGGAAAAGAAACTGGGGTGTGAACCTGCACCTCTATCTGCAGGAACGGCAAGGAAGTTTGTACTCAGTGGGGACCCATCCCATTCCAGAGGGAAAAATTAATACTGCGAATTAAATCACAGATCCCGCCTTGGAAAGAGGGCTCATCTCTCCCTTTCAACTGGGGATCAACTGGCTTCATTCATTCAGCAAACCCTCGGAGACTTCTCCTCCATAATCGGTGACGGAGTCTGAGAAGAATCAGAACCCGAGGAGCTGGTGGGTGAGTGACAACAACAGATAAAATGCAGAGAGGGCCATGCAGTGAGGGAGGGATGGGAGCAGCTGTCAGGACCAAGGAAGGCTTTGGCAAGGTATTTCAGAGGAGTTCAGGCTGAGCAAGGAGTAACCAAGCACTGGGAGGATCTAGGCAAAATTCTTGGCAAAAGTCCATTTTTCTCTTCTACTTCAGAAGTCACATTTGAAGGCTAGAGCAAAATACAATCCCTGGCACTAATGTCCCAGGGTCTCTTGCAAGTTCTGGACCTACACATCCCATAGGCACCTCAGTTTCCCACAGCTAACATTGGATTCATCACCTTCCCCCACTCTGCTTGACCTCCTGGGCTCCCCATTTCCATTAAAAGTATTGTGGGGGTAATTCCTGGTGCTGCCTTCCAAGTGGTGGAAGCTCAGTGAGTATAAGTCCTGGCCTTCCTCCCTTTGCTCATTGTACTCCATTGGAGGTAGAGTGACTTTTCTGATTGATAAAGCTGGGAAGAATAAACTGTACTCAGTGCTTCCCTTTTTTCCCTGGGAGCAAGCTCCCCACATGGAGCTCCTCTGTGCCATTTGGATTTCCTGAGCAAGACCCCCAGTTCAGCACTTCCCAGAGAGTAAGTGTGCCTTATTCTGGGGTTCAGTTTTCAGGGCCATTTGGCTTTCACCCAAGGCTATGTCCATTCACCTGCCCTTCTTCAGGAACTAAGGTGGCATTTAGACTTCCAATCTTGGTTTTATTACTGAAATTGATCAGGACTCAGATGGGAAGACAGTGATCCTTTATTAGAATTTATTAAGGACTCTCAACCAAAGGTACTACCATGAACATTTCCCTTACATAAAAAGCCCATCATGTCTCTTCCTTCACCGCCACCCGCTAGGTTAAACAAAGCTAGTCAATCCAACCTCAACACTTTCTCTCAGGTCCAATCACTTTGCTCCATCACCACACTGCCTCTCTTGTCTAGGCCACCATCAACTCCTGAGCCATCGCAGCCTCCTCACCAGTGTCCCTGCCTGCAGTCTCTGCCCTTGTCCTTTCTGCTTCTGGCCAGGTGACAGGTACAGAAAGAGAGTCTGCTTCCTTCTCATGTACTCACTACTTGGAGAAACTTTCACATTCTATTTAGGGGGGAACACTCCTCATGTCTCCTCTCTTTTTTTCTCACTTTCCCTCTGGACAAGGAGTCTATTTTTATTTTATTTCATGAAATTTATCTTTAAAAATAATTAACCACCCTCTTGCAGCAATTTTTCTTCACCCAGGAATGCAAAATCACATAACACATTGGAATATTTTTTAACACCCACTTTAAATTATTCAGTTCCTGTATTGTGATAAATATGTAGATAGGGGGAAGTTGAGGTAATGTGTCCTAGGTCTGGAGCTAGACTCGATCCCTCCCAGATCGCAGAGGAGATTAGTCGGGGGGGGGGGGGTGGGTTTCAGCCAACCTCCGCAAGTGGCCAAAAGTGAGAGCCGTCCTAGGCTTTTCCTTTCTCTGCAAATCCAAGAGCCAGAACACAGCCCATTCAGTCAGCACACTGCCACCTTCTCTGGCCAACAACCTTGCAGAATAGGAATTAGGACCCCAGTGTTACAGATGTGAAAACTGAGGCTCAAAATGGTCAAGGGAACTTGACCAGGAAGGAACTCTCAACTCTGCCTGGCAATCCAGAACAGAAAGAGCTTCTGATGACTGTTCTGCGACTCTAAGATAACTTTTGCACAGCTTTATCTCTCTGCTCATATCTCTAACCCCTTCCCCCCTCCGCATGCTCAGTTGATGATCTCGTCTTCTTATTTCACTGAAAACATGAGACAATCAGAAGAGAACTACTTCATCCAGTGGTGTACTGGGAAATGTTTAACAACTGGCTCTCTGGATTAAAAGGCCCTGATTTGTAGTGCTTGCCAATTTCTGTGGTGTAAATGTTCTCGTCATAACTTAATTCAAGCTGCTGGTGGTTTAGTAACCAGCTCACAAAATTCCTGAAAATGTAGCCATCTACTCTCCTGAGCTAGTCCAAGTGCATCACCAGGCTGAATCTACCCACTCCCAGGCCTTCAAACCTTCCTGCCTCAGTGTATTTGGATGTTCTCTACCTTTCCTGCTCTTACAAAGGTGGCCTGCCCCTGCTCCTTGGTGAGACTGGTGCCGGCATGGGAGCTCTAGATGCTGCCCGTCACCCAACAAGGAATCGGCTCCTGCAGTTAGCTCCTCTCCTTCCTGTGGCACTAATTTCTCCCTCTACTCGATTCATCCCATCATCACACAAACATGCTGGCAGGAAACCCTCCTGTTATCCCACATTCCTCTCCAGGTACCAGCCCATTTAGCTGATCCCCTTTTCAGCAAAGATTCTTGGAAGAGATGTCTGTAGTTTCTGTCTCTACTCCCTCTTCTCCCATTCACCTCCACAACCTACTCCAGTAGGCTTTCATCCCAATCACTAGAGCAGACATCCTGGTCAAAGTCACCAAAGGTGTCTGGGAACAGTGGCCTCTGGCTCTTTAGCCTCTGCCCCATCCACCCCACCTGCTAACATGGCCTGCAAGCCTGGTGACCTGGCCCCACCCTGCCTCATTCTCCCCCACTTCCTCCCACTCACTGGCCTTCTTCCAGTTCCTCAAAACTTTTCCCTTCTTGTTTTAGTGCCTGGGACACTCTTGCCCCATATCTTTGCATGACTCAATCCCTTACTTCCTCCAGGTTTTCTACTTAAATGTCATCTCCCCTGACCACCTGGTCTAAAACAATGCCCCCTTCCCTCTGTGCCCTTTTCCTTGCTTTGTTTCTCCTTGTAACACTTACCACCACCTGAAATATTATATATTTTTATGAATTTGCTTATTGTTTATGGCAGGATGTATGCTCTGGGAGAGCAAGGGCTTTATACTCTGTTCTCTGATATCACCCCAGTGCCTAGAACAGTGCATAGCACATAGTAGGTGTTCAGTAAATATTTGTTAACTGAGTGAATGAATAAGGGGGTGGCACTAAAATTCAAACCCAAATCTGTTTGGCTGCACAGCCTGTTTGCTTTTCTCTCTGCCACGCGGCCTCCTCTGGAGCTGTTTCTATGTGCCCAAGCTGAAGGGGGCCATTCCTAACATTTGTTTGTTCTGTTGTGATCTTGTTGATTTCTTTGTCTGTTCATTTGTTTCTTTGTTTTGGGACACCTGTAGTTAGAGAACTGTTTCTCTTCTGCTTAAAAATTTTCATGGCACCCCATGGCCTTTAAAAAAAAATCTAAAAACTTCAGCCTGGACTACACAGCCCACCGTATGATCCTGGCGCCCTTCTCTAATCTTACTGCCCTCTCCCCCACCGGGTGCACCCCACAGCCAGCTGAGCATTTGCAACTCCCCAGTCATGCTGAGTTCTATCTTCACCTGGTTAACTCAGATCGCTATTACCTCTTCCCTGAATGCCCACCCTGCAGGCTGCACCAACCACCCTCTTCTGGGCTCTCACAGTCCCTGGCACTGCCCGCCATGCCCCCACCAGTCACGCTGGGCTGGAAGAATTGTTTTTTATGTCTCTTCTTCTTCCCCATTAGACTGCGAGGTCCTTGAGTCCAGCTGACAGGTCCTCTCGGGTGCCTGAATCTCTTGGTGCCCCCAGCACAAGGCCTGGCCTGCAGTAGGTATTGAGGATATGCCTGAGAACGGGTGGAAGAAATGGAAGGAAGCAGGGAAGAAACAGGTTGCTGAGGAATTTCTTCCTACTGCTAAAATCTCTCTGCTTCTTACCATTTCTGAAAACAGCACCCTGAGGGCGGATGACATGACAACTGCTGGGAACTATGACTTTTTTCCTGCTCCCCTGGCCAAGGGTGAGAGTTCCTTGTTGGCTTTTTCTGGGGGCATCTGACTGTGTTTTGAGAAACGGAGGCTACTGTGTGCCCCTGGATTTGATCCTGGCTCCCGTCACTAACTGGCTTTGTGAGCCTGGTTGGCAGCGGACTTCACCACTGTGAACATCAATAGTCATCCTAATCCCTGACCTGTTATGGGAGTCAGATAAAACAATGGGTGGCTAAGTGCTTTGAAAAAAATTCAGCTGTGTTCAGCTGAAGGGATTATATGAGGTTATGTTATTGTTATTGAATTCTAAATGATGACACAGAAGTTATTTCCCCTGATTATAGTATATATTGCTGTTAAATAATAGAACTTTCCTGATACGGAATAATTGGCGGTGGGGGTGGGGGTGGCTGGGTTCGTGAATTAGTGATAAGTCTGAATTATGGGACATTGCAAAAATTTTCTTACTTTCAAATTAATGTGAATTAATGACTAACCCTGTATTGTCCAGACATAGTCCCTTAGGAGAGCTTCTTTAATGAACAGATAAGAATCACTGGTAATTAAACACTCATTGTAAACAAGGGGGTCCAAACCGAGTGGTTTTCAAAGTAATGAAAAAACTTTTTCTTAAAAAAGCTAACCATCCCAGTACCATTTTTGTGCTTGGCAAATCTTTTCATAATCACATTATGTCACATTGTGAAAAATTCCGAACAAGCGTGTTTTTGAATCATTGAAGTTGATGCTGCTCAGAGCTCAGAGTGGCAGGTGCCGGCAACCAGCAACCTCGTGAATTGGCCGATACCCCCCAAGCCTGCAGATGGCTGAAGAGTCTGGGCTGTCTTCACGTCCAACAGCCCCACCCCCACCATATACATATGCACAACATTACGCGCACCACCATTTCTCATTTGCATATGTTCTTACATACCCAATTACACGTTCATTTCCTTAAAAATCACACATAATCACATGTTACACCTATTCCTCATCCCAAAAAAACCAAACCAGTTGCTGTTGAGTAGATTCTGACTCATGGAGACCCCATGTGTTTCAGAGTGGAACTGCACTCCATAGAGTTTTCAACGCTGTGACCTTTTGGAAACAGATCACCAGGCCTTTCTTTCAGGTCATCTCTGTGTGGGCTCAAACAGCCAATCTTTTGGTTAGTAGCTGAGCACTTACATTTACACCACCCAGGGACTCCACGCCTACACCCGCACTCAGATATATATATATATATATACACACAGTCTTATGCGCACATAAACACTCAATATAACAAGGACAGTCACAAAGCCTAGACATCCTGCTTGGGATTCCAGCCCTAGATAAGAGAGAAAGGCTCCCAGAAGACTGATCTCAGGCCCCACAAGTTGTGCTCCATATATGTCTCCCCACCCGGAGATGAGAGTACACCAGATAGATTACAAATACAGGTGTTCACTCTGCTTCCAAAGAGGTGACAGTAGCTTGAGATATGATTCTTTACTTTCCAAATTGTCATATAGGAGGCTGAGCATCCCTAAAAAAGAATGACACAAAAAAAAATCAGGAAACTGAGAAGAATAACAATAACAGCTAATATATATTGGGTACTCACCATATACATCTGTGCTAAGACCTATAATAATGCATTTTTTTCCTTGCAACAATCTCATGATGAAGGGGTTATCATCATCACCATTTTACAGATGAGGAAACTGAGGCTTGAGAGGTTAAGTGACCTGCTAGAAGTGCCACAGTTAACAAATGCTGATTCAGGCTTCAAATCTAGATTTGCCTGTCGTCTCAAATATCTACCCTCTTGACCAAACTCTCTATGAGAGTCAGAAGAAGTGGACGCAAATCAAATAAAAATTGAATTGAATAGGGAGTGGGGGTGTTATACTGAATAAGGAGAGAAGAGGAACATGGGGCCCTGGGAAGTACAACAGCCCATGGGAGAAGAAGAGAAGCCAGGCTTCCTCGGGGAGCCTAAACATTAGGGAGTCTGTAGCTGACTTTAAAGGAAGAAACAAAAGGTGGTTGGTGTCTTCCTTTCAAAATACCCAGAGTCAGATTCCTGAAATAATAATAGTTACCATGTTATGGAGCATTTACTGAGATGTTGCTAAACACTTTAGAAACAACGTCTCCTTTGGTCCTCCCAATAATGCTACAGAAGAGGTGCAACTACTAAACTCACTTTATAGATGAGAAAACTGAGGCTCGTAGAAGTTAAATGACTTTCCAAAGTCATAGAGCTAGTAAGTTACAGAGCTGGGATTTCAAATCCCATGCTCTTCTTCTGCTATGCTGTGTACCTGACTCAGCCTGCTGGAGATGTGCTGAGAATTATGACATCTTTGAAAATATCCCTACCTGGAGTAATGGGAAGAAACTGAGAGACTTGGGATCCCTAATGCTTTCTCCATCCTTTTTTTTTTTTTTTTTTTTTTTAACAGATTATAAGGACTTAAAGGAAGAGGAGGAACCAAGAATTTTTCAGGTGCTGTTGAAAATATCTAGATTTCTGGACAGTGGTTTATGAGACTGGAATGATTGGAAAGCTAAATAATCACTGGTCAATACAAATTATTTGTGGCTTTTTTTGTTTTTTTGTTTTTTGTTATAACTCTATTAATCTGGAGCTCATGGACCCAATATAAAAGGCACCCAATGGAATACACAGGAAGAAAAAAAGAAATACGTCTATCCACCGTGGGACCAATAGCTCTGGTTCTAAAACTTTAAGCCTGGTGATGTATATCTGAGAAGAACAATTGTGAAAGAGCTAAGCACCTCACCTTGATGCCTGAGACCTCTGGGAATGTCACAGAGGGTGATGGCGTGGAGGATGGGTAGGAGGGCAATTGAAAATTTTCAATCAGCACTGTGGACAGCACCCACAGCAGTTGCTGTTAGGGAGCTGTCCTGGGTGCTAGTGCTGATAGCTGGGAGAAGTGAGTATTTTTCGAGTATGCTTTAGTTTAGGCCAGGCACCATTCCTGTGCTGTACATACGTCATTTCATTCAATATGCTCAATGGGTCTTCAATGTAGAAGTCATTTTCCCCATTTTACAGATGCAAAGATTGAAGATCAGTGACAGAGAGCAATTTGTCCAAGGGCACACAGCAAGTGGTAGAGCTGAGATCTGAACCTGGAACTATCTAGCTAGTGATCTAATCCCTCTTCCATGCTGCCTACACACTTCCCCAAAGACCTCCAACTCCTCATTCTTACTATGTTGGGGAGTCCATTCTGGAACTGTCTAGGGAAGTCAGCAAACATAGGTGATCTTGGGCTGAACCCAGTGACAAGCTGATTTGTGGGTTCTCTTTAGTGCTGGGAACCGGGCATCTGTGGAATAGAGTGTCCATTTAACTTCCAGCCATGTGCCTGCCTATCCACCATGGCCAAGGCTTTGGTCAGGGTCGACAGTGATAACCCTAACTGATAAAGCGGAGGAGGTGTCATGCAGTCAACTAAGCTAGACCCATAGATATCTCCACCCACAGGCACTTGTCCCTCATTTTACGGCCCTTTCAGACCAGCTCTTTGAGCTCCAGGTTAGGGGGCATCAGCGGCCTTAACCCCCCTCCCCAGTAGGTGCTGCCCTGTTGACTTCTAGCACTACCTACTCCCCAAGCCCCACTGCCAAGCCCCACCACCTGCTGCAGAAAAGATAAGGCTGAAGAGCTGGGCTGAGGCCTGATTTAGAAGGGCCTTGAATTCTGAACTAAGGAATTTAGATTCTTTCCCACAAAAAATATGGAGCCACCTAAAAATCAGTATCCATTTTTAGAGCCTCTGCTAAGGGCTAGGCATTGTGTTCGACCCTTTCTGTACATTTTTTCATTTAATCTTCATTACAACCTTGTGAGGTAGTTAAAATCATTATCCTTATTCTTACAGGTGATGAAATGAGGCCCAGAGAAGGGAGCAAAACCAGGATGAAAACCTTGGTTTGTGTGATTCTTAATCTTGTACTCACTTTCTCGGGGCCAGCAGTCTATTGAACCTCTGAAGGTCAAGGACCTAGGACTCAGGAGAAGGTCTGAACTGGAGGCTGGGCAGAGAAGGCTGGTAGAAAATTATTTTCCATGTCTCATAAGATGTGGAGTCACCACAGTTACAGCCCTAAACCTGTCTCACAGGGAAATTGCTTGGGAACCATAAAAATGAATGGCAATCCAGTGTTCATTGCAGCACTATTCACAATAGCCACAAGGTAGAAACAACCCAAGGGTCCATCAACAGATGACTGGATAAACAAAATGTGGTATATAAATCCAACAGAATATCAATCTTCCATAAAGAGAAATGAAGTTCTGTTACATGGATGAACCTTGAAAACATTATGCTAAGTGAAATATCAGACACAAAAGGACAAATATTGTATGATCCCAGTTACATGAATTGTCTAGAATAGACCAATGTATAGAGACAAAAGTTTATTAGTGGTTACCAGGGGCTGAAGGGGAAAAGGAGAATGGGGACTTATTGCTTAAGGGATACTGTGTTTCTGTTTGGGTTGGTGAAAAACTTTTGAAAACACATAGTGGTGATGTTGGCCATGGTGAATGTAATTAGTGTCACTGAATTGTACACTTAAAATGGTTAAAACGGCAGATTTTTTGTTATACATATTTTACCATAATAAAATAAAAAACGCATTTTCTAGAATTCTTAGAAATATTCATTTGGGGCTGTCCACATGGACACGAGGGGCTCTGGACTTTTAGTGAGGGGGCTGAAGCTAGGTATGGCAGGAGACAAGGCAAGGAAGGCCTTAGAGGTCATTCCAAAGGCCAAAAAGACTCAGTCCTATCCAAGGAATTCTGGCTTCAAAGTTTCTCTTTCCCAGGCCCCTCAGTGCCTCTAATTGTCTCCTGCGTCTCCCAGACCCTGAGAAAGTCTTTTCAGGCTGTTTTCCCCAACCACTCCCAAAGGGACCTTTCTTTTCATGGCCGGCTCTAGACAGATCACACCCTTGGTTTAGAGTCAACTCTGCAAATCTCCGCTTCGTCACTTGTAAAATGGGAATAGTAATATCCACCCAGCAGTGCCCCTGGCCTTTCTCCTGAGGGTGAGACACGGTCAGTGTCTTGGTCATCTAGTGCTGCTATAACAGAAATACCACAAGTGGATGGTTTTAACAAAGACTAATTTATTTCCTCACAGTAAAGTAGGCTAAAAGTCCAAATTCAGGGTGTCAGCTACGGGGGAAGGCTTTCTCTCTCTGTTGACTTTCTCATCAATCTTCCCCCAGACTAGGAGCTTCTCCGCACAGGGACGCCAGGTCCAAAGGACACGCTCCACTCTTGGCACTGCTTTCTTGGTGGTATGAGGTCCCCTACTGTCTGCTTGCTTTCCTTTCCTTTTATCTCTTGTAAGATAAAAGGTGGTGCAAGCCACACCCCAGGGAAACTCCCTTTACATTGGATCAGGGATGTGACCTTAGAAAGGGTATTACAATCCCACCCTAATCCTCTTTAACATAAAATTACAATCACAAAATGGAGGACAACCACACAATACTGGGGATTATGGCCCAGCCAAATTGATACACACATTTTGGGGGGGACATAATTCAGTCCATGACAGTGAGATTGTCTGGGGAAGCCCTGGGCTGCCAGGTGGCCTCAGGACAGCGAGCCTGTGTCCTCTGTCTGAGACAGCATCTGGGGCTGTGCTCCATGGTCTGGCCACCATGGAAGGGAGGCCTGCACCAGTGGCTGCTCAGGCAGCTGCCCTAGGCCTTTGTGGTTCTGATCTAACCCACACTTCCCAGGAAGCCTCGGTCTTGTAAGGATCAAAGCACCCCTCCAAACAAGGCTTTTGTTCTCTCTGCAATCCTTTTTGTTCCCTCCAGTCATGATGAATCAATTGCAAGTCCCCAAACATGCTATTTTCTCTCACTTCTGGGACTCTGCACACGTTGCTTACCGGCAAAAGCTCTCTTCTAGTCTGATTTGCCTGACTAATTCCTATTCAGCCTTCAGGTTCAGAGCTCAGCTTAGACACTTCTTCCTTCAGGAAGCCTTCCTGACCCCCAGGCTGGGTAGGTGTTACTCCTCTGTGCTCCCCAGACCCATGTGGACTGGCATTTGGGGTGTCTTGGAGGCGTGAATGGAAGATGAGGCAGGAGAGGTGGGGGGTCATGGCCTCCTGTTTATAGTCCACACCTGTGGTGGGAGAGGGAGCTGGGAGCGGGGGAAGGCATGGGCTGGGCTGGGGTGCACCACTGTGGTGGCTACCTGGATGTTCCCTAAGCTCAGCCTCTCCTGGGAAGGGCCCAGGTGTGGCGCTTTATGATCCTGGCCCCAAGGGTGGCTCTACTTATCTGGCAGATGGGAGCAGGAGGCAGTACCTTGTCCCCGGAGGATCTGAGCCACCAGCTGGCAGGGCCCAAAGCAGCACTGCCAACCCCAAACTCTCTTCCGCCAAGAGGGAGCACGGCAAGAAGGGAGAGAAGGGAAATCTGTGCCAAGACAGGGCAGATCTAAGTCAAGGATTTAGCTCTGTGTACGTTCATGTCAGTAAACAGTGTGTACAACTGCGTGTGGCCTATGTTAACATGTATGTGTGTAAGTTGGCTGGTATCTGACTGTGCATGTATGTGTGTAAGTGTAGCTTTGTGTCTCTGTGCACAACTATGCCATCTGTGGGGGTCCCTGTGCATGTGTGTACCTATAGAATGTGTTAGCACATGTAATCTGTGTGTAAATTCATGCATATGTGATGTAGGCAATTATGTTTTAACAAATAGTCTAATGATTATGTACTCTGGTCTTACACTTTCTCACATCAGGGTTCAAATCCCAGCTCAACCGCTTCCTAGCTCTGTTACCTCAGGCAAGTCACTTCACTTCTCTGAGTCTTATTTTCCTCATTAAAATGGGGATAAAAATAATTCCCATCTTGATTGGTTTTTGCAAAAGGATTAGGTAAAACAATGTATGTCATGTCTAGCAATGTAGCATAGTGCCCGGTTGACAATTACTGTTATTATGTGTGTTCGTGGCTATGTGTCAGTCTATGGGTTTATGTGTCTATCTAAGCATGTGTTTATGTGCCAGTCTGGGGCTAAGTGTGTAACTTCATGTGTTTATGTGTAAGCATGTGTGTCAGCATAGGTATGTGTCTATATTTCAGCTTTCAGCTCAAGTGCCAGGATGACCACAAGAATGAGATTTAAGTTCCTAATCCTCTTTCAACCTCCTCAATCCTTGACCCTTGGTCTTTGAAAAGAGATGATTGTTCTTTCCAAAAATCAAGTTTTGAGTAACCTAGAGCCCAGACACACACACACACCAAAACCCCTATACCCAGGTAACATGTATGTGGTGCCCATGTGTACACATATACACAGACGTTAGCATCCATGATCGTCCATGGCTCACCTACATATCCCCAGCTGTCAGCCCAGGAGCCAACACAAGGTGGGGACCAATTAATACTTCTTGACTGAGTGTCTCTATCTTGACCTTGGAAGGGGCTGGAAATCTCTGCAAGCCAAAAACATCCTGAGCCTGACAGCTAGAGAGAGGCAGGCCCTGAATCCTGCCTCCAACTTGGAGGTCAAAGGATGAGGAGGCTACTGCATGTATCTTACAGCAAAAAGCTCAGACTTGGAGTCAGATGGAAGTGGGTTCAATCCCTTCTCCCCCATTGGACCATCAGACCAAGGAGGACTACACTTGGCTGCACTTTCTCTGAGTCCACTGCCTTGGCCTGGCTGCCAACCCAGTGCTATAGATAGAGGAAACTCAACCAAAGTCATACCTTCAGGGAGCTCCAGATCCCAACCAGGCCATCCCAGCAGGGTGTGACATGGCCCAGGGAATTACGGGGCATTGTTACCAGGTGGAAAGTCCAGGTTCTTACTCAGCATGACTTGTATTGGCCAATAAACGAGAGACTGAGGTGGGAGAACAAAAAGGCAATTTTATTTTGTTGTACAAGGAAATGGAGTCAGTCGGTGCTTACTGCTGCCAAGACTGCTTGCCAGTCTTTTAAAGGGGTTTACAAGTAGGGAGTTCATACAAGTTACGTCAACAACATTCTTAATCATACTATGCAGGCGCAATGGGGTTTACATGTAACCTCCAAGCAAAAGCAGGATTCAAATGCAAAGCTGGGAGGTGGAGGGGGGGAAGACCAGCAAAGGAAATGATATTGCAATACAACACTGTAGGGGAGGAAGCCAGGTAAAGAACACAACATTGTGGAGGTTCTGTCTCAGCATGACTGGGGAGCAGGGTAAATCCAGCCTGAGGACCCAGGGAAGAAAGAGTCTGGCCTAGTCCAGGAAGTGGGTGAGCTACGCTACTCCAAGTAGGGGCCAGAGAGATGGATAATGAAATAAAGAGTAAGTGCTTAGCAATTTGACAAAGTAATTTTATGTTTGTTAAATCTAACAGTTTTTTTAAATAGAGCTTATATTTGTGTCTTTTTTGAAAATCAGATTTATTAGGGAATAAATTACATACAGTACAATTTACATTTTTTGACTACAATTCTATGATTTTTGACAAATACATATGATCATGTAGCTACCACCACAATCAACATATGGAACATTTCCATCGTTCTCAAAAGTTCCATCATACTCCTTTGCTGTCAATTCTCAGCCTCCAGCAAAACTGATCTGCTTTCTATCCCTATAGTTTCGGTTTTTCCAGAATGTCATATAAATGGAATCATACAGATTGTAGCCTTTTGAAGCTGGCTTCTTTCACTTAGCACAATGCATTTGAGACTCATCCATGCTGTCATGTGTATCAGTCGTTCCTTTCTTTGTATTGCCGAGTAGTAGTCCATGGTTTAGATGTACCACAGTTTGTTTCTCCATTCACCACTGAAAGGCATTTGAGTTGTTTCTAGTTTTTGGTAATTATGAATAAAACCACTATAAATATTCACAAACAGATTTTTGTGTGGACATATGATTTAATTTATTTTGGTTGAATACCTGGGGGTAGGATTGCTGGGACTGTTGCCAAGTGAATGTTTAGCTATAAGAAACGTCTAAACTGTTTTCTGAGATGGTAATACCTCTCTCTCTCTCTCCCTTTTTTTCTATTTAATTTTTTTTTCTAGTAGCTGATTTTTATCGTATTTTACAAAAGCGTTGGGCCATGATGGATTGGAAGGGAAAAAAAAAAGCAAGTTGGTCCTACCCCACAGATAGTTTGAGAAGCACTAGTTTGAGAAGGGTCTGCAGATGAAACATTGGGCGCAAAGCTTCCTGGCAGAGAGAACAGCTTGTGCAAAGGCCCGGAGCAAGGAGTGGGCATTGTGCACCCAGAGAACTACAATGAAAATTTTCAGCTCAAATGGAGTGTGGGAGGGGGGAAGGGAGGTGTTTGGTGAGCTGTGAGGCTGGGAATGGGGGCAGGGGCCAGATGGTACAAGCTGTTGTTGGAGGATGAGTTGGGACTTTACCGGGAGGGGGGATGTAGGGCCATTGAAGGATCTTAAGCTGGAGAGGAAAATAATTTGATTTACATTTCAAAAACACCCCTCTGGCTGGGAGTGGCAGCTCCCTGGAGGCAGGGAGGCTCTTGCAGTCATCCAGGCCAGAGATGGGACACCAGGACTAGGGTGGCAGCAGCAGTGGGGCTTAGAAGGTAAAATAGACAGGCTTTGGGGGTGGGCTAGATGTGGATGGAGAGTAAAGCTTTGAATGAGGTGAGTGGGACCCAGCTTCCCTCGCTTGGACTCGGTGCCCCTTTAGGGGAGTCAATGGGACAGAGAGGAGCCTATGGGGGTGGGAGTCAAGTGGAGAGAGGAGACCTCCCAGCTTGGGGCTGCAGGGGATGCAGAGCCTGCCTTCGGGAGTGCCTCCCCCCGTCCAATCGGACCTGATTCAGCTGTCACTCCGGCAGGCCAGGCCTCTGAAAGGTCCCCAAAGAGCCGGTGATTTGTGCAGGCCTGGCTGACCCATTGTCCCGCTGGGATTCCATCTTTGCCAAGAGTAACAAAGAGCTCAGCAAAGAGCTGGCTCTAGGCTTGGGATAGGGGGTGGGGAGGAGGTAGAAAGAGGGGGAGGGGTCATGTCAGGCCCAGGCCCAGCTGAGGACATCGCTTTCAGCCTTCCTCTTGAGCTTGTGTGGATCTGTAGATGTTTGCACTCATGTGCTTGTGGCTGTAATTTGTGTGCAGGCACTGGAGTGTGCACGTGAATATGTGAGCGTGCACTGAGCATCTCTCTGCATGCATCTGAGTGCACTGCGTGCACATTTGAGCATGAGCCCATCTTGATATGTGCATGATGTTAGTCTTTGTCTGCCCTTCAGATCTGCTCTCTGCCCTCCTCTATACCCCAAGGAGGCTGACCCTGTGGACCACATCAACCACCAACTTCTAGTTGATTTGGCTAATGGGTGGTCTGAGCAGGAGATCAGAGGGCAGGGATGGGACTTGGGACAGGTTGTCCCCCTCCCCATCAAGCTGTGGATTGAAGGTGGCTGGGTTTCCCTCCAACTGCCACAATCTCTGTTGGGCCGTCCTCTCCACAGCTACAGTTCTTACTGATTCCTGTAGTTCCTTGCTCCCCTTGACCGTCAGGTCCAGGGCTTCTAATGGCTCCCTGCTGTTGCTAGCCCCTTGGTTCTTCATCATTGCTTCTCAGCTTCCTTTCACCCTGCCCTCACCTTTGTAAATGTGCCCTTTATTAAATCCTCCTCACCTCTTTTGAGTTCGCCAACTGTTTCCTGCTGGGATGCTGACTGAGACAACAGGTGTGCACATTTGTGTTTGTGTGTATATGTGCATACCTGCATCTCTTCGTGGGGCAGTACCTGCATGCACATCGGTGTGTATTTGTGTACATGTATGCATGTGCCTTGTACATGTGGGCATCCTTATACGTGCACATGTGACCGTTTATGATGGTGGACACGTGCACGTATGCTCACGTGGGTATGCATGTGTGTGCATTTTTTGGTGTGTTTCTGCCTGTTCATAGAGGTATATTTCAGCTGTGTTTGGTGTGACTGTGTGTGCATGTTTTGGGTGGGACCTGTCAGGCAGGGCTGATGGTGTATGGCTACAAGTGTGTGGGCTGGCAAAGCCAGAGTCAGGGAGGAGTCCCGAAAGTTGCAGGTGCAGGCTTCTATGGGCTCCCAGGCAGCCAAGTATCCCAGAGAAGCTCCTCCCAGGCTCCCCCTTGGGGCCTCTTAAGAAGCTTTGCCTCTCCACAGAGACCTTCTCCCAGGAGCTCAGCTTGTTTTGTTAAAAAAGACATCACTGAGGGACCTTTGCTGCCTCCAGCATTACTCTCTGGGATGTCCCCTCTGTGCCCGGCTGGGGGGAGGTGACCTCTTCTGACTGCAGTCTCAAAGCCTCAAGTCACTTGGCTGCATCATACAACGTTCAGAGAGCGAGACCTACCCTTATGGAAAGGTTGAACATCTTTACTCCATAAAAGGCTCATGCAAACAAGACATGAAAACCAGAAGTTGTATAGAAAATGATGGGCAGAGTCAATGCTATACAGATAAAAGAATTCGGTGCAGTGAAAGGAATCAAACAAATTTATAAGACAAACAAATTGACTATAAATAAATATCTGTATGTCGACAAAGAGTAATGCCTACAAAGAGTTCTTGCTAACAAATAAGGAAATAACAATCCAGTAGTAAAATGGGCTAGATATATGGTAAGGCATTTCAAAAAGAAGTATCATCAGTGGCCAATAAATAGATGAAGAAAGCTTAAACTCGTTAGTATTTACTAATCTAAACAGATTGACAGTGTTCAATGATGGAGAAGATGTGGGGGAAATGAGCACACTCATATGCTGTTGGTGGAAATACAAGTTGATATCACTTGGGAGGGGGGTAATTTAGCAATGTTTATTAAAATATAAGGTATGCATACACTACACCCCTTGTAATTCTACTTGTAAAAATTTGTCCTACAAAATTACTAGTACATGCACGCAAAGATACATCTGCAAGGTTATTCCCTAGAGCATTGTCAGTCATACAAAGAATTTTAGAAACAAATGTCCTTCAGAAGAAATATGGTTGAATAAATTGTGCTATATCTATACTCTGGAATACTATGGTGCTATTAAAAATGGGTGAAGTAGATCTGTATTGCTGACATACAAAGATATCCATAATGTATTTGCCAGCATAAAAAGCAAAATTTTAAACAATATGTATTCGCTAATCCCACTTTTGTTTCTGAAAAAAATTTTCTGTGTATAAATGGGCTTAATATTTTGAAAATTATTAATGTTTTTCTTTTTTATTTGAATACATGATCTTTGCATTAGTTGGCCAGGGAATATTTATCTGCCTGGGGCAGGGAGAGGGGTAGTGGGATTAGCAATGTTACAGAAGAAATAAAAATGGAAACCCTGGCAAATTCAGCTGCTGACGTTCAAAAATAGGAATTTGCAGCCAGGTAATAGTCAAGTTCCTTTAGCTCCTATATATCAATGAAATATTTAGCCGCATGGTTAGAGTTGGAAGGAAGGATGTGACATTGGGGAAAGCCTGCCCCAAAGACGGACATGAGGAGAGAAAGGCAGGAAAGGCAGTGAGGCTGTGAGACATGAGGGCCCAATTTCACTTCTTGGGGCCTGACTAGGGGCAAGAGTGTTGGAAAAGGAGTGTTATCACTATGCACAGACAGGCTCTGGCCTCTATTCCCCATTTTCTCCTCAGGAAGAGAATTTTGAGGATGCCACCACAAAATCTGTTTTCCAACATAAAAAGCAAAACATGAACTGTGGGAGCCACCCTCCAAGATGACCCCCAATGATCCTCACCTCTTTGGGTTCCTATTGGGAGATAATTCTCACATTTCTGCAGGACTTGTGGGCAAGGCACTGACTGTCCTTTGTTCTGGGCTGTCTTTTCAAGGATATTTGTATAGCAAACAGCCTTGGAAATAGAGATAGTGTCTCTCTGGAGCAAACGGCAGGCATGCTTACTGCCCATTATAAAAGATTCAGTTTCCCTAAGTCAGGGCTCTTTTCCTATAACACAACCCACTGTGTGTGCAGGTGATATCTGACCCTCTTCACGTTGCCCTGTGAGAACTGGGGCTCAGGGAACTGGTGCAAAATACTGATGTTATTGCTGTGAGTAATAAACTATCCCTCATCTCTGACCAGGAATCTTGTGTCTTCTACTAGCATCTGTGGAACTGTGTCAGGCTAACGTAATAACTTGCAAGTAGGGCAAAATCTTGACAGTCCGCTACTACATTGAATCAGGACTGATCACGTGGCGAACAGAATATGGCGGGAGAGACGCCGTGTGACTTCAGGCCTAAGTTTTAAAAGACAGTATGGTTTCTGTTTGACTCTCTTGGGATGCTGACTCTTGAATACCAGTCTACATGCTGTGAGGAAGTCCAAGATGACCTGTGGAGAGGTCCACCTAGAGAAGACCCGACAGCCAGCACCAGCTTGCCAGAAATCTGAGTGAGCCAGCTTGGAAATGGACTATCACTCTGGTCAGATTTTCAGACAATTGCAGTCCTGGCTTACATCTTAGAGTAATCTCAGGGGTATCTCAGCCAGAACTGCCCAGCTAAGCCACTCCCAGATTCCTAACTCAGAGAAACCATGAGAGGTAGTAAATGATTATTGTTGTTATAAGCCACTACATGTTGAAATTACTTGTTATGCAGCATAGATAATTAATGCATGGAGCACAGGCCTCCTCCCCTTAATGGCAGAGTTATCCAGTAGACAGAGGCTCTGGGCTTTCCTGAGCTGCTCTCCACTCCCATGTGGTATGGAAGCCGAGGAGAAAGTCAGTAGACCTGCCACAGGGTCACCTAGGAGCAAAGAGAAGCTGGGTATGGACTGTTGGGCCATGGGCTGGATAGAGGATAGGAGACGCTCTTGGCATAGTCTGGAAATTACACAGCTGCCGACTTTAGCCTGAAAACCTGTAGGACACACAGCAACCGGGGAAAGGGACATAGCCCCAGAAGTCAGAGAAAGCAGACGGTGGCACTGAGGCCTAAGACCCCAACTCCTCCTCCCCTTCCACAAGGCCACCTAAGCCACACTCTCCCCACATCTTTTCTCCATACATCCAGGTGCAACCATTGGGAAAGAAGCAAGACAAAGAAGCCATTTGAAGAGACCAGGCACTACATGAAGGGGCAGTTTGAATTATTGGACTGGCCAAAACTTGGAGCACATAGGACCAAGAGTTCAATTTTTCCTGCTGATCAGTGGTTGTAGAGCTCAGGAGGAGGATAAAAGAAACATTTGTCTGCGTTTCGAAGTTGTGGTGTGAGTTAACATTTTCGACGCTGTGAAATATACACGCACATTCAGAGAATCACAAATGCACGTGTAAATAGATTGAAAAATGTCTGGGAGGCTCCTGCTCAATTGCAAACGGTGGTTATCTCTGAGGAAAGGAACGGATGGGATTGGAAGGGGAACTGACTGTGTGTGCAAGGGAAATTTGTTTTACTCTTTTTCTGTTTAATTTTTTTTAAGTAAAAGAGTGTATGTACATAGAATATATTTGTATATATAACCTATGCATATATACGTGTGTGTGTGTGTGTGTGTGTGTGTGTGTGTGTGTGTGTGTATGGAGCCCTGGTGGTGCAGTGGTTAAGAGCTCAGCTGCCAACCAAAAGGTCAGCAGTTCACATCTACCAGCCACTCCTTGGAAACCCTATGGGGCAGTTCTACTCTGCCCTATAAGGTTGCTATGAGTCAGAACTGACTCGACGGCAACAGGTATATATATATGTATACACACATAACTACATATATACATATACATATCTATCTACCTACCTGCATACATAAATATACATATATATACACATATACATATACATACATATATATATATATATACACATATATATATATATGAAAACTATCCTTAGGTTAGTTAGATCTGGATTTGAATTCTGGCTCCACCACAGTAGCTGTGTGGCTGGAGGCAATTAAATCCTTTCGAGCCTTGGTTTCCCAACCAATAAAATGGAAGATGCTAATAGTACCTCCTTCCTAGGTTTGTGGTAAATATTCAATGAGATAATCCATGTAAAGCGCTCGGCACAGCCCCTGACACGAAGCCAACGTTAACTTCTGGATAGAGCAAGTTCTGTCATGAGCATGTACTTCTGCTTAAATATTTTGAGAACTTTAAAAAAGCAGAAAAATCAAAACAATGGCGCAATAACCACCCACGGTCATACTATCCAGGTTACCAGCAAATAACTTTTTGTCACATTGGTTTGAATTCTCTCTTAAATGATACAAGTAATAGATGCATAACAATGATTGTGAGGATGGCGCAGGTCAGGCCGACCTTTTCATTCTGTTATATACCAAGTCGCTATGAGTCAGAACCGACTTGACGGCACCTAACGACAACAACAAAATGCATGCATGTGTTCTCCCTTTGCAAAATGACCGCAAACATTGCGGACGCCGCTGAGCCCCTCCTGACACCCCCCCAGGCCCCACCCTGGAGGAGCAGTAGCAGGAGTGTGATGTGTTCACTCTTCATCTGGCTTTTCCCCTGACTGCTGCTACCCGTGCCCGGTGGGAAGGGCCCTATCTATCAAGGCCTGGGAGTCAGACACACTACGATGGTGCGGACCCAGATTGACACCCAGACAGCCAGGTAGCAGGAGGTGAGCTGAAGGTAAACAGAAGCTATGAGGCAAGAGAAACTCTAAGGAGAGTCCGGTAGCTTCCCAGAGAGAAGAGGAGGGGAGAAAGAGTAGAAAGCTGTGCTAGGCTCCTGGTGGGCTACAGGAGCAGCTACCGTTTTCTGACATTTGATTAGTCACGGTCACCCGCACACAGTCACGTGGCCACATGTGATGTCACCTGCTTGGTCAGCCCCACCGCCCTCATGTCACCTGTACAGTGTCACCTAAACATAGTGAGTCTCACTATGAACAGCCAACACTCACTCTTGGTGTCACCTGCACATAGTCAGTTCTGCAGTCTCTACACTATCCCTGGTACAGTCAGAGTCACCCTCAACCTTACCTGTTTACAGCCAGTCCCACCACAGAGAGTGACGCATATAGTCACTTATCATGTCCCCTGCACGCAGTCTTGCAGTGTCGCCTGCTCAGTCACGCTCTATCCTAGAGTCACCTGCCTACAACCAGCCCCACACATTCATCTGCAGTCCACACTCCACCGGTCACACTGTGCGATATGACATCATACACAATGTCACACAACACATGCAGAATCCCCTCTCACCCCGCCCACAGATCTCACTACACACTGTGCTCCTTCGGTCCAGCCTGGGGCCCAGATTGTCCTGCTCGGAGGCCTGGGCCTGGAACCTGCCTCTGCCAGCAGGACCACCATTCAGGGGCATCGTTGGCTTCATCTTAGTGAGCCGAGGAGGCCGGGCCACGCTGCCGGAAGCAGAGCAAACCCAAAGAAAAGGCTTTGTTCTTTGTGGGCAGGTCATTAAGGGGAGCTGGAGCCCCTCTGCCAGCACCTCCCCTCCAACAAAGGAACAAAACAGCAGCTATTTTTAGATTCATGTCAAACTGCTCTCTCAGACCCTGGGGTGGGGAGTCCTGTGAGAGAGGCATTTGTGAGGGCTCTAATGAGCGGCAGCAGTCGTGCAGGCCCCGACTCCAGCGAGCGCCAGGCTACCCCTCTCCAGGCAGCTGGCCCCCATCTCTGCTGGGGGAGGAGCGAGGCTCGGATGTTCCTGAGACAAAGAGAAGGCCAAGACAATGAGAACAATGCCCGGATTCTGGGATGCCTGCTTCCCAGGGAGCATCCCCCACTCTTTGGAAGGTGGTCCCACTGAGCACAGGTCACAGGCCTCAGGACAACCACCACCTTGTTTAGCCCACCAAGCAACACATGAGCTTCATTTCCCAGAGGAAGTTTGTTGTAGTTAGGTGCCCTCAAGTCGGTTCTGACTCATAGCGTCCCTATGTACAACAGAATAAAACACTGCCCAGTCCTGCGCCATCCTCACAATTGTTGTTATGTTTGAACCCATTGTTGCAGCCACTGTGTTAATCCATCTCTTTGAGGGTCTTCCTCTTTTCCACTGATCCCCTACTTTACCAAGCATGATGTCCTTCTCCAGGGACTGGTCTCTGCTGATAACATGTCTGAAGTATGTCAGACAAAGTCTTACCGACCTCGCTTCTAAGGAGCATTCTGGTTGTACTTCTTCCAAGACAGATTTGTTCGTTCTTCTGGCAGTCCATGGTATGTTCAATATTCTTCGCCAACACCATAAATCAAATGCATCAATTCTTCTTCGGTCTTCTTTATTCGTTGCCCAGCTTTCGCGTGCATATGAGGCGATTGAAAACACCATGGCTTAGGTCAGGTGCAACTTAGTCCTTAAAGTGACATCTTTGCTTTTTAACACTTTAAAGCATTTTAAAAAAGCTTTAAAGGTCTTTTGCAGCAGATTTACCCAGTGCAATTTGTCATTTGATTTCTTAACTGCTTCCTCCCTGGGCATTGATTGTAGATCCAAGTAAAATGACATCCTTGACCACTTCAATCTTTTCTCCATTTATCATGATGTTGCTTATTGGTCCAGTTGTAAGGAGTTTTGTTTTCTTTATGTTGGGGTGTAATCCATACTGAAGGCTGTAGTCGTTGATCTTCATCAGTAAGTGCTTCAAGTCCTCTTCACTTTCAGCAAGCAAGGTTGTAACAACTGCATATCGCAGGTTGTTAATGAGTCTTCCT
>NW_004443974.1:8513224-8516065 GCF_000243295.1 Trichechus manatus latirostris
TCACCTTCCTTTAGAATAGGCATGTATATGAATCTCTTCCAGTCGATTGGCCAGGAAGCTGTCTTCCAAATTTCTTGGCATAGACGAGTGAGCACTTCACAAACAGCTGCATGTTGAAACTGAGATGTTGAAACATCTCAGTTGGTATTCTGTCAGTTCCTGGAGCCTTGTTTTTCATCAATGCCTTCAGTGCAGCTTGGACTTCTTCCTTCAGTACCATCGGTTCTTGATCATATGCTACCTCCTGAAATGATTGAATGTTGGCCAATTCTTTTTGGTACAGTGACTCTGTGTAGAGGAGGACCACCTCAAGTGAGTGACGTGCCTGGAATCACACGGGCTCATTCTGTTCCACAAGCTTCATGTAGATGGGCAGCTTTGGAGTCACCCAGACCTAAGTTTGCATCTCAGATCTGCCCTTTACGGATGTAAAATGGAGATGATAATTCACAGCTCCCACAGTTGTTGTAAGAATACCAGGGGGTAAGAACTAGGCACATAGTAGGTGCTCAGCCATCCCAAGAGCCTTGAACTGTGAGCTCTTTATGGAGCAAGGGCCTTGTCTTGTTCAATGCTGGTTCCCAGAGCCCAACATGCTGCCTGGCATATAGCAAGTGTTCAGTACATATTTGTTGAAGAGGTTAATTCAGGCTTCTTACCAGCCTTCAGCCCTACAGGCTTGCCCCAACTTGAGTTATCTTCTTCCCAATCCCTGACCCCCTGTGTCCTCTGGGAAAGAAAATTTGACCCACTAAGGCCAAGCTAAGGGGCGCTGGTGGCACACTGGTTAAAGCACTTGGCTGCTAACTGAAAGCTTAGCTGTTCGAACCCACCAGCTGCACTACAGGAAAAAGATATGGCAGGCTGCTTCCGTAAAGACTACAGCCCTGGAAACCCTACGGGGCAGTTCTGCTCTGTCCTATAGTGTCACTAGGAGCTGGAATTGACTGGCTGACAACGGGTTTGGTTTGTTTTGGTTAAGGCCAAAAGCCACTGGTCCATGGGCCCCAGTCAGCCTCTCTGGGCTGGGAGCTCTGTCCTGCAATGGCAAGGCCTGGCCACCAGGGGGCACAGTCTCTTAAGGTTTCCACACCTGCTCAGGTCCTTTCCACCACCAGGGGCCTGAAAAGGTTCTGCCCACCAGGTGGCGCTACCTCTCCACCCCTCAACCGGAGAGCAACTGGGGGCAGTTTCTCCTAAAACTGTAGGGGAGCAACATTTACTGCTAAGTACATTATCTCATGAAAGTTAGAAAGAGGTGGTTCTTTGGGTCTGACCTGATCCTCCCGCTGTGATTTTAATCTGATTTCCAGGGCCCAGTCCTCATAACTATGGAGACCTGCTGTTCCAGATTCCTTGCTCTGTCACCCTTCCCTTCCCCCAGCCAGAGAAGCCCAGACCGTCAGAGCCAGAAGGGCCTTCAGGTTGACCTGATTCTCTCTCACCCCATTTTACAGATGGGAAAGCTGAGGTCCACATAGCAGAACCATTTTCTCAAGGATACAGTGAGGAGGTGTCCGGGCCAAGACCAAAACCTAAGTCCTGTTTTTAAACTTGTGCCATTTCACGCAAAGATTGTTTTTTGGTATTGTTTTAGGAGAAGGAAAAAGAAGGAAAGAAGAAAATCTTTGTGAGATTCTTATTCTGCTCTAGATTCTTGGTCTTACTCTTTACCCACACTATTTCAGTGAATCCTCTAGCAACTCCTTGAAGAAGAAGTTATTATCTCCATTTATGGGCAAGGAAAATGAGGCTCAGTGAGGTTACCTGAAATTTCACAGCTAAGAAATAGTATCAGTATTTGTCCTCAAGACTGTCTGATTCCAAAACCTGAATTATTTCTGCTGTATTAGGTGGAACCATATAGAATGTTCATTCCCGTAGGTCAGCTTTCTTCAGATATCTTATGTGGTTAAACTTAATGCCATGTCAAAGAGACTCTCTTTTCTTGAAGGAAGGAGGCATTAACTAGAGTATGCTAGTGGCTGCAGGGGTGGTGTGTGGTGGGAGTGGATTTCTTTGGTAGCAAAACATCCTGAGGAGATCACTGTTGCTGGAGAGATTCTTCCCCCAGCCCCAAAGACCAGATCAGGATCCTGGAGTGGTCAGATGTTCAATTTCAAGGACTCCTGACTGCAGAGAGGCCATGCACCTTGGGTGCAACTACAAGAAGGGTCTTGGGATGGGGATATGGCTATGTCAAGAGGCCCCTTGGAAGAGAGATAAACCCATATGGTATAAACTTAGAAAGTCACAGAATGCCGTAGAGTGTTGTTGAATGTCAAGGAATGTCGTAAAATGCTCTGGAATGTCAAAGAAAGTCACACAATATCGTGAATTCTTGTAAATGTCATAGACTGTTGTAAATGTCAAAGGATGTCACAGAATGCCATAGACTATTGTAAATGTCACTGAATGTCAAGGACTGCCTTCCAATGTCATCTTAGAATGCTATAGATGGTGTAAGTGTCGTGGAATGACTTAGAACGTCATGGGGTGTGGTAGGCTGTTCAAGAATGTCAGCATCACAGAATGTCATGGAAGCTTGGAGCAGGAAAGGACTTCGAGGATCATTTAGGCTCATCTACTCATTTTGCAGATGGGAAAACTGAGGCCCAGAGTAGGGAAGGGCCTTGTCTAACGAGGCACACACAGACAATCAGTGGCAGATGCAGATTCAAAATCCGGGTCTCTGGAATCCCAGCCCAAAGCAGCCTCCCTTGTCTTGGGGCTCCTGGGGACTAATTAACCCTGCAATGGAAACTATGGTGCCCAGTGGGTATTAAGCAAAACTCTCAATTCTGGTTGGCACTAGCCCTGTGCTAGGATGGGGAATTAACT
>NW_004443974.1:8523774-8524935 GCF_000243295.1 Trichechus manatus latirostris
TTGCAATTGGTTTGGTCTGGTATCTAGCTATAAAATAGTATCATAATAAACTTGATGATCTGCAATCTGTTTTTTCACCTACTCACATGTGTGAGCACTTCCTAAGTTATTTAACATTCTCTGTACCATCTCTGACTATTTTTATGTATAAATCTATGGCTTCTTTGTTTTTAACCTTTTTATTATAAAATAAACTATAAATACAGAAAACCACACAAAACAGATGAATAGCTTAATGAATTATAATAGAGAAAACATCCTTATAACCACAGCCCACTTCAAGAACTGGAACCTTGCTAGGTCCCCCAGAGGCCTCCCCGAGCTCTGCCCAGTCGCAACTGTTTCCTTCTCCCCAAAATAACCAGTACCCTCATTTTTATGTTAATTACTTCTTTGAATTTCTTTGTAGTTTTATCACCCAAATGACTATACTTAGGTACTATAGTTCAGTCTTGGCCATTAAAAAAATTTGGTTTCTTTTAATTTCTTTTAATCCACACTTCCCCCTCTATCTCATTCTTTTCCTTAAAATCGATCTGTTGAGGAACGTTGGCTGTTTGACCTGTAGAGTTTCCCACAGTCTGGATGTTGCCCAGTGCAGTGTAACATGTCTTCTGTATTTCCTGAAAATTGACTGTATTTTTAATGGTCATGGCATGATTTTGTAACCAATGCCTTCTGGTTACCCAGCTCATGTTTTCTAATTAGCTATTACAGATACCACTGAGATGAACGTCCTTGTATATATATACTTTGGTGTGTGTGAATACCTTGTTCTTATGGGGCACGTCACTATCTCCTACCTCAGTGTCTCTCAGTCGGGAACACTGTGGTCTTCCCTTCACGTCTACCTGTCCGGTCTTTGAGTGCCGTATCAGCGTCCTCAGTCCACCAGCAGGTGGGGCTAGAACCGTCCAGAGCTCCATTCCCCACACTCTATGTCCCACCCCCATCTGAGTTTGATACACTCTGGGCCACTGGGAGACTCCTTCCATGTGGTCCAGCTTCTTAGCCCTTCCCCCAGCCCGTATTTCTGAGGTCCTAGTTTGCTTTGCGAGCTCTGGTGGTACAGTGGTTAAGAACTCGGCTGCTAACCGAAAGGTCGGCAGTTTGAATCCACCAGCTGCTCCTAGGAAACCCTATGGGGCAGTACTACTCTGT
>NW_004443974.1:8526920-8528107 GCF_000243295.1 Trichechus manatus latirostris
TTTTTGAACTTGGTTTTTTTAGTTCCTTTGATAGAAAAGAGTTGTCCTTAAACTTAAAAGACCTTATTTTTATCAGTAGAAACTTCAAAAAGGCAATGGAAAAATGAACCAAAAACCTGTAAAAATACATCACAGTAAAATAAAGACAAATGGCTGATAAAAATGAAATCATGCTTATCCTTTCTAGTGAACAAACAATACAAATTAAAATGATGAAATACCACCTTTTGCCTATCACATAGGCAAAGATTTTTAAATGTTAGTGTCTATCACAGTGTGGCAGGCTAGTATTTATTCCCTCAAATACATTCTTTCTTGCTTTCATAGTAATGGGGCTTTAGGTGGGCACACGGATACCCAGCTAGAGACTATACTTCCCAGACTCCTTTGCAGCTAGGTATGAACATGTGACTAAATTCTACCAATAGAATATGGGAGAAATGATGTGTTCAATTTTAGCTTCATTTGTTATGCTAGTTAGCATTCTAGAAGGAAAGCGATGACACTCTCAAATTAGGTAAATTTCAGAGAGTTAAATAAAAAGACTATTTACAAAGGTATAGGCAGGGTTTAGGAAAAGTAACAAAGGATGACCAAGTCCTAGGCTAGCAATAATAGGGAGCGATTATCTTTTCTAGGCCTGAAAGTCAGGAGAGGGCAGCAAATACACATCTAGAGTGAGAACTGCATGGAGTGGGCCATCAGACGGAAGCTATTGACTTCAGGAAAGGGGCATAGGCAACCTGTGAGGATCTGGCAGGGAAGGAGCCAGGGAAATAGTCTGCCTGATGTCTTTCTTCCATCCTGTGGTCTCTCATTGGTATCTCCCATTGGCTGAATAAACTGGAAGCCAGAGGGTAAGGCCATCTATAAAGGTCAGCTTCCTAATGCACACAGCAGAACAGAGGGTGGAGAGTGGATCTGGAGGGGTGAAGATTCAGCACAATACCCAGCACCCTTGCTACAAAAAGAATAAAATTGCTTGCTCTCTACTGCCTCTCTTTCTCCTTTCTTGCAGGATGAAAGCAAATGAGGACCGGGGTCAGCTTTGCCATAGAAATAGAGACAATCCCCTAGGAGATGGCAGAAGAAGACGTAAGCAACTACAGTTGCTAAACGTTCCCACATTGACTGTTCCTACCTTGATTATTACACACACAAAAGAATTCATCTTGTTTGAATAACTG
>NW_004443974.1:8529094-8531679 GCF_000243295.1 Trichechus manatus latirostris
CTTCAAGTTGTGCAACCATTCTCATCCTCCTTTTCCAAATTGTTCCTCCCCCATCAACATAAACTCACTGACACCTAAGCTTCCTATCTAATCTGTTTGTCCACTAGAATTTAATCAATGTGCATGTGGTTTTCTTACTTGCCTTTCCTAGTGCCTAAATTTGGTTCTGATTTCCCATCTCTGAGACCTGTCCCATCTTCACTCTATGCTATGTGTGCTTTAGGCTTATAGCTGTGACTTTATCCCTAACTTCACTCACGATTCACAAGATGCTTTAATGTTCATTCATTCACAGCTTCTCTAATGCTGACTCCCATAGATCCCTTGGTTCTTGCCTTGTTAGACCCAACCTCATAGCTAATCCGAACGCTTACATTGCAGAATCGTTTACTGTCAAAACTGGTTTTTGCCCAACTCTTAGAAGAGTCTGGGTTTTGTTTATTTACAAAGGGCATCCCTGGCAGCTCTGGGCAATTTGGTTCGTGTGAACAATGGCAGCAGGGTGGAAAGTGGTAGGATCCAGGGACCTGTAGCGTAGGATCCAGGGACCTGTAGCGAACACTGGCCAATTTTCAGCACCAAGGAGAGCTCCAAGGGAGTTGTGCTCCAGGACGATCTCCTGCTGACAAACGTCTTTTATGCTGGGTATCTCTTGGATACCCCTGTAGGTCACATTCACAGGAAAGAATTGTGTATCCCTAGGGTGTCAAATAGTTTCATCTTCCATGCTAAGTATAATTAACTGGTACTGGCTACACAAGTTGCTCTATTGGGGAGAACTGTGAAGCCTTGTATAGGTTCAACAGGAACTAATGCCAAGATTGATTAATAATGTCTGCCACAGGTGAAAAATGAAAGCCATGGAATATTTGCTATGCATTTGACAATTCTAGTATAGCCCTTAGGGTACCTTGTTTCTTAACTGGATAAAGCAAGCCCACTCCTCCAGGAATTCAAATTCTTTATATTCAAGGTGGAATCTAGTGCATATCTTGCTGGAAATTTGAACTTGTGCTTCATTTAGTCATAGTGTGCTTCATTAGCTCCCATCAGATGAGTATCTGCCTCACTTTTTCTGCCCCAATATTCTGGCTCCCTGAATCCTAACCCACCTAGTTGAGATACTCAACCCCTACTTGGGTTTTGCCAATCTCCTTTCCCAGGTCTCTGACATTGTCTATGACTGTTCACTGCCTAAGAGTGGTCCAACTTCAACCCAAATGGACTCCCACCCCTTCCATCCCATCCACCCCCACCTACTCACCAGAACTGTGACATTCCCTCAGAGGCTTGTTTCTGTCAAAATCAAGGGATCAGGCCCTAGGAATATCAATTCCATCCCATACCAGGACTGAGCTCCTAGGTGCTTTTGGATTCTCTGATTTGATCTTCTCTCTTCCTCCTGCTTTACTTCTCCATCAGCCTCTTCAGCTCTGACCATGCTGAGTCCTAGCTTCCTCCTGCCTCCTCTTTCTCATTATACCAAATTATTGAGGACTTCCAATTTAGGAAGTTTACATACAGGACATGTTTCAAATCCAATGCCATCTCATCTGTCTCCTACCTAGGCAGGATGCTCAGACCACAAACATAAATGACCCCATGGACCTCAACATCATTTCTGGTTTCTTTCTGGGGACCTATGCTCAAGACTCTACCCACAGCTAGGAAGAACCGCTTCTAAACCCAGCCATCCACTGAGAGACCCCCAGGGAGTATAAGGGCCCAAGACTAGGGATGCTCTCCTTATAGAAGGAGGGAGTTTAACATGCTGAGATGGGTCTCTGGGATCTACAGCCCATCCTTGGACCATCTCCCCTTCACAACTGATTAGTGACTCTAGTATTATCTTGGCTTCACATTTAAAATAGGCGAGGAGGACTGCTGATTGGGACAGAGAGCCTTGGGCCCTGTGGGAAGGTGAGTACAATGTTTGATTTACAGGAGCTTAAGGGAGAGTCTGAGAACAGGGTTGCACTGCCAGCTCCACGTTTAATTTCCACCACTCTTGCTCTTTCTCTTCTTTTTTTTCTGCCTCTTTCTTTCAGAACTCCGGGCTCCGTTTCTTCTCTGTCTTCTATCCACACTCTTCCTCTCTGTTCTCTTCTGCTGTTCTTCCTTTTAAAAAAATGACTTTTAATGAATTTTGTTCTGAAAGTATCAATTTATTTAGAAAATTTAGAAAACATAAGAAAATATAACTAATAACCTCATCATCTAGAGACACCCACTATTACCACCTTATAATATTCTTCCAATCTCTTTTCTTTGTTTTCTTTTTTGACAGAATGATTTCAAATGTGTTTATTACACACAAGAACAAATGAAGCCACCTAGTTATATAACGTTTAAGCAAGAGAAATATAGAGAGTGAAATTTGAATGTTTCTTCACACTTCTCCAACTTCAACTCTTTCTCAGAAATAACCAGTGTTATCTTTTGGGTGTATATACTCTGGGCATTTATTTATGTTTTTACATGCTTATGTGTTAGCTGGTAATTGTGTTCAGGCTCTAGTAAGAGAGACTGAAATCAATAGTGGCATAACAAAGTATGTGTTTATTGTTCTCTCATGTAAAAGCAGT
>NW_004443974.1:8532263-8534107 GCF_000243295.1 Trichechus manatus latirostris
ATCATGATAAATGGAGAAAAAATTGAAGTTGTCAAGGATTTCATTCTACCTTAATCAACAATCAATGCCCAGGGAAGCAGCATTTATGAAATCAAATGATGTATTGCATTAGGCAAATCTGGTGCAAAAGACATCTTTAAGGTTCTGAGAACAAAGATGTCACTTTGATGACTAAGGACTCCTGACCCAAGCTATGGTCTTTTCAGTAGCCTCATATGCATAGGAAAGTTGGACAATGAAAAGAAGACAGAAGAAGAATTGATCTATTTGAATTGTCTTGGTGGAGAATAGTGAATATACCATGGACTGCTAGAAGAACGAACAAATCAGAAGAAATATAACTGGAATGCTCTTTAGATGGAGGATGGCAAGACTTGGAAACCCTACGGGGAAGTTCTACTCTATCTTATAGAGTTGCTATGAGTTGAATCGAATTGACAGCTACGGGTTATGGTTTACTTTGGACATGTCATCAGGAAAGACCAATCCCTAGAAAAGGACATCATATTTGGAAAAGTAGAGGGTCAGCAAAAATGAGAAACCCTCATTGAGATGGATTGACACAATAGCCACAACAATGAGCTCAAACATACCAAAGATCATGGAGACAGTGCAGGACTGGACAATGTTTCATTCTGTTAAACCTAAGGTCGCCATGAGCTAGAACCAACTTGATGGCAACTAACAACCACAGCATAGTATTGTGTTAGTTGTATGATTTTATTAGATGCCCTTTATCGGATTAAAGAAGTTCTCCTCTGTTCCTAATTTGCTGAAGAGTATTCTTTTTTTTTAAATCCTGAATGAGTGTTGGCTTTCGTCAAGTGCTTTTTCTTTATCTATTGAAATGATCATACAGTTTTTCCTTTTTATTGTGTTAATCAGTGAACTACACTGACTAATTTTCAAATGTTAAACTAGCTTTGCGTTTCTGACATTAACCCCACTTGGTCATGATGTATTACCCTTTTTATATGTTATTGAATTTGATTTGGTAATATTTTGTTGTAGATTTTGTGGTCTATGCTCATGGGAGATATAGATTTGTGGTTTTCTATCTTTTTTCATAATATGTTTGTCAGGTTTTGGTAATAGGATTGTGGTAGTCTCATAAAATGAATTAGAAAGTGTTCTCACCCTCTTTATTGTCTATAAGAGTCGTGTGAGATTAGTGTTATTTATTCCTTAAATATTTGGTAGAATTCTCTCATGAAACCATTTGGGCCTGAAGTTTTCCTTGTAGGAAGATTTTCAATAACAAATTCAATGGCTTTAATAGATATTAAAAGAAAAAAAACCCAAACCTGATTGCCATCGAGTTGATTCCCACTCATAGAGACCCTGTAGGACAGAGTAGAACTGCCCCATAGGGTTTCTAAAGAGTGGCTGGTGAATTTGAACTGCTGACTTTTGGTTAGCAGCCAAGCTCTTAACCACTACCCCACCAGCGTTTCTGGTTATATATTACTATAAAGATATTTGTATTTATTTCACATTGGGTCATCTTTGTGTCTTTCAAGAACGTGTTCTTATTTAAATTGTTGAATTTATTGGCACAAATTTATTTATAATATTCCCTTATTATTCTTTAATATTTCTAAGATCTATAGTTATAACTCTTCTTTTGTTCATGATATTGGTAATTTATGTTCTGTCTTTTTCTTGATCATTTTATCAACTTTGTTGATCTTAAAGAATAAAATTTTGGCTTTGTTAATTTTCTCTATTATTTGTCTGTTTTCTATGTGTGATGGTTAAGATTGTGTGTCAACTTGGCTGGGCCGTGATTCTCAGTGTTTTAATGTAATCACTCCCATGATTGGATATACTGTGAGTAGCCAATC
>NW_004443974.1:8538210-8539518 GCF_000243295.1 Trichechus manatus latirostris
TTGCTCAATGGGCTCATGAACAAAGTGGCCATGGTGGCAGGGATGGAGGTTATGCATGGGCCCAGCAGCATGGACTTCCACTCACCAAGGCTGACTTGGCCACCTCTGCTGAGTGCCTAATCTGCTGGCAGCAGAGACCAACACTGAGTCCCCAGTACGGCACCATCCCTCGAAATCATCAGCCAGCAACCTGGTAGCAAGTTGATTACACTGGACCACTTCCATCATGGAAAGGGCAGAATTTTGTCCTTACTGGAATAGACACTTACTCTAGATATGGATTCGCTTTCCCTGCATGCAATGCTTCAGCCAAAACTACTATCCGTGGACTTACAGAATGCCTTATCCACAGTCATGGTATCCCACACAGCATTGCCTCAGATCAAGGGACTCACTTCACAGCAAATGAAATGCGGCAGTGGGCCCATGCTTATGGAATTCACTGGTCTTACCATGTTCCCCATCATCCTGAAGCAGCTGGCTTGACAGAACGATGGAATGGCCTTCTAAAGACACAATTACGGTGCCAGCTACGTGGCAATACTTTGCGGGGTTGGGGCAATGTTCTCCAGGAGGCTGTATATGCTTTAAACCAGTGTCCAATATATGGCGCTGTTTCTCCCATAGCCAGGATTCACGGGTCCAGGAATCAAGGGGTGGAAATGGGAGTGGCACCACTCACTATTACCTCTAGTGACCCACTTACAAGATTTTTGCTTCCTGTCCCCTCAACCTTATGCTCTGTAGGCCTAAAGGTCTTAGTTCCAAAGGGAAGAATGCTCCCACCTGGAGACACATCACTGATTCCATTGAACTGGACGTTAAGAATGCCACCTGGCCACTTTGGGCTCTTTATGCCTCTGGATCAACAGGCAAAGAAGGGAGTTACCATGCTGGCTGGTGTGATTGATCCTGATTACCAAGAGGAAATCAAACTGATCCACATAATAGAGGTAAAGAAGAGTATGTCTGGAATGCCATGTGATTAAAGTCAATGGAAAACTACAGCAACCTAATTCTGACATGAATACTAATGACCCAGACCCTTCAGGAATGAAGGTTTGGGTCACCCGACCAGGCAAAGAACCACAACCAGCCGAGGTGCTTGCTGAAGGCAAAGGGAATACAGAGTGGGTGGTGGAAGAAGGTAGTTCTAAATACCAGTTACGGCCACGTGAGCAGTTGCAGAAACGGGGACTGTAATTGTTACGAGTATTTCTACTTTGTATGTGTGCATCAAATACTTTTGTTTCCTTCACTTATAAAATATAAGCTGTAAACAGGGCTAGTGCGTTTTCAATTGTACGC
>NW_004443974.1:8540569-8549325 GCF_000243295.1 Trichechus manatus latirostris
TCTAGTTGTGAACCGTATTGGTTAATGTAACATGTGCACTCTGGGTGGAGCAAACGGTTAAACACTTGGCTACTAGCAGAAAGGTTGGCAGTTCAAACCCACCTAGAGTACCTTGGAAGACAAGGCCGGTAATCTGCTTCCAAAAGGTTACAGCTTTGAAAACCCTTTGGAGCAGTTCTACTCTGGACACATTGGGTTGCCATGAGTCGGAATTGACTCAACAGCAGCTAACAACAACAACAATTCTTACGCATATACACGTTTATGATTGTCGTGTTTTTCTGATGAATTAACCCCTACATCATGATGAAATACTCCTTTTTATCTTTGGCAATACTCTTTGTCTTGAAATCTACTTTACCTGATATTAATGTAACCCTCCAGCTTTCTAATGCTATTTTTTTTTGCATAGTATATCATGTTCCTTCCACTTACTTTCAACTTATATTTGAAATAGGTTTCTTGTACACAGCGTATGTATGGGTCTTTTTTTTTTTTTAAATCCATTTCGACAATCTGTCTTTTAATTGAAGTGTTTAGAGCATTAACATTTAATGTAATTATTGATATGGTTGGGTTTAGGTCTAGCAGTTTACCATTTGATTTCTATTTGTTCTCTCTGTTCTCCTTTTCTGCTGTTTTGGGTTGATTGAATTTATTTCAGAATCTATTTTAATTAATCTGTTAGATTTTTGGCTTTATTTCTTTGCATTATTTTTTAATTGTTATGCTAAAGATTAGACTAGACTTCCTTAATTTAATTTCCTTGCAACTATATAGAACAATTTACCCCCTTCCCTCCCATCATTTAAGCTATGATTTTCATATGTATTACAGCTATGTATGTTATAAACCCCATAATGTGATGTTATCATTTTTGCTTTAACTGGTTATATGTATTTTAATAAATTAAGAGGGAAAATAGTCTTTTATATTTACCCACATATTTACCATTTATAGTGGTATTAATTCCTTCCTAAAGATCCAAGTTTTCATCCGGTATAATTTTCCTTCATCCTGGGAACTTCTTTTAACGTTTCATGTAGTGAAAAATCTATTGTAATGAATTCACTTTTCTTTAATCTAAAAATACTTTATTTCAGGTCCCTGATTCCAAGAACCTCTTCTTCCCTCAAGGGGAGCAAATACATAGAAACTAACTAAGAATCCATTTTAAAAAACAACTCATGGTGACGTCATGTGCGTCCCAGTAGAATTGTACTCATAGGATTTTCAGTGGCTGATTTTTTGGAAATAGATCAGCAGGCTTTTCTTCCAAGATGACTCAAGGTGAACTTGAACTTCTAACCTTTCAGCTGCTAGCCACTTGCACCACCCAGGGACTCCAAGAGTCCATAGGATTCAATAAACAAGGAGTTATTTATTCTGTCTTAGGTCTGCTATGGAAATGAGAAAGCATGGATTGGTAGAGACTCAGTGTTTGACAAATGACTTAAAGGTTGTGGACTTCTCCACTACCAACAATTACTATGAACAATAATCATAATGAATCAGTTTGACTTAGAGACATTGTTTTATGTACAGAAAGGATCTATTCAAGTATTAACTCTTTCTTCTGACAAGATAAAAATCTACGACTTTAAAGATGTCTGAATATATTCTGATGGATTATTTTAAAGAAAAAGAAAATACATTTAACAAACTAGTTGTTGTTTGTATGTGATTCTATGGTAGGGCTGGCATATTCAATACCTAAAAGGCCCAAACTAAAAGTGTAAATTAATGAAAGAAACAGGGTACGTATTAACACATATCAATAGCCTTCATTTTCATAAATAAAAATGCAGAGCCTTAAAAAAAAAAACAAAAAACTTTACTTCATCTCCATTCTTGAAGGATATTTTCACTAGATATGAAATTATAAGTTGATAGTTTTTTCTTTCAGCATATTTCCCAAGTGTCTTCTGGCCTCCATGGTTTTTCATAAAAATTCAACGTTCAATAAAATCATTGTCCCCTTGTACATAATATATCATTTTGGGGGGCTCCTTTCAAGATTTCATTTTTTGGTTTCCAGCAGGTTGACTATGATGTACCTAGGTGTAGTTTTCTTTGTATTTATCTTGCTAGTTGTTTACTGAAATGCTTGAATATGAAAATTTATGTCTTTCACAAAATTTTGGGATATTTTCAATCATTTCTGCAAATAAGTTTTCTGCCCCATTTTCCCCTCTCTTTCTCCTTCTCCAATTACATGTATGCTAATCCTTTTGATATTATCCCACAGGCATCTGAGTTTCTGTCCTCAGACTGGATAATTTCTATTGCTTTATTACCAAATTCACTGACTTCTGAGGTCAAAGAACACGTGTGTGTATATATATAAATTCCCCATTTCCACCTTCCTGCATCCCCTGATAACCACTAATCTTTTGTCTCAATGGATTTACCTCTTCTAGATATTTCATGGAGCCCTGGTGGCACAGTGGTTAAGAGCTCAGCTGCTAACCAAAAGATTGGTAGTTCGAATCCACTAGCTGCTCCTTGGAAACCCTATGGGGCAGTTTTACTCTGTCCTATAGGATAGCTATGAGTCAGAATCGACTTAACGGCAAAGGGTGGATATGTCATATACATGGGATCATAAAATATTTGCCTTTCTCATCTGGCTTATTTTGTTTAGTATAATGTTATCAAGATTCATCAGAACTTCAGTTCTCTTTATAGTGAATAATCCTGCATTGTATGTACATACCACATCTTGTTTATTCATCTATTGGTGGGCACTTGGATTGTTTCCACCTTTTGGCTGTTGTGAATAATGCTGCAATGAACATTAGTGTACATGTGTCTGTTTGAGTTGCTGCTTTCCGTTCTTTTGGGCAGATACCTAAGAGTGGCATTGCTGGGTCATACGGTATTTCTATGTTTAACTTTTTTAGGAACCGTCAAATTGTTTTCCACAGTGCTGTACCATTTTACATTCCCACCAGCAATGCACAAACGTTCCAATATCTCCATATCCTCGCCAACACTTGTTATTTTCCTTTTTTAAAAATAATAGCATTCTAGTGTTTTCTACAACTATTATATATAGTATACAATTACATTCATACATATATTTTCCTTTAAACTGGAGATTGGAGAGATAGGACTCTATATCCAGTCTGTCATTTTTATCCAATCTCTGGTGCTCCTTAATCCTCTTTAAATTCTGTCTTCTCTCTGTCTTTCTTAGATTTCTCTGACCTTTAGCCTCGATCTCTTACAGTTTTTCTCTGGCTGTATTTGTGTCTCTCTCTATGTCTCTGTCTCTGGCTGTGGTTCTGTTTCTGTGTCTTTCTGTGGCTTCAACTCAGTTCTGATTATCTCTATTCATGTCTGTCTCTTCCTGTTTCTCTAAGCCCCTCTGTCTCATGAGCTCCCTAATCTCAGTGGTTGCTCCCTATCAGTGGGAGGCTCTAGCCCTCATGGCTGCCTGGCTCTGGAGCAGTCTGTGGGTGGGGGAGCCCCAGATTGCTGCAACGTGGAGCAAGGATTTCCAACACATGCTCCTTCTGGCAGCCTGCCACCACAGCTCACCGCCTGCCAACATCACACTTCAACTTAAAGAGGGAAAACTGCCAGACCAATGTTTTAGCTACAGCCCTGTGTCAGGGTTGCATGGGGAATCTCACAGCAGCCCCTGCCAGGAGCTAGAGCTGTGAGGGGATTAGGGAAGGGGGCTCTGGGCTGCTGGGCGTTGGTGGGCGGTCCTGGCTGCCACCCTCTCTGGCCTCTCTGATTCTGGATACCAAAAAATTTGCCTGGAATCCACTCTGGGCTCTGAGCTGAACCAAGTTCCTCTGGGCTCTCCCAGATCAGGGGCTCTTCCTTTCCTAATCTACTTCTGGGCAGGTAAGTCACTAGTGGTCCTGTTTACTCTCTCTATCGCCTCTCCCTGCCCCACTCATCCACAGTGTGGCTGCTGCCTCCATCTATGGGCAGGGTAGCCCTGTGTTGTGAGCCTAGAGACCCTCTGCTCAGGGAATGGTCTGGGACTGAGGACAAGAATTCCTCTAGTTTTACTTGTCAAGAGTTAGGAAATGTCAGAGACCAGTGTAGAAGCACTCATCCTCACCAATGAAGAAATGCCCATTCCTGTCAGTGCAAGAGCGCCATTCTTTTCTAGATTTATCCCTGCCTGCATAGAAGTGCCCATCCTTGCTAGGGTAGACACACTCATCTATAGAAACGCACATTCTAGAAAATCTGGGGATCCCTATTTATACCAGTATAGAAGCAGCCATGTCTACCTGTGTAAAACATCCTTCTCTGCCAATATAGACTCACCAGTCCTTTAAAAATAATCATACCCCTGCCTGTCCTGGTCGATATTCCCAGTGCAACCACTGCAGAGGCTTTCCTTTCTATTGGTGTAGAAGCACTCACACTTGTGAAGTGGGCACTCCATTACTGTCAATATAGAAATGCCCCCATGTTAACTCCCATCCTGACTCAATTGAGATATCCCTTCTTCCAAGCAGTCTTCCCATTCTTCCAGCAAATATGTACCCTCCTTACATGTACGAAGGCCCGCATTCAGGCCAAAGTAGAAACGTGCTCCACTTTAGAGCATAAAGCACCTGGCAGAGTCAGTGCTTTATTATCATTCCTCCCACAGTGGAGGTGCCCAGTACTCCAGCGTGGATGAGTCTAGCCTAGAGCTGGAGAGATGCCTCCTTTTAGGAGGACGGTGGCTCCTAGGGCTGCAAATATAAAAACATACATCCTTATTAGCATAGAAATATCCATTCCTACTAGTGTAGAAACACCCATCCTTGAGAATGTGGAGGCTCCCCATCTTGCCAGTGTGAAGGTATCCATCTAAACCAATGTACAAGTGCCCGTCCAAATGGAAGCAACTACCTGTGGGAGTGAGCCAGTGTGAATGCACCCATCTGCTGCCAGAGGCAGGAAGGCCCCTTGAGATACCCAGCAGACCCAGAAGGAGCATGTATCAATGAGGGAGGGCAGCAGGGAGAGTTGGGGGGAGGTGGAGCCACCTGATCAAAACCAACAGCCTGGAGGAAGTGCCAACTGCCAATATAAACAGATAAGCAGTAATAATCACTCTTTCTTAAAGGCCCCACTTGCTTGTCCCATTTTTCTGAGACCGCCACCTGCACAGCTGCTCCTGATCAAGGACCATTTAATTCATTCCCAGATCATTGTCTGCACTAATTGTCTTAGACAAACCGAAGTTCATCTCACCTTATTCCCAAATGGCCTAGAGGGCTTCTAATTACCTGTAGGTGGTTCTCCACATAATCACAGCCCAGCTTCATTAAAGATCACAATATGTTCCTGTAATAGGTTTCCCATTAAAATCCAATGGGTTCCCATCAAAATGAGTTATGTCCCAGAAAAAAAAAATCCAGTAAAATCTATTTTAATGAAAGTGAATTAAATATTACATGTGTCTGTTTCTGCCAACAGGTTGCACTTGAGACTGTGCTAGCAGAGAATGGAGGGGAGAGGTGGGGTGAGAGGGGAGGGGAGGGGGCAGGGGGGCTCAGAAGTGGGGTGAGAGTGTTGGACTCAGACTTCAGTTTGAATCCCAGCTCTGCCACTCCAAGTGTGACCTTGGCTAATTGTTTTTTCACCTCTTTGAACCTCGGTTTGTTCATCTCTGAACTGGAAGTGATAAACCCTAGGTCACAATTTTTTTTTGCTAGGATTAGAGTCCATATATATATATAAAGTGTTTTACTATAAGACGTAGTCAATATATGTCACTATTATTATAAATATTATACCAAATATTGCATTAGACAGCTGTGCTGCATAATAAACAGCACCACCACCCCAAAATCTCAGTGGCTTCCTTACAACACACCTGTATTTCTCACGGGGACTGCAGGTTAACAGTACTCCACAGTTTTCTCTATCCCCAGGTGTTTTCACCTGATTCCCTGGTTTTAAATATCATCTATTTAAATATCATCTGTATGGTTTTGACACGTGTATTTCAGGCCCCGGCTGCTCCCCTAAGCCCAACTGCATGCCTGATGTCTCCACTAAGATGCCTAGACCAGATGGGACCTTCTGTGCAGGCACCTGAGACCAACTCTGACTGACAGAAGCAGAAAAGCAAGGTATTCAAAGGATGCTGTGCAGGTCCTGGAATCTTTAGGAGGCCTGGTTGAGGAATCAGGCTTAGAGAGTGGGCAGGAACAAAAGGAAGCCAGGCAGCCAGGACCGTGCCTGGAAGAGGTATGGAAAGAACACCACTGCCAAAGTTTTTCTTCATGTATTTTTTTTCTCAGTAGAAGAGGACCCCTTTACACAGAAGCCCACCTCTCCCATAAACTTCTCCTGTGTAATGAGTAGGGTCATGTCACAGTTCTGTCATCCGTGCCCAAACCAGTCCCTGGCAAGAGGAATGGAATCACCATGATTGGTTCAGATTCGTGAACATTTCCTCCCTTCTTGGGGCAGGAAAGGGGCTCCGTGAATTACAGAGTGCCCAATAGTCAACCAAAGTCAGGGTTCCATTAACAAGAAAGAAAGTGGGCCACGGCAGTTGAATGGGAACTCATAGTGTCCATCCCACACTCCTATTGCCCAAGGAAACCAGCCATCAAATACAATCTCATAATGTTAAAGCAGCACTGGTATTCTTGTTCTTCTGTGATTATAGTAGGTCCTCTTGGAGTTTTCAACCTTAAGGTAGTTGTTGACTGCCAGAATGTTAGTAATAGAATTGTTTTCAAGAACAAAATTTTAGACAGAACTCCAAACTATAAAGCAGATAAAGAAAAATACGCTGGTTAACAGACAGACAAAGAAATACTCTGGTTCTTTGGGAATGTGTGTGCAGGGGGTGGGTGGGTGGAGGGGCTCTAAATCCCATTTGCTCTGCCTCCCTCTTCACTGTCTCCCACCAGGACCTCTGAGACATTGTTAAAGAGCACGGGATTCTGCCAAAGTCGGCTAGGAAATCACTGTAGAAAGAAAAAGGAATTCCCATATATTGAGTATCTACTACTTTCCAGGCAATTGTGCACGCATTTACTTCTTCAATCCAACAATATCCTTTATACCCATTTTAAAAAGAGATGAAGGTCCCTAGGTGGCACAATTGGTTTGTGCTTGACTGCTAACCTAAAAGTTGATGGTTCAAACCCAGCCAGCGGTACTCCAGAAGAAAAGACCTGGCAATCTGCTTCCATTAAGATTTGTTGTTGGTGGTGGTGGTTGCTGTGAAGTCGATTCTGACACATGGTGACCCTGTGTGTGCAGAGTAGAACTGCTCATTAAGGTTTTCAAGGCTGTGACCGTTCAGAAGTAGATCAACAGGCCCGTCTTTCAAGGCGTCTCTGGGTGGAATCGAACCACCAACCTAGTAGTCGAGTGCTTCATTAAAATTACAGCCAAGAAGGCCATCTGGAGCCGTTCTCCGTAACACATGAGGTCACTATGAGTCGAAATCCACTTGGCAAGCAACTAACAACAACAACAAAGAGATGAAGTCACAACAGCAACGAGGGATGAAGTCACTGCCAAAAGCCATATAGTAAGGGGTACAGCCAGGATTGGAAATCAGATGTCTGTCTCCAAAACGAGTGTTAGGTCTAAGACACAGAGCTGTGCCCTTGCCTCCACCTCCCAGCTGCTGGCTGGCCTCAGGACAGTGCCCCAAGCTGGCAGTGGGGTGTATTAAGAAGAGCACATGTTTTGGAGTCATGTGGTGACTTTTGGAGAGGCCTGAGTTTAAGTTCCAGCTGTGACTTTAACTGGCTCTGTGACCTTGGGCAAGTCTCTTGACCTCTCTTGGTCTCAGTTTCCTGATATGCAAAATAAGACTTTGGATCCTCATGGCTTTGACATTCTAAGACCTAAATATAGCCCACCCCAGCTGCCCAGCTGGCCTGCTTGACACCTGCTGAGCAAGTCCTCATCATAGATGAGACAGGAACGGTATTGAAGGGCCTGGGCCTCAAGGGAGGAAGTGAAACTGGAGCCCTCTGGCACCCCACCCCACCCCGACACGGCGCCACCATCTGACCTGATTAAAACCCAGCCAGAGGAGGCCCTGCTACTGACTCAGCCCCTTGTCCTATCTGATTTTCAAAGTTGATTCCTAGAAGTTGAAAGTCACTTCTCCTCTTCTGCAGTCATCACCACCACCTCCCACCATGAGTCAAGTTCTAATTCTGTCCCACCATGGAGCCAGGAGGAAGGCAGTGACGACACAGGGGGTTTTCAGGGGAAAGTCTGGTTGGAAGTCTGGAGGCTGGGGCATTGCCAGAAGGGTTGAGAAAGGCAGAGGACAGTCCTAGTCATGAGTGGAAATGTGGTGTGTGCAGTGTAGTATTCATAACCGGAGACAAGACCCTAGCTCTGCCACTTACCAGCTGTGTGACCCTTGGCATGTTACTTAATCTCTCTTTGCCTCAGTTGTATGTCAAATAAACAGGAAATCCCTCCTTCCCAATTTCATTTCTCAGAAATAACCACTGTTAATGGTTCTGAGTATGTCCTTCTATATTTTCTCCTTTGCACATAGAAAACAGAAGAAATAGATAAAGATTAAGATGGAAAAGCGATAGAGAGATGGCAAGATTGGAATAGAGTTGATAGTTCGAAACACGACAATGGGATCATACCATCCACTGTTCTGAGAGGTGGTTTAGAACAGGGTTAAAAGTACAGGCTCTGCTGTGAGCGGCCAGCTAAGACACTCCACTGGTCTCATCCCTTTGGGAGCAAGGGAGAATGAAGAGAACAGGATACAAGGAAAAGATTAGTCC
>NW_004443974.1:8553798-8586402 GCF_000243295.1 Trichechus manatus latirostris
ATTTGTCCAAGAATCTCTACTCTACCTAAAAGTCCCTAAACAAAAATGTATAATGTGTGCTTTGTTTCTAACCATGACCCAAATAGAAACTAATAAAACTCAAACTTTAAGGCTCCACAGATTAGCAAATCAAACACAAGCAATTTTTATTATTTAGGATTAATTTAGACAATCAGTCAAGACAAAGTTTGTGAAATAGCTAACATGTCTTGTTGCACCGTGGTTACTTCAGAAAAAGTAGAACAGAAGATTAAGCAATTGTGAAAGACGGGCACGTGGTTAGCTAAAGGTAACCAAACGGATCCTTGAGATTTACTTTCCTAGTTAGACAGGCCATGCATTCTCAGTACGGGTGATATCATCTTCAAGAGGAAAAATTATTCTTGAGGGACAAACAAACCTTATTCTTTTTATCTATAAAGCACAGATATGCATGCAGTACATAAACAGATATGTAGTATATCTATGGTATTATTAGAGAAAAATGTCTAAAAAGGATCCTTAACCACCAGTTGCAATCAAGTCGATTCTGACTCATGACAACCACATGTGTATCAGAGTAGAACCATGTTCCATAGGGTTTTCAATGGTTGATTTTTTGGAAATAGATCACCAAGCCTTTCTTCTGAGGCACTTCTGGTTGGACTCGAACCTCCAACCTTTTGGTTCTCATGAGAGTTGTCCATGCACTCTGCCTCCTCCTCCTTACCTCCATAGCTCACCCAAATGACCTGTGTTCCTTGGAGTCCTACAGTTCCACGAAGGCACTCCAGGAGCTGAGGCAGGAGTCAGGGGGCTCTGTACTTTCCACTTCCTCCCCGTCCTAAACTGCAGCGTGCTCATCTGTCCTAACATGTCTAATCCAGCTTCAGCCACCTAGACTCCCTATTTATTATTCCATATAGAATGTCTGCTTGCACTTCCCTTGGGCTGTTTTGGAACACACCGTTTGACTCTTCAGTTCAAAGTGGTTTCATCTGGCCACTACCAGCTCAGAATGGTTTGAACCAACTACACTGGTTTATGTAGCTCAGACAAATGTTGTGGGTCCAGCTTGACTAAAACAGGCCAAATTGGGGAGTGGTGGTCAGGCACAGTGAGGGAGCCCCAGCAGACATGATGCAGCTTGAGCCAGTGCAAACCTGTTTGTTGGTCCCATCTAATTTGCTCTGGCCAATACTGAGCTTTGTAAGTGTATTGGGGGCCCAATAAATTTTAAAAAAAAATTTTTATTGTGGAGAATCATATATAACATAAAATTTGCCATTCTAATGACTTTTAAGTTTATAATTCAATGACATTAATTACATCCAAAAGGTTGTGTAATCATCACCACTGTCTATTTGTAAAACTTCTTAATTACCCCAAACAGAAACCAGTACCCCTTAAGCAATAACTTCCCATTGTCCTTTCCCTCCAGTTGCTGATAACCATTAGTCTACTTTGGTCTCTATACATTTCCCAATTCTAGATATTTCTTCTAAGTGAGGCCATACGGTATTCCTCCTTTTCCATCTGGCTTATTTCACTGAGCATAATGTTTTCAAGGTTCATCGATGTGGTAGCATGTGTCAAAGCTTCATTTCTCTTTATAGCTGAGTAATATTCCATTGTACGTATATACCACATTTTGTTTATCCATTCATCTGTTGATGGACACATGGGTTCCTTCTACCTTTTGAGTATTGTGAATAATGCTGCAACGAATATTGGTGTACAAGTATCTGTTTGCATCCCTGCTTTCAAGTCTTTTGGGTATATACCTAGGAGTGGAATTGCTAGGTCATATGGTAATTCTATGTTTAACTTTTTTGAGGAACCGCAAAACTGTTTTCCACAGCAGCTGCACTATTTTATATTCCCATAAGGAATGGACAAAAGTTTCAATTTCTCCACATCCTCACCAACTCGTTATTTCTTTTCTTAAATCAAAGTCATCCCAGTGGGTGTGAACTGGTATCTCATTGTGGTTTTGATTTGCATTTCCCTAATGGCTAAAGATGTTGGACATCATTTCGTGTGTTTATTGGTATATCTTCTTTGGAGAAATATCGATTCAAGAGTTTTGCCCATGTTTTAATTGAGATCTTCATCTTTTTGTTGTTGAGAGGTTCCTGTACATTTTCACTTGGAAAAAAAAGGGGTTGGAAACCATTGAGTGGAATGATTGCTCAAATGCCTTCCATCCCTGGTTGTCTATAGTTTTAAATGCTAAGGAAAAGACCAATGTTTACCTTCTTCCGATTTCATTGCATCAACGTTATTGAGCACCTGGAGCCAGGTAAGAGCCACAGCCAGTGCTGCCCTACATATGTTACCTTATGTAAATGATGGGGTGGGGGGAGGGAATGGGGCCCAAGGAAGGGGGGTTATAAAGATGCAAGGCAAGTGCTATTATCCCCAACTTACAGATGAGCAAACTGAGGCTCAGGAAGGGATAAAACTTGACTGTAGTCACATAGCTATGAACTGGCAGAGCCAAGATGCCAAGCCAAGCTTTTAAGTTTAGAGAAATTTGCAAGACTAGAGAAAGAGGCCAAGTAGATTTTTTTTTCTTATTCATCTTTGCCTCACTCCTCTTTCCTTTAGACAAAGCAAATTTGTTTCCAGATCTTATTCTTCTTATAGGAGTTTTGTTCCTTCTCAATTGTTCTCTGTTTGATTGGAATAGCCCTCTGAGGCAGAAGCCACTGACCTACTTTTGACTAATAAAGACGCTCCACCCCTACCACACACATATTCTTATGAATCCCATGCCTCACCCAGCCACATCTCTGGACTGGCTTAGAAGCAACAACTCCTGGCTGTGGATAACAAAAGTCCTCGAATGTATGAATCCCTTTCTCCTGTGAGACCCAGCTTCCAGGGTGTCTCATAACCATGGAGCCCCTGGGGAGGCCAAGAAGCGTCAGGCATGTAGGGAGACATTGCAGGTAGCAACCTCCAAGGACAGTTTTCACCATGGTCCATGGTGGCTGTGGGCAATTGAGCTGAGGTTCATGGGGTCATGTTACTTGGGATCCAAAGGAAAATTCAAGTGGAAAAATGACTGGGCCAACCCAGGCCAACAGCTCAGCTTCCAAGCCCAGTCAATACCCCCCAAACGGCCTTCCTTTCCTTCCCCAGCCCCTGCTCATTCCCTCCATCCCCAAGTCCCCTTAAGTACCAATAATGGAAGTGCTTACTGGGCCCCGCAACAATTCACCCTTATCTTTTATTTATAGCTGACAAAGCTCCAAGCAGGAAAAATATAATCACACTTTAAATAATGGAAGTTGTAGGTATTAGAGCTACACGGGCAGTTACCGGAGTTGCAGCAATGTCTCCCTGCAGACCTGACAGGGCGCATGCAGACTGCATTTTTAATTTTTAAAACATATTTCTTCCCAAATTATTCCACGTTACAGAGGAGCCACATTTATGGGGGTGATAAATTGCTGTAATAAAGTGCCTCTTCCTCAAATATATAGGACAAAGCCAAGATGAGCATAACCCAGCACAGGTGGCCCCAAGAGAGCACAGAGAAGTCCCACTGCCTCGCTCCTCGCTTTAATTATTTGGCTGATCTGTCCTACATTTTTAATAAAGTCACAAGTTTTCTTTAAGCAAGGAGTTAGAACCGACCACTAATTTGTATTTGTAGGTGCCAATGTGTGGGAGGGCATATAGATGCAAGTACCTGTGTGCATACCCATGGGTGGTGAGGCAAGACGCACGGGTGCAAGCAACCACGTACTGTGTCTGTTTGTGAATATGCACGCACAGTGAATGCCTGTTCCCATGTATAAGCATGTGTGCTTGTGCAGCAGCTTGTGCGTGCACAGATCCATGCGTGCGTGTGTGTATGAACACACCCGAGTGTTTTGAGTATGTATGAATGTGCGCTTTTACGTGGATCCACATGCATTGGCTAAGTATGCATTTTTGTGTGGACCTGTTTGTGTGCATACATGGGCATGCATGGATCTGTGCATGTCAGAAGCACACTGGTGTGGAAGTGTGTGTTCAGGCATGTTTTTCTGCGCCGGTCTACCTTCTTCTCCCAGAACTTGTTCGTATTTGAAACCTTCTTTCTGCAACGAACCAGCTCTCCTTCCACCTCCCCTCCTTCCTCAAACAGTAAAGCACAGAGACTGCCTGGGTTCAAATCTCAGCAAGCCTCTCTGGATCTCAGTTTCCCCATCTGTAAAATGGGACTCATAATCAGAGTACCTCGTAGAGCTGCTGGGAAGATTAATGAGTGTAATGTGTGTAAAGTGCCTCACACGTAGTAAGTACAAGTGTTAACTATTGTTCTTCCTTCCTTCCTTCCTGCCAGAGGTCAAGGCACAGGCTGCTGGAATCTTCTTGGAAAGTTACATGCAGGGGAGAGCCAGGGGTGGGGAAACAACTTGAGGAAGTAGCTTAGCTCAGCACCTACCCTCCCCCGTCCCAGTTCACCTGGTAGGGGAGGGGGGACAATGGCAGAAGGAGGGAAGAGGACCCAGCTCTGCAGCAGCCCCTTTGGGGTCCTTGTCCAGCTACACAAGTTTGTGGGCTCTCTAGGGCCAGGTTGTGCCCACTTCATCTCTACTTCTCTGGCCCCCAGCACAAAGCCCGTCAGTGTGGACGCCACAGAACGTTTGCTGTGTGAATGAATGAACGCACTGACAGATGAAGGGAGGGGAGATGGGGTGGGCGATGGGTGCAAGTGGCTTATTTGCGAGGCAAAGGCCTCAGCCAGTGGGAGTGAGGGAGTGGGTTAAGTGTGACAGGGAAGGGGGAAAAAGCCCATGAGGGCTGCGCAAATGAGTAGGCTGCTCTGGGGCAACTGAGGCTTAGTCCCACTGGGGAGGCTCTGAGCAGCTGTGTGCAAGGTGCCTCAGAGCTGCCCTACCGAGTGACGGGCAAGCTGATTTGTTGATTCACCATCCACCAGCCAGCATTGGGTGAAGGCTTACCCTGGAGACATTTAAAGCATTTCTGGGCTGCCCTACATGAAGTTTGAGAGAGTGCTTGCGGTACAAGACAGAGCCCCAGGCAGAGAAATGGAGACCCGAGTGCTGGGGGTGGGAAGGTGCCTATCGTGTGGGGAGACTCCACTATAGTGCAGGTGCTGCGGAGGGGGGCCGAGGGGATATTGACAGGACATTGACAGCATCTGCTCCAGGGAAGTGTTGGGCAGATGGATTCAGGGATGGATATGAGGGTGGATGGTGATGTGGACACGTGGTGGTCAATGAGCTGTCTCTGGCTAGGGGCTGGGGGAGGAGCCGGTCAGTGAGGTGGCCCTGAGGCCCACGTCTTCCCCTGTAGGACTAGTAAAAGCCCTGAGTTATCAAAGCCAGAAGGGCAAGAGGCGGGCAAGAGGCAGCCAAGGGCCATTCTAGGACCTTCCCAAGGGCTCCCTACCCTAAGGACTGATGTCTAAGACACAGGACTAAGGCTCCATGCCCTGTCCTTGCCCAGCCCAGAAGTAAGCCTGCCCCTCACAAACAACAGTTCTTCTCCAGGACTGAAGCTGCTTCTCGGGGATTGGAACCCAAGATGGAAAACCAGGGGATACTTCTTCAGCCTCATCTGCACTACTCCCACCACACACCAGAGGTTCCACAAACTCCTGCTCCTTTCCGTTCCCCACATGCAGTGCCTGTCTCCATGACTTTGCATGTGCTCTTCCCTCTGCCTGGAATGCCCTTCCCCTACGATCAACCTGGAAAATTCTAACCCATCCTTTAGGGCTCTGCTCAAATGCCCCCTGCTGCACAAGCCTCTGCTCGGAAGGAATTCCTTCTTCCCCTCTGCTCCCTGGGGACTTCCATCTGGTGTTATAATAATGTATGTGTTGACATCTCTCTTCCCCTTGGGCTCCTCAAGGACAAAGACCATGTCTGTGTCCCCATTGTTTCCCCAAAGTCCAACACAGAGCCTGGAATGCGTTCAGTGCCTCAGTTTCCTCATCTGAAACATGGTGGTGATCATAGAACCTACCTCATTATGGTGTTGTGAGGGTTAAATGAGTTAATATGTTTACACTGCTGAACTTAGAACAGTGCTTGGCCCTAGGTAAGCGTTAGACAAATGTTACCCATTGTTATTATCAATGTGCTTCAGAATAAACTTGGAGGAACAGGTCAAAAGGAGAAATGGAGAATGGAACTGCCATTTATTGAGTGTCTCCTTTGTGCCAGCTGCTGTGTGGGGTACCCACAACTTCCCTATATCACCCCCCTTTTACAGATGAGAATACTGAGGCTCAGGAAGGGTCACACAGCTAGAAAGGGGCAGAGCTGGGACTTGCATCCAGGTTGTTTGACCAGAGTGCTCGTATTCTCATTCTCCTCTGTACAGTGCTGCCGCTGGCGCTCTGTCTCTCTCTATCACTGTCTGTCTCTTTTGTCTCGTCCCTAATACTCCCCATACCCATCCACCCTGTCTGCCCCATGACCTTGATGAGGCTACGAAAAGCTGCCGAGGGTAGTGGGTAAAACATGGCATTTAGGGTTAACAAACCTGGGTTTAAATCCCAGCCATCCACTTGCCTTCTATGTGATCACATTGGGCCTGTGGCATCCACTCCCTGAGCCTCCGTTTCCCCGCTGTACCCTGAGGGAGTCTGGGGACATTCTCCAAAGGCAGATTTGCCATGATGCTGAAAATCCTTAAGCTTCAGGCGCCTCACTTGCACGAGTCCCTTCCAAATAAAAATTCACTTTCATAAGTCGATTTGTCTTTGTGATATATATTTTTTAAGGCGGCCCTCAAGATATAAGCTTTAGGACCCTCAAACCTCAGATTCTCTCTAAGGTCCTTCCAGCCAGGACTGCATGGCCAGGAGGACAGGAGAGGGGGCCAGCCCATCCCCCCCATACTCTTCATAGAGGTCAGTTCCCGTCCAGCCTCAGATCCCATTGCACAGGTGGGGACAAGGAGGCCTGCAGGGGTGAGGGGACTTGTAGGAGATCACACAGCAAATTAATGTCACAGCTGGGCTTTGAACCCGTGTCTCCCTGCTCCAAGACCAGTGCCCTTCCTTCTGGAGCTGGAGAAGGGGTTGCAGAGGGCGGGCCTGGGGGTAGGACCTACTCCTCAGCCACGAGGGCTTTGGGCTGTGATTCAGAGAATGACTTGGTGCTTCTTAAAGGGGCCAGGAGCAGAGGCAGTTGTGGGTGGGGGTGTCCAGGGACCGCTGCTAAAATAAGTAGTGGCTTCCTCTGAAACGCCTTCTGTGGTCTGCGCAGGGGAAGGAAGTGGAGGCCCGGAAGCGGGAGGGGGCAGAAGGGTGAGAGGCCTGAAACTGTTGCCAGCAACTCAGAGACTGAGCTCCGGGCACCCCCCACCTACCCAGATACAACAACTGGCCCCAGCCAGGCTGCAGCCTTGGGGCCTGCAACCAGGAGGGCCTGGGGAGCTCAGGCCAAGCCGTATTATAACAGCTCTCAGGCTATAGGGAATCCTTCTAGATTGTCCTTGGCCTGGCTCCTTCTTCTCTCCCAAACCACTCCCCACTCTCTGACCATGTCGGGCCTTTCCACACATCTATGCCTTTGCATGTGCCATTCCCTTTGCCTGAAATGCCCTTCCCACCTTTTCGTTTAATACTCAATACTAATGTCACCTCTTCTGGGAAGCCTTCCCTGACCACCCTACACACACACACACACACACACACACACACACACACACGGACAGGATCAGGTGCCCACAGACTCTCATCATAAGCACTGTTTATCATGACAGCTAAAGTTGGTATTGGGTGATTGGTGTTTACTTTGTGCCAAGGAGTGTTCTGCATGGATGATCTCATTTGATTCTTACAAAAACATGCTGTGGGTTCTATCAATAGCTTCATTTTACAGACAAGTAAAGCAAGGTGCAGAGAAGGTAAACAACTCTCCCTGACGTCACACAGCCCAAATGGCCGAGCTGGGAGTGTAATCCAGGTCTGACTCCACAGCCGGGCCATTTAACAAGGTGCCATCCTCACATACTAGGATGTGAATGGTGCCCCTGGCACCGTGATGCCGATGAAGCCCAACCTTCAGGACTCCTCCCTTGCCTGTGCCACTGGAGTGGCTGGGAGGTATAGAGTAAGTGGGGAGGGGAAGCCAGGTTCTAATGAGGAAACATTTCTTGTGTAAACGTTTCTGGTAAACAGTGTGAAGAGATCTCAGAATTATCTCCAAAGCTTCAGTACTGTGTTGTAAATACTCACTTTCAAGTCTAATTTTGTATTTTATTTTTAAAAGAGAGACACCTAAATTTGAAAAATTTCAAGCCCCACGAACCCTAAATCTGCCCTGGCAATGCCCTATAACTTAACCACTGCCCTGCCTGCCTCTTGCCCAGCCTTCTCCATGTCCTGCTCTCACTGTCCTGGGGTTTTCTGTTTACAGGTCTGCCCGTCCCGTCCCACCCACCACTCCCATTGACTGTGAGCTTCTCACAGGCAGAATGCAATCCTTGGTTTCTTGGTACACTTGAGTCTGCTTCATCCATAGAAGGCCATGACAGATTTGTTGAATAAGAGAATGAATGAATAATGAAAGAAGGTGGATCCCTTTATTGTCTTCAATAGGTATGAGAGGTACAATTCCAGCTTAAAAATCTTGATTCAATCTCTCTGTGTGCCAACGCTGTATAGGAAAGGATTTGGTTCAGGTCATGTCTGGCAAGGAGGCCTAGGAGTCCCCCTGCTGCCCTGACCTCAGCATGGCCCACAGCCACCCCTCACGGCCTTTCAAACCCCCCTTGGAGGAAACTTCATTTCTGTAGCTGCAGGAGGTCAAAAGCTCCCTCCAGAGAAGAAGGAAGTGAAAGTCCTGCCGTGAATGAGTCACCAGAGGGTCCCCTGGGAGGGAGTTGGCACAGGAGCAACATGGAGGAAGAAGGCTGGCTTGGAAGAGATGCCAGAATGAGAAGGAAGACCTGGGAGGGCAGCCTGAATGGGGAGGGGCTGACACCATTTCCTGGCTGCTCCCCAGACTCTGGAGTCTTCACCTTGGAGAAGGGAATGCATGGGAGACCATCTCTGTCCTTCTGTCTCTGAAAGGCTATTGAGGGCTTAGAAATCAGATGTGATCTGTGCAGCAGCGAGGGCATCTGGAGCCAGCTGGGAAACGTCAGGAGGCCAATTTCCAGCAGTCAGAGCAGGACTCTGATGCTGTGGCAGTTGCCTGGCAATAATGATGGTCAACGGTAAGTGAGGCAGCACAGTCCAGTGCTCAGGACTCCGGATTTGGACCTCCTGACTTGGAATCCCAGCTCTGCCCCTCACTAGCTGCATGACCTCAGGCAAGTGACATCAACTCTCCATACCCCCTACTTCTTGTAAGTGGGATAACAGAACCTAATCCATAGCAGTAGTATGATGATTACATACATTAATATATGCACAGTGCTTAGAAGAGTGCCTGGTCCAAGGAAGCCGGCAATAAATGATGACTATTGTATCAAGCAGGGTCTAGTCAAGAAAAGTGAAACACTCTAGGTCTTTTGAACAGAGGGAATTTAATACAGGAAATTGTTACACAATGATAGAGGAGCTGAGAAACAATATGAGGGATGGTGCAGCAACCCAGAGATTAGCAACAGCAGGAAACTGGTGCCTGGAGGCCAAAGAGAGGAGACGGGCTATCAGAATGGTGTTGGGAGCATGGTGAGGAGGAAAGAAATTAAGGTGAGAGGATCCACATGATGGTAATAGGTTGTGTGGGTCCATGAGGGTGAGAAAAGAGTCTGAGAGAGGGGCAAGCAGAGAATGAAAGGGTCCAAGGGAGTGCTACAGACCAGAGCACAGAGTTTAGTCATGTTTTACTTCCTAGTGCCATCTGAATTTAGTTGGTTTACTTCTTGGAGCCTCAATTTCCTCACACGTAAAACAAATAAAAATGATAATATGTGTCTTGCTTTTAAGGTTAAGTAAGACAATGTATTTAAAGTGCTTGGTACAGTGCTGGCTCAGGTTAAGGACTCAGCAATAATTGTAGCAAACACTTACATAGTTCTTCAGTTTTCACAACAGTCCTATGAAGCAGGTGCTCCCATTTTACAGATGAGGAAACTGAGGCACAAAGAAATCAGGTCACACAACTAGTAAGTGGCAGAACCAGGCTGTTGGGCTCTAAACTCCTGCTTTCAACCGTTATACTATGGTGCCCTGATTTCACCATCGACGGCTCTCTTCCCAGCCAGCCTTACCCTGGTTCAAAGCCAACCTCTTTCTCAGAATTTTATCCAGGGCCTTCAAACCAGATTGATAATCAGCATCTGCTCCCAATTGTAACACTTGACACTCGATTTATAACCTTTCCCCTAGGCCTGGGGTGCCTGGAGTCACACTGACCTAGCTTTCCACCCTGGCTCTACCATTTTCCAGCTGTGTGGCCTTCGAGAAGCCATTTCCCTTCCTAAAGTCTTGGTTTCCTCTATTGCAGCTTGGGAGCCTTGCCCTTAGTTTGCTGGGCTGTGGCAAGAACAACATGAACCCACATTCAGGGAGTATGTGGCACTGGGAAGGGTATGTGTGTTCAGTCCATTGATCATGTACACAGAGTCCTGGGGATGGTGCCAAGGATTTCTTTGCTTTTCCCAAGAAGTTCTCAGCCCATGCAGAGTGCGTCATGGGAAAGTGATCTGGGGATTGTCTGTCTGCTTTCACATACGATTGCCCTTCTCCTGTGTCTTAGTTATCTAGTGCTGCTATAACAGAAATACCACAAGTGGATGGCTTAAACAAAGAGAAATTTATTTTCTCACAGTCTAAGAGGATAGAAGTCCGAATTCAGGGTGTCAGCTCCAGGGGAAGTCTTTCTCTCTCTGTCGGCTCTGGGGGAAGGTCCTTGTCATCAATCTTCCCCAGTCAAGGAGCTTCTCAGCGCAGACTGCCTGGGTCCAAAGGATGCATTATTCTCCTGGCTCTTGTTTCTTGGTGGTATGAGGTCCCCATGTCTCTCCGCTTGCTTCTCTCTTTTGTATCTCAAAAGAGATTGGCTTAAGACGCAACCTAATCTTGTAGATTGATCCTGCCTCATTAACATAACTGCCTCTAATCCTGTCTCATTAATATCATAGAGGTAGGATTTACAACACATAGGAAAATCACAACAGATGACAAAATGGTGAACAATCACACAATACTAGGAATCATGGCCTAGCCAAGTTGACACAAACATCCTGCAAACTACTTTCCCGGGTTCCTTTGTCAACAAACTTCTAGCTACGTTAGGCCAATGGGAAGCACTGGTAGGACATTGAAAGATAGGAGGAGAGGAGAAGCCAGGGTGTTTTTCCCTCTTTCTCTCTGCTTGGAGATGTGAAGGAGAGTCTAGCAGTCTTACAGCAGTGGCTACTCTCTCTTGTGTCTTCAGCTCCTATGGAACCACCCATTCCTCTGTGGTCCCAGCTCTTCTCATGTGGCTCTTGCTATGGTTCTAACGGCCCCCAGGCAGTATCATCACCTCCTCCTACTTTTCTAGGATGCACTATCATCACCTGTTTCTCCTTTTCTGGAATGCTAGCAGCTTCCTGCTATTGCTGAACGCTAGATTGCATCACCATTTGCTAGCTGGCTTTTCAGATCTTCTCTTGCCCATGGAACCATTTCCCTGTATTAAATTCCCTCTGTTCGAAATACCTAGAGTGATTTGTTTTACTATCTAGACTTATTAGGCGTCTAGAATTTCCCTTCTCTCCTAGACTTTCTTCTCTCTTCTTCTTCCCCTCCATCCCCAGGATCTTTCTCCCAGAGGGTCACAGATAGGCCCCTGAGGTCATGTCACAGGTGAGACTCTAGCTCCTTCTAGCTGTTCTCAGTGAACCAGCTCCAAGACGAATAAAGCTTTGTCATGCTAACACTGGCTGTCTCTCAAGGCATAAAGTAAATGTGTTATTATGCTATTATGCTGTCTTTTTACTTTGTCTTACCAAAGACTCATTTGCACAAAATGTGGGGAGGAGCTGTTATGAATTGGAGAGAGAAAAAACTTGTGAAGGGGGCAGCTAAAATGCCATCCTGCCACATTTGCAAAAAACCTGGCACATAGTAGGTATTCAACAAGTGTACCTTTTCCTCCCCTTCAGCATCTTCCCTGAGGCCCAGGACAAAGCTTCAATTTTAAAACCAGCCCTAAGAGGAACGAAGACACTTATTTGTGCTGGGACAGCTGCCCCAGGGCCCTGCTCCTTAAGGAGCAAAGGAGCCAGGGACAGACTCCTTTCAGGAAGTAGAAGGGTGTCACCCTGCTACCACCCAGTGCCACTGGGACTCGTTTTGGGGACTGCTTAGAGAGGTCCTCCCACCTTTGCTGCCTCACCTCCTCCCTTTCCTCCCGAGCTGTGGCCATAGGCCGCTCCATCCAGCCCCCTGCCTCCTGGCCAGATACGAAGCTCCAGCATGGCCTTCCCAAGGGCCCCAGCAGGTCTCGTGGGCCCTTCCTGGGATCCACCCCTGTCCTGGGTTCTGGGTCCCTGACTTAGTCTGTCATTTCAAAGCCTTCTACCCCTCACTCAGGGACCAAGTTAAGTTCCATGATTTTTGGACTTTCGATTTCCCCATATTTGCATGTTCTTTGTGGTGCTATACACAAGTCATCAAAAAGGTAGACGGAAGCTGAGAACTCATCAAGTCCAACCTCACCTTCTGTGGTACAGATGGTGAAACTGGGTCTCAGAAGAGTCTTGCCTGAAAGCATGTAGAGTCATTGGCAGGTTGGTGGGAGGGTTGGGGAGGGAGGTTAAGCATGTGACTGAGCTGAACCAAAGCCCCAGAGACGTGTGTCCTACACAAGCACATGAATGAACATCAATACTCTACATGCACTCACATACACCAAAGAGATCACACATGTTTACAAACCATCATACTCCCCCGAGACCACAGGCTCAGCAGCTAGGGCTCATACATGCATAAACACAGTCACACATGTGCACCCCAATGGGCAGACGTGCCTACCCATATCCATATGCACATTCATCAGTACACAGTTATAGCTACCCACACAGGGCCCGGCCCACACATCTACACATGCCCCCGTAGAATCACACTGTGTGCACAATCCCACATGTGTGCACTTGCTATATGGTCCACAACATGCATGCACGCAAACATCTAACAAACACACACATCAATTTAGTAAGGTACCATTACGCATGGGGACGCAGATCACACACACCTGTGGATACATGCATTCACCCCCATGCACACACAGGCACATAGCGGCAATACCAGACAACCCTCTGGTATCATTCCCATGAGGAAGCCTCATGCATAGCCTCCTGCTTCATCCTCCCACACACACATGTGCTGCCTCCCCACATGCAGACCCAGACACACACCATCACACACACAAAGCGCTCCCCCTTGGCGGGCCTCTTCCACCAACCCCCTGATCCCCCTGTAGCCGTGTGCTCTGATCCCTCCTTGGTGGGACCCTCCTCAAGGAACCCACAGGCACCTGGCTGCTCTTGGGACTAGGAAAGTGCCCTGCCCACCTCCCACTCCTTTACCCTAAGCTGGGTGGCCTGGGTCACTTGGAAGGGGAGAGGGCTGCCCAGAGCTCAAAGTCCTGGGGCCAAAGTCTTGTTTGCAGGCGTTGGGCGGAAATTGCACAACCTGCCGCAGCAGGCAGGGTGACACCAGTTTATTGTCTCTGGCTTCTCCTTGGCCGCAGGCCCAGGCCCAGCCGCCAGACCTGTTTCTCTGGTGGTGGATGGGGAAGGTGGTTTCTCCCTCCCCTGCCTGGAGAACCAGCCTGCTGACCAAGGACTCGACTGGTCCCCGGCTACATGTGCCACACGTTGAGACTGAGATGCACAGAACTTAGAACCAACCTCTTCTTTCCCCAGTGGGAAATTAAAGCCCAGAGAAGGCAGGGGGCTTACCCAGAGCCTAAACCCTGGCTCAGTTTTCTTTCAAAAGTAGCAGAACCGAGTTCTAACACAGATGAGCAGAGCCACTCTGAGTGTACAAGGAGGGAACCCAGGAGTCTGGGCACAGGGATCACACCTGTGCCCCACTCCTTACTTCTGCTGTCAGTTCATCAGAGCATCAGTTTGCCATATCACCAATTCGTTGAACTTACCAAATTTACCCTGACTTAAAAGCATTTTGATTAATAAAGTTTGCAACAATGTGTATGAGATGAATGGCAAGGCACTTGAGGACCATGGGAAAGCAGGATGCTGATGCTTTGGAGCTTCAGACTTCTCTCCATCCCTAGAACCTGAAGCCCAGACTGAGAAGTGGATGACTTTCCCAGAGTCTTTCTTCCAGTTTCCTCCAGCGGCAGCAGCAGGAAGGTGGAGTTCTGCTGAACATTCCTGCAAATACTGGCCAACCAACTCCCAGACATCTTTGAAAGCTGTTAAAAACCATCTGTGCCTGCCTGCATTTTCCATCCTCCCTCCTCCCTCCTTCCCTTTCTTCCTTCTTTACTTCCTCCCTTCCTTCCTTTCTCAATTCATTCAGTTGAAAATCATTAGGCAGGCCTGAGTGGAGTGGTAATGGTGGCCCTTGCTAGGTCAGAGATAAAGTGGGATGTGCCCTAGCCCAGTAGGGTCTGAAGATGGGCATTGAACAAATAAACAACCTATCATGGATTTAAAAAAAAAACAACTCATTGCCTTCAAGCTGATTCCAATTCATAGCGACCCTATAGGACAGACTGGAACTGCCGCATAGGGTTTCCAAGGAGTGGCTAGCGGATTCGAACCGCCAACCTTTTGGTTAGCAGCCACAGCTCTTAACCACTACACCACCAGGGCTCCTAAAATAGATATAGAGAAACAAATATAGATGGAATGGTCTGTGTATGTATATATGTACGTGTATATATATATATATATAATATATGTATATGTGTGCATGTATATGGGTGCGTATATGTATACACTATGTGATATACGCAGTTATATATATATACACGTATTTAATATATGTAGATATGATGTGTATGTGTATGTGTGTGTGTTTGTACATATTTTCTGCAGTGGTGTTCACTGAGAAGGTCCAGAAGCATCAAACACCCCAGTAGCAATGAGCTGAGATCTTGGTTTTAAAGTACTATTCTTCCTTATAAAGTTTATCGGGCTCTTTGGAGGAATGGCTGATTCCCAGGCTAGGGAAAAGAAAGTACAATATAAACCTAGAACATCCTCTGTCAGAAAACAAGTAAGTACTCAAAGAACGATGGGGATGTATCAAAAGGACATAAGAACCAGCTTGTAGGAGATCCTTCTGGCAATATCTGGTACAATTCGGTGCTTACCTTGGCTACTGGATAATCCACCCCTGCATGAGGGTGATTAGTGAAACTTGAATGGGGTGTCTGGATGAAGAGTATATAAGATGTCTTTATACTATTCTTGCATATTTTTTATAACTTGAAATTTTTTTTTTTTTTATTGTACTTCAGGTGAAGGCTTACAGAACAAATAGTTTCTCATGAAACAGTAGTACACATGTTGTTTTATGACATTGGTTAACAACCCCACAACATATTAACCCTCTAAATTCTCAACCTTTTTTTTTTTTTGGTGAAAATACACATAGCCAAGATACACCGTTTCAAAAATTTCTACATACACAGTTCAGTGACATTGACTACACTCTTCCAATTGTGCTGTTATTCTCACTTAAGATGAAGGCTTACAGAACAAAATAGTTTCTCATTTAACAATTACTACAAATGTTGCCCTATGACAATGGTTAACAATCTCACAACACATCAACAATATCCTTACTCAACCCTGGGTTCCCTATCACCAGCTTCCTTGTCCCCTTCTGCCTTCTGGCCCTTGTCACTGGACTCCTGTACCTCGTTAGTCTCATTTGGTTTTACGAGGCTGTCCACTTCCAGGCTGAACAGTGAACCTCGGAGGTAACTTCACCACTGAGCTGAAAGGGTGTCTGGGGGCCATACTCTCGGGGTTTCTCCAGTCTCCTTTAGGCCAGTAAATCTGGTCTTTTTTTTTGTGAGTTAGAATTATGCTGTGCATCCTTCTCCAGCTCTGTCCAGAACCCTCTGTTGTGATCCTGGTCAGAGCAATCAGTGGTGGTAGCCGGGCACCATCTAGCTGTACTGGACTCAGTCCGGTGGAGGCCTTGGTAGCTGTGGACAATTAGTCCTTTGGACTAATCTTTTAACTTGAAATATTTTTAAATAAAACTATTTTTAATCCCATACAGTACAACTGTATAATGTGTTAAAGGAGGTTCCTGGATGGATGTCTCCAAGAAAACGATAAACTCTTTTGGTGGAAGGTTAGAGGTGAATCAGGGATAGGTACGTAGAAACCAAGCAAATAAAAAAACAGGAAAATTAACAACTCCAGGGAAAACAGAAATTCATACAAGAAAAGGAATGTAATCATAGCACTCTATGTGGCTGAGCTGTCTACAATATTTACGCTGTCATAAAATAAACCCTGAATATTTACCTAAACAAAAATAATGGTATGAACATATTTTTAAAAAATGGTATGATGGGGCATGAGAAGCTTGTACGGGAAGGAAATCCTTATCTTCCACAGTAGGGAGACAATAGATTTTATCTAAAACTGAAAATCAAGAAATAACAGTATAAGGACGTTATTTAGGAGTATGAGGGTAAATAAAAAAGAAACCGTTGTTTCTTGTTACAAGTGGTCGCCTCTGTTGGCCGGGAAGCAGGGGTGAGGACAGATGACATAGGCGACTGCTAAGTCTTGTAGAATGAAATGCACCTGTGACTTTAATAAAAGTTAAGATCAAAACAGAAAAATTTAATTAAAAGCAGTACAATTTTAGCAAATCGGTATATTTGGACCATTTTTTGAGTTGACTTTTTAGCAAAATCTGCAAAAGAATTCCCCAAATGCTGAAGTGCTAATAAAACAGAAAACTACCTTTTAAAAGAGATTTAAAAAAAAATCAGTCTAAAATGAAAATTTTCCATATGATATACTAAGAAAATCATATTCATAGGATATTGTCTAAGAAGAAGAATAAATGCACTAGAAGAGTAAATGTCTTATGACCTTTATCCGTGGACAAATTGAATGTATATATATATGTATATTATATGTATATATTTTCACTTTGAGACATATTCATAGGAAGGGAACAATTAAAATGTATTTGTATACACTGAACATAACTTGATTATTGAACATAATCAAAAAATATTTTCTCAATGAGTTTTTTGAAAATCAGTTACTTTGGTAATATGGAGCTGTGGTCATCAGGGGTCCTTTGGAGTACCGGCTTTCACCAAATGGGCCTTTGGAGGTTTGGAGGCTTCCCTGCACCCAGGCCCCTCTGCAGCACCAGGGCCCATGCCTGGTACAGTGCAGTGTAGCCCCACCCAGGCCGGGACCACTCCCATCAGCAGCTTCCCTGGAAGAGAGGACTTTCCTTGCATCCTGTACCTCCCCCTTTCTCCTCTATCAGGAGGCCCAGAGTGGTCAAATCAGACATGGAAATGCCTTTCTGACAGATCGTGGGTCAAACCAGTAGGAATGTTCTGGTCCTTCTGAAGGAATTGACATAGCCCCTTGGCAAAAGTGCCACCCTTGGAAGCAGTTGGAGAGAGGTTCCCCCTCTGGTTCTGTCCTCTCCTCCCCCTGCCTCTGACATCCCCCCATGAGGCTCTTGGCAGCTCTGGTCCCAATTCCAGCAACAGGCATGATATTTGACCACTGCTCCCTGCTCCCAGCTGGTAGCTGGGATTCCCTGCTAACCTCTCCAGCCTCTTTCCCCAACCCTCTCCCCCAGTACTCCCCCACATATACATACCGACACATACACCTTAAGTATATATACCCTAAGTTCCAACCTCCCGGAATCTCTTTCTGTTCCACAAACCAGCTCAGGTTTTGTAACGGCAACTCCCTCTATCTGGAATGCTTGCTTATTCAACTGGTGGACTCCTGTTCATCCTTCAAAATCCAACTCACAATGTTCCCTCCTTTAAGAAGGCTTTCCTCCTCTGGTACTCCCATCACTCTTTCTTCACCTCTCCGACTCTTCCACTAGCCTGAGAGAACCTGTAGGGTAAGACCAAGGTCTGGTTCATAACAGAAAAGCAACAAGCACTGATTGGGTTAATTCTAGGTACACACCATAATGGAACACTCACACTTCTACCAACAGCCCTGTGTGATGTAGGTTCTTAATCCCATTTTATAGGTGAGAAAAGTGAGGCTTGGAGAAATGAACTGACTTGCCAAAGGCCTCACGGTTTAAAAAGTTGCCAAACTGGACTTGGCATAGAGGTTGACAAACTCCAAGGCCAGCCTTCTCTCCTTATCCCTCACCCCTCAGATTTCCCACCTGTCAGTGCCAGACCTAATTAGAGCCTCACTGGCCCCTGTGATGGGCTGGGAGGCGGGTATGTCTTCAGAGCACGAGATGCTGGAAGCTCCCGCTGTGTGTCATTATGTTTAATTACATGAGTTCAGGCTTCTGCGTGGGCTGGTGGAGCCAGAGTGTCTCTGTGTCCATGTGGCCACGGAATTTTTGTAGCTGAGTGGTGGGGCAGAGGCTGCTGAAGAGCCCTCAAAGCAGCCCTGGGACCAAGGCCCACATTCTCCATGGAGAAATCTTGATGAAGAAAGCTGAGCTCCAGGCCCCTCTCTGAGGCTGTGGGAAGGCCTTGGTGGGAGGTGAAGTCAGTGGACGCCTCTCTGGATGTTCTCGCCCAGACTTTCACCTAGGCAGGGAGTCGAGCAGAAGAAGATGGCTACATGAGGGGCACAGTTTCCAATTTCCCTCATCCCACCCCCAGGCAGACAGACACAGACACACATACATACACAGAAACATGGTTTTGGAGCATTTACTTGAACCTCTGAGTGAAGAGAAGTTTACGCTTTCATCAGCTCCATTATGCGCTTGCTTTGGAGAAGATGGTAGTGGAAGCAACTGCTTGCATGAGTCCATTTAATAAGCATATACTGAGTGCCTTCTGTGTGCCAGGCGTCGTGCTAGGCACTAGAGTTAGAGAAAAGGAAATTAAATGAACTCCCTGTTCTCAAGTTTGTTTTCTAAAGGAAAAAGATATTGCATTAGCTGCATCACGCAAATTTTTATAGTAGTATTTTTATTTTTATTGAGTTAAAACTACTTTCTAATTTCCTTTGTGTTTTCTTTCCATATAAATGCAATTTATACATACAAACATACAAATAAATATATAATGTACAAGATGCTGACAAATGGTATGAAGAAACAGGGCAAAGATGAGGAGTTCCTGCCCAGAGATGATGATCCAGGTACAGCAATAGTCAGGCCAATCTCCACAAAGAGAGATGAAGAAAAAATTTGAGAGAGGACAGGACAGAGGCGTCCATCACCCTAGTTGCTCCCTCTTAATTTTCTACCTCTTCCTCCTACTCTACTATTGCTTTTCTTTTTAAAATCTTAAATATTTAAAATATACTGAAAGTATAGAAAATTATATGACCAACACTCACATAACCACTAACCACTTTAAAAAAATGAATTATTACTCCGATTCTAAACAAGTAAACAAACAAAAATCTACAGATATAATCAAAGCTCCCTATATGAGTCAGGATAGGCTAGGTTATGCTATAGTAGCAAACAAACTCCAAATCTCAGTAGCTTAAACAACAAAGGTCTATTTCTCTCTCATTCTCTGTATCCAGTGCAGCTTAAATGGAGAGGATTGTATTTATTGTGCTTTCTCAGGAACTCAGGCTGATGGATGCTCCACCATCTTATGATGCTGTGATCTCAACCAGAAGCATCAGGGTTTACCACAGCAGGAAAGAGAGCATGAAGACTGGTGTTAGATGTCTCCATTTAGAAGTGGTATACGTTGCCTTTACTCATGTTTCATTGGCTAAGGTAAATCATGAGGCCATGTCCAACTTCAAGGGGGCAGAGAAGTGTGATTATCCCATATATGCAAAATAAGAGGAAAATCAAAATTTTGGTGCGCATTCTTAATATCTGCTACCTTCCCCATTCCATTTCCCTATATCCTTCACTCCCAGGTGTAAGCCTTATCTGAAAGTTGTTGTGTTTCCTTTTCATCTAAGTTTAAAAAAATTTTTAAAACTTCTGTGTGTATCAATAAATAGTATATGGAAAGAAAACACAAAGGAAATTAGAAAGTAGTTTTAACGCAATAAAAATCAAAATACTACATACAAAAATTTGTGTGATGCAGCTAAAGCAATTTATAGGGGGAAATGTGTTGCCTCAGCTAGCTATATTCAAAAAGAATAAAGTCCCCAAATCAATTATGTAAGCTTCAACCTCAAGAAACTAGACAAAGAAGAGTAAACTAAACTAAAAATAAATTGTATTTCTACACAGCAGTACTAAACAATTTGAAATTGAAATTAAAACCAATGCTATTTATAAAGCATAAAAAATGAAAAACATATGGATAAATCTAACAAAACATCATTTGTACATTGAAAAGTGCAAATTATTGCCAAGAGAAATTTAAAAAGACCTAATAACTGGAGAGATATACCATGTTGATGAATCAGAAGACTCAATAATTTAAAATGTTAATTTTTCCCCAGTTAATCCATAGATTCAACACAATCCCGACCAAAATCGGGGCAGGCTTCTTTATAGATACTGACAAGCTGATTCTAAATTATACATGGAAATTTAAAGGACATAGAATAGCCAAAACAATTTTGAAAAATAAGGAAATTGGAGGACTTACACTATCTTTTTTTAAGACTTACTATAAAGGTACAGTAAGCAAGACAGTGTGGTAGTGGCATAAGGGTGGACCTGTGGTTCAAGGAGACAGAACAGAGTCCATAAATAGACCCATAATGTACGGTCAAATGATTTTTGACAAAGGGACCAAAGTAATTTAGTGGAGAAAGAATAGTCTTTTCAACAAATGGGGCTGAAACAATTGGACATTCATACTCCAAAAAAAAAACAAAAAAAAAAACAAAACAAAAAAACCACTAAAACCTCAACTTTACTTCTCAAAACGTATAAAAATTAACTTGAAACAGATCATAGACTTAAATGTAAAATGTCAAACTATAAAACTTCTAGAAGATAATACAGGAGAATATCTTTCTGACCTTGAAAGGTGAAGATTTCTTGGACAGGACACAAATAGCACAAACCATAAAATAAAAGGCAAAGATTGATAAATTGGCCTTCTTCAAAATGTAAAGATTTACTCTTTGAAAGTTACTGTTAACAAAAGGAAAAGATAAGCCAAAGGCTGATAAAGAAATAGTATCCCAAATTTATAAAGAACTCTTACAGCTCAGTAAGAAGACAAACAATCTAGTTATAAAACGGGCAACAGATTTGAACAGCTACTTCCCTAAAGAAGACATACGAATGGCAAATAAGTGCATTAAAAAAGGCTCAACATCACTAGTCACTAGGGAAATGCAAATTAAAACCACAATTTGTAACCACTACACACCGATAGAAATGCTAAAATTTTAAAACTGGCACTACCAAGTGCTGGTGAAGATTTGGAGCAATTCTCATATATTACTGGTGGGATTGCAAAATTGTACAACTATGTTGGAAAATAGTTTGGCAGTTTCTTATTAAGTTAAACATATGACCCAATAATTCCATCTCTAGGTATTTACTCAAGAGAATAAAAACCAATGTCCATACAAAGACTTGTATATGAATGTTCATAGCAGCTTTATTCCTAATGGTTAAAATGTGGAAACAACCCAAATGTCCATCGATTGGTGAATGGATATGAAAATTTTGGCACATCCCTACAATGGAATACTACTCAGCAATAAAATACGAAGAACTACTGAAACGTGATAACATGGATGAATCTCAAAAGCGTTAAGCTAATTTGAAAAGTCAGACACAAAAGGCTTCCTAGTGTATGATTCCATTTATGTAACATTCTGGAAAAGGCAAAACTGTAAGGGCCGAAACCAGATCAGTGGTTGCCAGGGGCTGGGAGTTGGGGGAGCATTGAATACAAGGGGGCACAAAGGAACTTTAGGAGTGATGGAAATGCTCTGTAACCTGATTGTGGTGGTAGTTACACGACTGTATTCGATTTTCAAAACTTATCAAACTCTATATTCAGAAAGGGTTAAATTTATCATACACAAATTATACCTCAATAAACCGGATTTTTTTAAAAAGAATATATGGAATTGTTTTTTAACGATGTTAACGTCTCAATTTTGATAATCATACTGTAACTGTGTAAGAGAACATTCTTGTTTTTGGGTGAATACACACTGAAACGAGTAAAAGGAAACTATGTCTGCAATTTTCAAATGGTTCAGAGAAAAATAACATTTACGTATGTGTATGTACGCACATAAGAGCCCTGGTGTCTCAGTGGTTAAAGCGCTCAGTTACCAACCAAAAGGTTGGCAGTTCGAACCCACCAGCCGCTCCTTGGGAGAAAGAGGTGGCAGCCTGCTCCTGTAAAGATTTACAGCCTTGGAGATCCTATAGGGCAGTTCTAATCTGCCCCATAGGGTCGTTATGAGTCGGAATCGACTTGACGGCAGTGGGTTTTGGTTATGTACACGCATGCACACACGTACATGTATATATATGCTATGTATACACACACACATACATATAGAGATACAGAGAGAGAGAAACAGAAAGAGACAGGAGAGAGAAATAAATAGTGATAAAGCAAATGTGCTAAAATGTTAACTAACACTTGGGAAATCAGTGTGAAGGTATATAGACATTTTTTATACTATTTTTGCAACTTTTCTGTAAGTCTGAAAATGTTTCAAAATAAAAAGTTAAAAATTGCGTATGATTATTTTTGTATGATAAAAACTTTGCATGCATAGATTGGGACTATATACCTTCTTTACAACTTGATTTTTTCATACAACATCATGTTTTTGAAATGCATCTATGTTGATAAGTGCACACGTGGTTCATTTATTTTCACTGTTATATAATACCCCACTGTATGCACATTCCACAGTATATGTATCCTTTACCTTGTGGAGGGACACTTCAGTTGTTTCTTTCTCCCCCCTGTTACAAACTGCTGCAACCGACAGCCTTGCTTAGTTTTCTTGTGCACAAGTGTAAAGTCTTTCCAGAAGTGGAATTATTGGGTCATTAGATAAGCAAATCTTTGACTTTACTAAGGATCATGAGGTTCCTCTCCACAGTGGTTGTACCAAATACCCGCTCCACACCATGACTCTGCTCGGGGTCTTTTGCTACTGTGCTCCATCAGGGTTTTAGCCTCACCACCTTCTTCCAGAGATCCTCACCTCTGTGGACACGGACATTGACTCTGACTCCTCAGAGCAGTAACCAAGGCTGTTGGTTTGGAATTTGTGTTTATGCCTTCCTTTTTTGACACCCACTGGACTGACCTGAGAAAAACCCCTTACTATTCTCCTGGCCTTGGGGCAGAAATTGGAAGGCTGACACCAGGGTCTCAGACAAGGGGTTCCCAGGTCACCCAGGCCTGGAGCTCTTGGGTCCACCCTAACCTTGAAAGGACACATCCCTCTGAAAATGTACAGGCAATTCCTTACAGTCAGGATGACCATGACATCTCCCTGTCCAAGGACACGGGGGGTTGGTCTCTGAAGTACAATTTTCTTTCTCTGTCAGGGGAGAGGAAAGGCTGTCACTATCTCTCCCACCTGCTCCCAAAATTCTGGATGGTCCAAAGGAAATGAAAAGAGGGGGCTGTTGGGCTCAATGGATCAGGATCCTAGTTATATTTCACAACAGTTGGTTTCCTCCAGATGAGCCTGGTGGTCTTAGCTGGTTAGTGCCTGTCTTAGTTATCTAGTTTTGCTAAAACAGAAATACCACAAGTGGATGCTTTTAACAAACAGAAGTTTATTCTCTCACAGTCTAAGAGACTACAAATCAGAATTCATAGCACCAGCTCCAGGGGAAGGCTTTCTGTCTCTGTCTGCTCTGGAAGAAGGTCCTTGTCATCAATCGTCCCCTGGTCTAGGAGCTTCTCTGTGCAGGAATCTCAGGTCCAAAGTACGGGCTCTGCTCCCAGCACTGCCTTTAGTGGTATGAGGTTCACCTGTCTCTCTGCTTGCTTCTTTCTTTTATATCTCAAAAGAGATTGGCTCAAGACACAATCCAGTCTTGTAGATTGAGTCCTGCCGAATTAACATAACTGCCGCTAATCCCATTCTCATCAACTTGATAGAGACAGGATTTACAACACATAGGAAAATCACATCAGATGACAAAATGGTGGACAGTCACACAATACTGGGAATCATGGCCTAGCCAAGTTGACACTTATTTTGGGGGGACACAATTCAATCCATGATAGTGCCCCCAAGTGCAATACACTCTGAAAGTTTCTCGAGTGAAAATGCTTTTACCTTAGAGGCATTATCAACCTTCAACATTACCATTGTATTACCATAACCATCGCCGCTCATTATTACGACCTTTGCTGATCCATACCTGCTGCCATCACCGTCATGATCACTCTCAATCTCTCCAATTTTATGGTCATTGCTATCACACAATTAACACCATCATGGCCATCATAGCCATCACCCTCCCTGTGATCCACTGAGCCACCATTACCGTTTCTGTTCTCACTTCCACAAAGAAGCTGGAGCTACTTGTGGTGCACTGTTTGCATACAGATTTTTGAAGATCGGCAAAGAAATTCCATTTATAACCCACAGAAAATATTCTTAAAATTCTCTTTCCCCTCTCTTCTCATTCTCAACGTCCCTCACAAACTAAGGTCACTCAAATGCCTCAGATTGTACTTCTTACCTGTAGTTGTCTAGTCAAAAAGATTCCTAAGAGCTGAGCCTGGAGACTCTTCTCTTTCCTCTCACTTTCCATTTCCTATTCCCAGAGTTTTTCTTCTCTGTTTTCAACAAGTATTTCTTGAGGGAAAAAAAGTGGGAAAAAAACAAGTATTTCTTGGCCTTTCCCCAGCAATTCCTATTCCTAGTTCTCTATCTCTTTTTGTTTGTTTCCTTGTTTTTTTTTTTAACCAAATGTCCCTATTCTGCATCAGGCCGTGAACTGAACTGTCAAAGAAACCATTCTTCCAGGGAATGGGAGTGGGAAGGAGAAGTTACAGAGCAAGCACTGAATTCTTTTTATTCATGGGGGACTTTAGGACCAGGACTAGGGTCAGGCGAGTAAGGCACCTAGGGCACAAAATGTAAGAAGACACTCACTCTTGGGGTCATGTAAGTGTAAGGTCAGCACCTGAGTGTGAGAACTTCCTTACATTTCACATCCTGAGCTCCTTGCTCGTCTCATGCTAGCCTTGGTCCTGGTGGACACTAACCCATTTATAACATTCGTCCTCTTATCACTACTATCCCCATCCTCATTAGTGACTAAGGCACAAGGGTTGACATGGGCAACAATTCTAAGTCATATTCAGGATTGAGAGGTGTCCTACGAAGCTGAAACAGAAGGGGAATGCTGGCAGCTGGGACTGGAAAAGTCAGCAGAAGCCAGAACATGAAGGACTTTGGACACCATTCTTAGGAGTTGGAACTTCATACTGTTGGTTGCAAGGAGCCCAGAGAAGAGAAATCATTGGGGGAACTCTTTCTGAGAGAGCAGAGGATGTAGAGAGAGGTCGTTCTAATCCAGTTCTACCATAGCTCCATGCAGGAGCTGAGGTGAGAGACACTTCCACCCCAGAGGCCTCAGTTTCTCAGATTGTCAAATGGGAATAAGTTTCTCCTGCCAGTCATAGATGAAATTTTGGGTGTGAGCTGGCTTCATGATCTGTGAAGCTCAGGGTAGAAGCTTCCACTTGAAATGCCTGCTCAGGTAGCTTCTGGAGTCTGGCCCCTAAATTGTGGTGACCCAGTGCACTGTGGAATGAAGTGCTGCCCATCCTGCACCATCCCCATGATCAGTTGTGGATTGGATCATTGTCCTCTATAAAGTTTTATTGGCTGATTTTCAAAAGTAGATCACCAGGCCTTTCTTCCCAGTTTGTCTTAGTCTGGAAGCTCTGCTGAAACCTGTTTTGCATCATAGCAACATGCAAGTCTCCACTGACAGATGGATGGTGACTGTACTTGAAGTGCATTGGCCAGCAATTGAACCCAGGTCTCCTGCATAAAAGGCAAGAATTCTACCACTGAACCACTGTGCCCTCTGACTTCACGTTGACCTTACTTTATTTGACATCCCTGAGGCTTCTGAGAAGTTGTGTGCAGTTTGAAGTTCTATAAAGTGAGACCTAAGTATAATACACAAGGGGGAGCTGAGTATTTAAAGGCATCCAGCAATGGATTCTCCAATGTGACTTTTGTGTTCGGTCATGTTCAGTCACTGGGAAGTTTCATATATTGGGTTTGCAGCTCAGCCAAGTTCTGAGAAGTGCTAGTCTAAACTATGTGAAGGTGGAGGTGGTAGGACTCAGAGCTCTATGGTTTTTAGGGTACAGGAACTCTCTCCAGGGCAATAATTTCACCTAAAAGAGGCCCAGGACCTCCCACGTGGGCTTGGAGGAAGAAAGCTCTGGACGGCAGAGGAAGGGGGAAACTGTGCTTTCCCCTCCCACGGAAGCTGAAGTTCAAACTAGATTATGTCAGGGCAAGAAGTTGTGGTGATCTTACCTGGGGAATTCATTGGTGACCACGACTGGCAGAGGAGGGCAGGAGGGACTTTCTCTGGAAGGGGATGGGGATGTTTTAGACTCCGATTCAATCTCTTTATAGATGGAACATCAACTCTGTACCGAGCACTTGGTACTTATTATACCATTTAATTTTCCCCAAAATCTCTTCATTAACAGACAAAACCAGCAAGAATCAGAAAGGTAAAGTGGCTTGTCAAAGTCACAGGGAAAATTAAGCACTGGCATCAGGATCTGAAGACAGATCTCGTGACCAGCTTGGGGCTGCTTCCACCCAGCCACCTTAAAGCTCCCTTGAGGCCAACATCGAGTTGGGCAGGAGGATGGCATCTGGGTCAGGGAGGACCCTCCTAATGGCCAATGCTAATGTGACCCTATGGGAGGGACTTTTGTGCCTTCTCTTTTTGGTTTTTCCTTGTCTTAGGCTGGATTCTCTAGAGAAGCAAAACCAATGAGGCGTATAAATATATATATACAGAGAGAGAGATTTATCTCAAGGAAATGGCTCACACAGTTGTAAAGGTTGGCAAGTCCCAAGTCCATTGGTCAGGCATCAGGCTGGAAGCTTCCCCTGACTCTCATAGCTGCAGGGGCTGATGAACCCAAGATCAGCAGGTCAGATGGCAGACTGCTGGCTCACAGGGTGTGGAGGCTGATGAATCTCAAGACTGGCAGGCAAGACAGCAGGTCACTGGCTCATGTCCCAAGAATGAGAGACTAGATGATGATGAGCTAGACGCAAGATCCAGAGCAAGCAAGTGAGCTTTACCAGAACGTCCGTTTATATATTGAATGCAGGCCACTCCCCCGAGGAAACTCCCCTTACAACTTATTGACTGATCACATAAGATCACATCATGGAAGATGACTACATCATTACAGAACTGTCAAATTATATCATTACATAACTGCCAAACCATATCATCACGTAACTGCCAAACCACTGAGAATCATGGCCCAGCCAAGTTGACACACAACCTTTACCATCACAGTGCTGGAAAGTCCCACATATTCTGCAGAACTGCTTCCTAGTATCCTCATCTGGAATTTACACTAAGAGCAACCAAAGTCCAGGCTTGACTTGGAGCCCTGAGAAGGGGGCTCAGGGCAAAAGATCAGTCCAATCCTGTGTGGCCTTCCTTGCCTGGGGCCCCTGCAGGTGGGTGAAGTAAATCTATGTTCATCACCACCACCCCCACACATCCTCCTAAGTCAAGATATGATGGGCCTAGAGAGAGCCCCCAAGCTAAGATGCTCCTTGCCTCAAAAGGGCTGCCTAGGGATTCTAAGAGACTGTATGGAAAGAGCAGAGGTTTTAGTTAGACCTGGGTTCAAATCCCAGTTCCATCACTTACTTGCTTTGTGACCTTGGCCAACTCCCTCACCTCTTTGCACCTTTGTCTTTCCATCTGTAAAGTGGGACTAATACTCATCAGAGGGAAGGAGTAAGGTGATATGAGAACATATGTAGATGTGAAAGCCCACAGGAAACACCTACAATGGAGGAATGGGAGCTATTACGTCCCCCCACTGGCTCCTGATTCCTTCTCCGCTCCTGGCAGCTTCCTTCCAAGGAGTAGGGCCTGTGCCCAAAGTACTCCAGCTCCTGGGAAGTCTACTCTGGACAACTGACTTCAGGAATCATCATATTTCACCCATCCTGCCATACCTATCAAGGGCCATCCTGCCTGGGTGCAGACTGAGCCCTGGGGACACACCACAGTAGGCCATCACAGCCTTTGCCCTTTGGAAACTCACAGTCTAGGGAAGCAGAGACAAGCTAGGCAGTGGCAGCATGTGGGATAAGGGCTGCAGCAAAGGGATGCACAAGGGACCCTAGAAGAGGGAAAGATAACTTTGCCTGGGGTCAAGGAAGACTTTTCAGGGGGAGACGCTGAGGGGAGAATCTAGATATTTATCAACCTGCTTGTCACAGTCACTGACCAATCAGAAAGGACACCATCTGTAAACAATCCATAGAACCCATTAGTGCCCACCAGCTGACCATTCACGTCCCTGGAAGGGGCATTTGATTTGGGTCTTGAAAGATGAATAAGAGCTTTTCTGACAAATGTGAAGAAAGGGCACACCAGGCAGGGGGAACAGTATGTGCTAAGTCTTGATAACAAGAAAAAGCATGATATGCTAGGAACAGTGAGTCTAGAGAATAGGATACACGTGGGGAAGGGGTAAGGATGGAGAGGGTCTTGAATGGCTAAGTCTGGGCAGCATGGTTAGGATACCTCTGATGTTTCATTCCACACTAGTGACCCAGGCTAATGAACAGGCACTGCAGTGGGCGTTTCCAGGGTCTGGACACTTCTCTCCTCCCAGGCACACATCTACACGGAGCAGAGCTGTTGTCTAGGGGCCTGGGCCCAGGTCCCATTCTTTCGGGATAGGAGCTGCAAGGATAGGCCAGGAGGAGAGGCTCAGTCAAGGGGTTTTAGCAAGTCTGATGGGCAGGGAAACTGAGGCAGATATAGGTGGGACCAACACAGTGGGAGGTATAGACGCTGCTAACCCAGGCTTCTGGGCTTTCATCCCAGCCCCAGCTGCTGGTGGCACAGAAGATTCTTATCTGCTCAGGGAAAACTCAAGAATGTTTTGGGAGTAAGAGCCTGGTTGTAATATAAACTCTGCTCCTTACATATTGTGTAACCTTGAAGAAGGAGTCCTTGGGTGGCACAAACAGATAAGTGCTTGACTACTAACCAAAAGTTTGGCAGTTCAAACCCACCCAGAGGTACCTCAGAAGAAAGGTCTGGCAATTTGCTTCCAAAACAACTTGACAGCAACTTTTTTTTTTTTTTTTTTTTAACCTCGAGGAAGACACAAACCCTCTCTGGGCCTCGGGATCTCCTTACGCAACATGAGGGAGCCTGTTGAATTCTCCCTTGGAAGTTAGGGTGTGCCAAGCTGGTCTTCTCCTACCAGCTACCCTGATCTGGCCTTGTGCGAAATGTGAGGGCTTGGGACTCAGGCAGAGCTGAGTTTGAATCTCGGCTTTGAGACTTCCTGGATATTTGACCTTGAGCAAGTGTTAAGCTCTGGGTCTTTGTTTCCTTACTACATTGCTGTTGTTGTTAGGTGCCGTCAAGTCGATTCCTACTCACGGCGACTCTACACGACAGAGTAGAACTGCCCCATAGGGTTTCCAAGGAGTGGCTGGTGGATTGGAACTGATCTTCTGGTTAGCAGCCATACTCTTAACTACTTCGCCACCATGCGTATGAGGCGACTGAAAATACCATGGCTTGGGTTAGGCGTACCTTAGTCCTTAAAGTGACATGTTTGCTTTTTAACACTTTACGAGGCCTTTTGCAGCAGATTTTCCCAAAGCAATACATCGCTTAATTTCTTGACTGCTGCTTCCGTGGGCATTGATTGTGGATCCAAGTAAAATGAAATCCTCTACAAGTTCAATATTTTCTCCGTTTTTCTTGATGTTGCTTATTGATCCAGTTGTGAGAATTTTTGTTTTCTTTATGTTGAGGTGTAATCCATACCGAAGGCTGTAGTCTTTGATCTTCATCAGTAAGTGCATCAAGTCCTCTTCGCTTTCAGCAAGCAACTTTGTATCATTTGCCTAGTCAATAAAACACAGCTAAACATCTGGCTGGTAGTCTCTGATTTCAGCCAAGATCCATCTAACATCAGCATTGCTATCCCTCATTTCACATCCTCTTCTCAATCTAGCTTGAATTTATGGCAGTTCCCTGTCAATGTACTGCTGCAACCGCTTTTGAATTATCTTTAGCAAAATTGTACTTGAGTGTGGTATTACTGATATTGTTCAATAATTTCCACATTCTCTTGGATCACCTTGCTTTGGAATGGGCACACATACGGATCTCTTCCAGCTGGTTGGCCAGGTAGCTGTCTTCCGAATTTCTTGGCATCGATGAGTGAGCACCTCCAGAGCTGCATCCATTTGTTGAAACATGTCAATTGGTATTCCGTCAATTCCTGGAGCCTTTTGTTTTTCATCAATGTCTTCAGTGAAGCTTGGACTTCTTCCTTTAGTACCATCAGTTCTTGATCATATGCCACCTCCTGAAATTGTTGAATGTCGATCAGTTCTTTTTGGTAAAGTGACTCCATATATTCCTTCCATCTCCTTTTGATACTTCTTGTGTCCTTCAATATTTTGCTCATCTAAAAAAAAAAAAAAAAAAAAAACCGTTGCTGTTGCATCGATTCCAACTCATAGTGGCCCTATAGGACAGAGTAGAACTGCCCCATAGGGTTTCCATAGAATCCTTCAATATTGCAACTCAAGGCTTTCAGTTTTCTTCAGTTCTTTCAGCTTGAGAAATGCCGAGCACGTTCTTCCCTTTTGGTTTTCTAACTCTTGAGATACCCTTTGAAATCTTCTGTTCAGCTCTTTTACTTCATCATTTCCTCCATTTGCTGTAGCTGCTCTATGTTCAAGAGCAAGTTTCTGAGTCTCTTCTGACATCCATTTTGGTCTTTTCTTTCCTTCCTCTCTTTTTAATGACCTTTTGCTTTCTTCATGTATGATGTCCTTGATGTCATCCCACAACTTGTCTGGTTTTCAGTCATTAATGTTCAACGTATCAAATCTATTCTTGAGATGGTCTCCAAATTCAGGTGGGATATACTCGAGGTTGTACTTTGGCTATCATGGACTTGTTTTAATTTTGTTTAGCTTTAACTTGAACTTACATGTAAGCAATTGATGGTCTGTTCCACATTCGGCCCCTGGCCTATTCTGACTGATGATATGAGCTTTTCCATCGACTCTTTCCACAGATGTAGTCGATTTGATTCTTGTGTATTCCATCTGGTGAGGTCCACATGTGTAGTCGCCATTTATGTTGGTGAAAAAAGGTATTTGCAATGAAGAAGTCGTTGGTCTTGCAAAATTCTGTCATGTCATCTCTGGCTTCTTTTCTATCCCCAAGGCCATATTTTCCAACTACTGATCCTTCTTCTTTGTTTCCAACTTTCCCATTCCAATCACCAGTAATTATGAATGCATCTTGATTGCATGTTTGATCAACTTCAGACTGCAGAAGTTGGTTTAAAAAAACTTCAATTTCTTCGTCTTTGGCCTTAGTTGTTGGTGTATAAATTTGAATAATAATCCTATTAACTTATCTTCCTTGTAGGCGTATGGATATTATCCTATCACTGATAGCATTGTACTTCAGGATAGATCTTGAAATGTTCTTTTTGACGATGAATGTGACTCCATTTGTGATGGTTAAGATTGTGTGTCAACTTGGCTAGGCCATGATTCTCAGTGTTTTCACTGTCGTGTGGTGTTGTTGTCACTTCCCTGTTGAGATTTGATATGTGATCAACCCCATGATGGGATCTGCTGCAAGTAGCCAGTTGGTTGAAGGGGAGTTTCCTTGGGTGTGTGGCCTGCATCAAGTGTGGGTAGATGTTCTGGCAGGGCTCAGAAGCTTTTTCTTGTTCTGGATCCTGCAGCTGGCTCCTGTTCGTCTGACCTCTGGTTCTTGGGACTTGAGCTAGCAGCTTACCTGCTGTCTTGCCTGCTGATCTTGGGATTTGTCCGTCTTCACGGCCTGTGAGCAACTGCCCTACTTTCCTTCCTGCTGGTCTTAGGTTAGCCAGCCCCTGCAGCTATGTGAATCAGAAGCCTCTATCCTGACCCACAGACTTGGGATGTTACAGCCTCTACAACCGTGTGAGCCATTTCCTTGATATATGTGTATGTATATATACTTATATATATACTTTACTGGTTTTGCTTCTAGAGAACCCAGCCTAAGACACCGTTCCTCTTCACTTTGTCATTCCCAGCATAGTAGACCAATGGTTGTCTGATTCAAAATAGCAAATACCAGTCCATTTCAGCTCACTAATGCCTAGGATATTGATGTTTATGTGTTTCATTTCATTTTTTTTTTTAAAATATTTTATTGTACTTCAGGTGAAGGCTTACAGAACAAATAGTTTCTCATGGAAGAGTAGTACACATGTTGTTTTATGACATTGGTTAACAACCCCACAACATATTAACCCGCTAACTTCTCAACCTTTTTTTTTT
>NW_004443974.1:8588094-8602634 GCF_000243295.1 Trichechus manatus latirostris
TAGATTATGGAGATTAGACCTTTGTCTGACTTGTACTGTCCAAAAATTTTTTCCCAGTCTGTAGGTTCTCTTTTTACTCTTTTGGTGAAGCCTTTGAAAAGCATAGGTGTTTGATTTTGGGAAGATCCCAGTTATCTAGCTTATCTGTTGGGGTTTGTGCATTGATGGTTATGATTTTTATCCTGTTAATGCCATGTATTAAGGCCTGAAGTGTTGGTCCTATTTTTTCTTCTATGAACTTTATAGTTTTAGGCTTTCCATTTCATTTTGACTTCTACAAATCTTCCTAGATTCATACTTCTTACATTCCACTTTCTAATTATTAGTGGATGTTTACAGCTGTTTCTTCTCATTTTGAGTCATGCCATATCCGCAAATGAAAGTCCCGGAAACTTTACTCCATCCACGTCATTAAGGTCAACTCTACTTTGTGGAGGCAGCTCTTTCCCAGTCGTATTTGAGTGCCTTCCAACCTGAGGGGCTCATCTTTCGTCACTATATCAGACAATACTCCACTGTTATTCATAAGGTTTTCAACGGCTAATCTTTTTTAGAAGTAGACCACCAGGTCCTGCTTCCTAGTCTGTCTTAGTTTAGAAGCTCCACTGAAATCTGTCCACCATGGGTGACCCTGCTGGTATTTGAAATACTTGTGTAGCTTCCATCGTCTTAAAAGCTTGTCAGAGGCCATCTAAGATACAAATATTGGTCTCTACTCGTATGGAGCAAAAGCGACTGAAAGAAATCAAAGACTCAAAGAAGAAACCAGTCCACAGTACTAATAGCCCACACAAACCAAAACCTCTTCAAACTTGAGACCAGAAGAACTAGATGGTGCCTGGCTACCACTACCGACCGTTCTTACCAGAGACACAATAGAAGGTCCCTGATAGAACAGGAGAAAATTATAGAACAAAACTTAAATTCCTAAAAAAAAGACCAGACTTACTAGACCAATAGAGACTAGAGGAACCCCTGAGACTATTGCCCTAAGATACCCTTTGAACTTGGAATTGAAGCTATTTCTGCAGGTCACCTTTCAGCCAAATAATAGATTGGCTTAGAAAATCAACAATACCACCTGTGAGTAATATGCTTCCTTAAAAAATTAACTATATGAGACCAAGTGGTCAACATTTACTCAAAGGGAAGATGAGATGGCAAGGAGGGGAAGCGAAGCTAGATGAAAGGAAACGGAACAAATAAAATGGAATTAATGAGAATGCTGACACATTGTAAAAATTGTAACTATTGGCACGGAACAATTCGTATAAAAATTGTTAAAGGGGAACCTAATTTGCTGTATAAACTTTCACCTAAAACACAATAAAATATTATTCAAAAAAAAAAATAAAGTACTGGCAGAAAAGCCCCCCTTCCCTCCCTCCCCTTCTAAGGGGTGTCCTTCGTTTGCAAGCCTGCTCTGCTGCAGAGTCTCTGCTGCTGAAGGGGCCGGTCAGTGGGGAGTGAGGAGGGTGAACGTATAATTTACTGCTCTCCCAGGACACTTTTGAGCATGAAAGAAGGCACTATTAACGACCAACAGCCATAAACCAAGGCTGTCTTGAGGAAATCAGAATATATGACCCCTTGGTGACAGAGGAGATACAGAAATCAAGACAGAGCCACAGAAAGGGGGTCACGGTCAAGGAGAGACTTGAACAGGTGCCACCAGGAGTAAACTTTGGAGAGAGGAAGTGATGTCTCAAGCTGGCTTTAGAAAGTTTTTCCGCGGGATGTGCTGTTTAGTCCCCTCTCCACATTCCAAAGAACTTCAATAGAAGAGCTGCTTTGCCTTTCAGCAGTTTGGGAGTTGGATTTGTGTAGGACTTTTTTTTTTTTTTTTTTCCCCATGCATTTGCTTGCTGGTTGGTTGGTTTTTTTTTTTTTTTAATGTGACTCCCTGCTGAGACTGGTCTTCACCTGGGAGCCTACCCATTGCCGTGGAGTTGATTCTGACTCATATTGACCCTATAGGACAGAGTAGAACTGCCCCATATGGTTTCCAAGACTGGAAATCTTGTGAAGACTGTAAATCTTCCAAAACTGTAAATCTTTGCCAAGAATGGGAATTCCAAACACTTAATTGTGCCAATGAGGAACCTGTACACAGACCAAGAGGCAGTTGTTGGGACAGAACAAGGGGATACTGTGTGGTTTAAAGTCAGTAAAGGTGTGCGTGAGGGTTGCATCCTTTCACCATAACTATTCAATCTGTATGCTGAGCAAATAATCTGAGAGCTGGACTATATGAAGAAGAATGTGGCATCAGGATTGGAGGACGACTCATTAACAACCTTCGATATGCAGATGACGCGACTTTGCTTGCTGAAAAAAGTGAAGAGGAATTGAAGCACTTACTGGTGAAGATCAAAGACCACAGCCTTCAGCATGGATTACACCTCAACATAAAACAAAAAGCCTCACAACTGAACCAATAAGCAACATCATGATAAACGGAGAAAAGACTGAAGTTGTCAAGGATTTCGTTTTACTTGGATCCACAATCAACACCCACAGAAGCAGCAGTCAGGAAATCAAAAGACGCATTGCAACGGGCAAATCTGCTGCAGAAGACCTCTTTAAAGTGTTAAAAAGCAAAGATGTCACCTTGAAGACTAAGGTGTGCTGACCTAAGCCATGGTATTTTCAATCGCATGATATGCACGCGAAAGGTGGACAATGAATAAAGAAGACCGAAGAAGAATTGACACCTTTGAATTGTGGTATTGGAGAAGAATATTGAATATATCATGGACTGCCAAAAGAATGAAAAAATCTGTCTTGGAAGTACAACCAGAATGCTCCTTAGAAGGAAGGATGGCCAGACTATGTCTTACATACTTTGGACATGTTGTCAGGAGGGATCAGTCCCTGAAGAAGGACATCATATTTGGTAAAGTATAGGATCAGCGAGAAAGAGGAAGACCCTCAACAAGGTAGCTTGACACAGTGGCTGCAACAATGGGCTCAAGCATAACAACGATTGTGAGCGTGGCGCAGGACTGGGCAGTGTTTCGTTCTGTGGTGCATAGGGTCGCTATGAGTCGGAACCGACTTGACGGCACCTAACAACAACAAATCTTTACAGAACCAGACAGTCACATCTTTCTCAAGCATAGTGGCTAGTGGGTTCAAACCGCCAATCTTTTGGTTAGCAGTCAAGCGCTTAACCACTTTGCCACCAGAACTCCTTTATCTGGGAGCAGGAAGGTCCAATTATAGTTGGGTTATGCAGGTAAAGGTCCCTGGGTGGCACAATAAAGCACTCGACTACTGACAGAAAGGTTAATAATTCAAACTCACCCAGAGGTGCCTTGGAAGAAAGGCCTGGCAATCTGCTTCCAAAAGGTCACAACCAAAAAACTCTATGGAGCAGTTCTACTCATGGTGTTGCCATAAGTCTGAATCGACTTGATGGCAACTGGTTTGCAGGCAACTGGTATGATGCCTAGAAGGCAGTATTTGCTCAATAAATATCCGGTCCCTTCCATCTTCACCACCCGTGCCTTGCACTGGGATGCTGGTCCACGATTGTTTCAAGCCCCAGCACTAACCACATCCTTCACACTCTCCTCACGCCTCTCCACTCAGGAATTCTTAACCTACCAGCGCGGGAACTCCTTAGAGAACCTGCTGGATTGGTTTTCTTTCCATTTCCTTTCTCTTCCTCTCCAGTGGGGGCTGGGCCGGGACGCAGCTGGCGTGGTGGGGGGTGGGGGTGCTCTACCCCAGACTGCTGCTCTGCCCAGCCTCTTTAACTCGTCACACGAGGGCCTGCATTCCTGCATCCTTAATGCCTCCTCTGGGAAGGCAGGCTTTCAGAAACCTGAGCTGTCCAACCAGTGCAGGCAGGAGAGAGGCGGACCCAGACCCCGGATGGGAGGGGGTGGGGGACTTGGCTTCAAGCCTTTGCTGGAAACAGAAACCGCAGGCCTCTCCTACCCTTTCAGCTGCTGTGGGGTTCCAGGCCAGGGAGCAAAGAGCGCTGGCTTTTGCTAAACTTATTTAGGGAGACGGTTGTTTGCAAAGGTAGAGTGACTTTCACCACATCTACCTAGTGCAAGGAGCTGTGGTGGCGCAGTGGTTAAGAGCTACAGCTGCTAATCACCAGTTCGAATCTACCAGCCACTCCTTGGAAACCCTATGGAGTAATTCTACTCTACCCTATAGGGTTGCCATAAGTCGGAATTGACTCAAGGCAACGGGTTTGGTTTGGTTTGACTTAGTGCAAAGGTTTTCACACTGGGAACACTTCACTGCCCCTTTAGGCTTCCAGTCCTATCAGCAGGACCAAAAACAACCAGAGAGATGAAGCTACTAGCCCAGGGTCACACAACCAGTAAGTAAAGGGGCTGGGGTTCAAATCCAGGTTGGTTCCACAGCACCGTACTGCCTCCAAGTACAAGTGTAGCGGGTACAGCTGGAAGGACCTCCCCTCCTGCACACCTCTCCCTGCTGATGTGTGAAATTCCTCTTTTAAGGGCTTTATTCATTTCACTGATATAAGCCCCTCCCACCCCCACTTGGGATCTTGGAAGCTTAAAATTCTGGTTTATTAGGCCTGAAAGGATCATTAGAAATGAATTTGCCCAATCTCTCTCTTTACAGATTGGAAAGCTAAGGCCCAGTGAAGGTACATGACTTGCTCGTGGCTACAAAACAACAGACAATCATGTTTAGGTCAGTCTCAGACCTCCTAAGCCCCAGTGTGCTTCAGTTGAAAGAGCACAAGTCTTCTCTGGTAGACCTGGGTTTGAAGCCTGGCTCTGTCATTTACTTTCTTGGTGACCTTGACCAGTGGATGGTACCTTTTAGAACCTCAGTTTCCTCATCTGTTAAATGGGAATAATACCTTCATTGAAGAGTTGTCACAAAGATTAAATGAGGTCCTAGGTTTGGATACAGCAACATAGGACCTGGTACACAGTAGGTACTCAGTATAGCCTGGCTGTCTTCCTTCTTCCCTAGCAAATGAAAACTAGATCTTAAGGCACTGAGGCCACGGCTGCCCCTTTATAAGGTCTGGGGAAGGGGGATAAATAGGACCCGTGGTGTGATAGAGCTGGCATGTACTGGTTGCAATGGTGAGAGTTGATGGTTAAGTAAGAGCTGATTGTTAAATGGCGTCCCTGGGAGGTGCAAATGGTTAATGCACTGGGCTGCTAATCCGAAAGACTGAAGGTTTGAGTCTACCCAGATGCACCTCGGAAGAAGGGTCTAGCAATTTACTCCAAAAAATCAGCTGTTGAAAATATTATGGAGCACAGCGCTACTCTGCACACATGGGATCTCCATGAACCGGGGTCAACTTGATGGCAACCTTTTTTTTTTAATTACTGGATTGTTAAATATTTGGGAGTTGCAAGACAATTGTTGGTAGCTTGAAATCACCCACAGTGGGAGTATTTACACCATAGAAATTGACAAGTGTAACAAATCAAGGTCTTGGAATTTGTTTGCTTGTTTGTTTTTGGTGTTTTTCTTTCTTTCTTTCCTTTTTTTTTTAAGGGAAAGTCCTACAGTATGGGATTTGCCAGAAGTAGGAAGTGATCCACGGCATCATTATTCTCATTTTACAGATGAGACTCTAGGGCTGGCTAGCCATGCCAGCCAAATATATCTGCATAACTATTACGCATTGCAGCTTCACTGTTTTCCAGCTGCATAACCTTGGGCAAGTCATTTTACCTCTCTGAGCCTTTTTCTGTCAGGCACTGACATAAATGGCTGCACAGGTATCTGTAAAGGAGACAACGCTGGCACCCACCTCATAAGCTTGTTGGGATGTAAGTGAGATGATATATGTAAAGTGCTAGGCCTTGAGCCCTACAAACAGTTAATATTATTTTCAGCTAGGCATTGGCTTGGTGTCTTCATATACCTATTCACAACTTGGTGAGAAAGATGTTATCGTGTCCAATTTCCCGATGAGGAAACCGAGGCTCTGAGAGGCAAAGTGCGTTGTTTAAGGCCACACAGCTAGTAGGTGGCAGAGCCAGGCTTTGGACCCTGATTGGGCTGGCTCCAAGGCTGAGTGTCTGCCAAGGCCCCTTGGCTCCAGCCGAGTTCTTAGGGGCTGATTGCAGAGCACGGGTTGTGGTATTTGGCAGCAGGCTTCAGGCAGAACACAAGGGGTCAAAGTGGCTGCCTTTCTCCAGGATCTGCCTGAGCAACTCAGCTCAGAGCCCCCAGCCTGCTGTTTTGAGCCATGCAGCAGTCATACGAGCCTCCTTCTCCAGGGCTCCAAAGACCCCAGACTCTCTTTCTCTCCTTTGGTGGGCCCTTCTGTACCCTGCCTCACCCAAAACAGCAATGGCCACCACAGCCAAGTCCCTCAGAATATCATTTGAGCAGGGAAAATAGATTTTCTTTCCTGGTGGTGGGTTAGGCTTTTGCTGCTCCCATTCCTGGTCTGGAGAGCTGTTTTGAGGTAGGAGAGTAGAGGGTGACAATGCCCAGGCCCCTGCAAGCCCCTTCCCAAAGAGACCTACTCCAACTCTTTCTGAATCCCTAGCCTCTGAACAGAGCTTCCTCCCCACTCCCAGCCTTGCTTTGTCCATCTCTGCCTGCCCTACCCTCAAGTCAAGCCTGGCACATTCTGGTGCCTGGAAAAATTACATGCATTCCCACTAAACCAGGGGCAGGGCCGAGAAACCCAACAACCAAATGCTCCTCTCTTTCCTCCAAGCACTTCCCTCCGGGTTTGGGGTTTGGGGTTTGGGGTTGATGGACAGATTATGTCATCGGCCCTAAATCCAGGGGCTCTTTGCCTCCCTCTGCCCTGAAAGCAGCCAGGCCTTCTGGGCGTGCTGTGGAGGCCTCAACCCAGGGGAGGAGACTCACTTCGGCTGCATGTTCCAGGAGTTTCAAGAAGGGCCCCTCACTTGCCTCCTAAAGCCAAGAGGATGCCTGGATGCCCAGGGGAGAAATATGGCCAGAAGGGAGCCCACTGACCTGATTCATTAACCGCCCCTGCCCCACTCCCACACGCTTAGTAAAACAGAGACTAGTTCTAGACCGGTCAGGCCTCTCCTCCTTACAAATTGTGTTTTAGACAAATCAGTTAGCTTCTCCAAGCCTCAGTTTTCTCATCTGTAAAAAACAGGAGCTGTTTGTAAAACAGAGCTGATGTGTGGACTCCATAGCAGGTAACTCAGTGCCTGCCCAGTAACAGCTCAATTAACCACATGCCATCAAGTTGACTCTGCCTCATGGCGATCTCATGTGTGTCGGAGTAGAACTGTGCTCCATACTGTTTTCAATGGCAGATTTTTCAGAAGTAGAATGGCGAGACAGACCTTTCTTTCGAGGTGCCTCTGGGTGGACTTAAACCTCCAACCTTTTGATTAGCAACCTAGCGTATTAACTGTTTGCACCAACCAGGGACTCCAACAACTGAGTAAAGATTATCTATTCATTCATTTATTTATTCACTTGGCCAGTTATTGTTTCATTTGGCATGAATAATACGCTGGCCATATAATTTATTGTCCAATCCGGGACACTTTTGAGAGCTAAAAGGAACACTGTTTATGCCAGGAGAGCAGGTAACCCAGGACCATCCTGGGCACACAGGGATGTCTGTTTATGCCATGAGTTTTGTTTTCCCTGTGCCAGGCTCTGGGAGGATGCAGGAAGCCCAGGCAAATCCAGTACCCCCTACCCCAAGGGAGAAGAGAGAGAGGCCCGCTAACCCGTTGCCATCGAGTTAATTCTGACTCATAGCAATTCTATACGATAGAGCAGAACTGTCCCATAGGGTTTCCAAGAAGTGGCTAGTGGATTTGAACAGCTAACCTTTTGGTTGGCAGCCATAGCGCTTAACCACTACACCATCAGGGCTCTGAGAGAGGCCCCAGACACTCTCAAAAGTGTCCTGGATATTCAGCTCAATATCCGGAGTGAACAGGTGTCCAGAAAGCAAAGTGGGGCCAAAGCCTCGGTATTTGGTATTTTGTGAGCTTAGGAAATTCCTTCAGAAGCCAAAATAACATTTCTACAGTCCCGTGCCTCCATGCTTGTTGTCTGTCAGCATCCACAAAGACCAACTCTTTTACTTAGAAGCACAATGATTTTGAGTGTTTTCAGTGGGGACTGACATAGCACCAACTCCTTTGTCATTTTAGTATTAAAGGTCTCTGAATCTGTTTCCTCATCTTTAAAATGTGGACGATGATCCCCCTACCTCAAATGGTAGCTGAGAAAATCAGTATGTGAAAGGGGCCAACACAGTTCTTGGAGCTCATCAAGAATCAGTAGAATGTGAATCTATTAATTGAAACAGCAAGTACGGGATAGGGTCAGGGATGCAGGGCAATTGGAGGGGTGCGGGGGTGGGTAGTGGCTGCTGAGAGCAAACACATCTCTGTCTCTCATTGGCTGTGTGGCCTTGGGCAAGTCCTACCTGTAAAGTGAGGGGTTGGAATGATGACCTTCAAAGGCCCTCCCTGCCTTAATTTCAGCCGGTCGACTTGTGTAGTTTCCACTTTTTAGGCACCTCCTAGGTGTAATGTCTCCCCTATTTAGCCTGTAGCAAGAACTCAGAGTTGGTGGCTATCCTGTCAAAGGTGGGAGAAGATAATTGTTCAGCAGGCCCTATCACAGGATCGGCAAAGCATGAAGCACTTACAAAACGCTTCCCTCTGGGCAGGAAGAGCAGCTGACACCCTGCACTTAAGGTACCCAAGAGCCTCCCCTGGGCCTCTGCAGAGCCTCTAACCTCAAAGCCCGGTATTTAACTCTCCATTAAGCATTTCCAGGAATACAGTCTTATGACCATCTCACCACCAATCTTGCGAGAGAGGCTAATGTCCCCATTTTACAGATGAGGAAACTGAGGCCCAGAATGGGGAAGTGGATTGTCCAACTTGCACGGCAAAGCGGATAAAGAACTGGGTTTTCAAGTCTCAGAAGAATTCATGTCTGGTCACATCTAAACTCCCTGAGGGACTGAATTACTGGGCTGAGGGCTGTGGGAACCGTGATCTCGGGGAACATATAGCTCAATTGGCATAACACAGTTTGTAAAGAAAATGTTCTACATTCTACTTTGGTGAGCAGCATCTGGGGTCTTAAAAGCTTGTGAGCGGCCATCTAAGATACTTCACTGGTCTCAGCTTGTCGGGAGCAGGGGACAATGAAGAAAACCAAAGACACAAGAGAAAGATTAGTCCAAAGGACTAACGGATCACAAGTACCACAGCCTCCACAAGACTGAGTCCAGCACAACTAGATGGTGCCCAGCTACCACCAGTGACTGCTCTGACAGGGATCACAATAGAGGGTCCTGGACAGAGCTAGTGAAAAATGTAGAACAAAATTCTAACTCCCAAAAAATGACCAGACTTACTGGCCTGACAGAGACTGGAGAAACCCTGATAGTATGGCCCCCAGACACCCTTTTAGCTCTGTAATGAAGTCACTCCTGAGGTTCACCCTTCAGCCAAAGACTAGTCAGGCCCACAAAACAAAATGAGATTAAAGGGGCACAACAGTCCAGAGATAAAGATGAGAAGGCAGGAGGGGACAGGAAAGCTGGTAATAGGGAACCCAAAGTTGAGAAGGGAAGAGTGCTGACATGTCGTGGGGTTGGTAACCAGTGTCACAAAACTGTATGTGTACTAATTGTTTAATGAGAGGCTAGTTTGTTCTGTAAACCTTCATCTAAAGTACAACAATTAAAAAAAAAAAAGTCAGAATTTATATACCAAAAAAAAAAAAATTCATGTCTGGGCTCTTTCCACAACCCTACAGATGCTCAGGGGAGTCCCTGGGTGGTGCAAATGGTTAATGAGCTCAGCTGCTAGCCGTAAGGTTGGAGGTTTGAACCCACCCAGACGTGCCTCAGAAGAAAGGTTTGGCAGTCTGCTTCTGAAAAACAAGCCTTTGAAAACCCTGTGGAGCACAGTTTTACTCTGACACACGCAGTTGCCATGAATCTGGTTCGACTTGACAGCAACTGGTTATTATTACAGATGCCTGGAGCTGAGAGTAAAATACTAATAGTTCCAGAGCCAAACCTCACAAAAGAGCTTGGGGGCCATTAGGGCTATTGTTCTTCCTTGTGTCTCCAAAGTTTTCTGTTTTTCTTGTCCCCCAACCAGACTGTAAGTCCTTGAGGACAGGGGCCACGGCTGGAACTTCTGTTATCTCTCACAATGCTAGACCAGTACAATGCTAAATATGGTTTCAATGTGATTATTTTGGAATACTATACAGTCGTAGAAAAGGAAGGTGCTCTTTGTGGACTGATAGAAAATTGTCTTCAACAAGTGAGGAAAACACAAGGAGTATATGCTACCATTTTGTGCAAAAAATAAGAAAATATATATATATATATATATATACTCATATTTACATGAATACACACCCACACGGAACGCAGTTGTATGTCTGGGCACAGAGCTTGTTGGCAACACTGGTTCCCTCCAGGAAAAGGAACCAGGTGGCTGGGGGCAGGGGTGTAAGGGAAATTTTTCACCACGTACCCTTCTGTACCTTTTGAATTTGAACCACAGGCAAGTATTATCTATTCAACATGTAAATCAAATTAACACTTTAAAAAGTTAAAATAGCTAAAAATGGTCAGTTTGATTTCCCAGGGTGCACTGGAAAATGAAAATCCTAGAAGGTCAAGGTTGGCAGGCTCTTAGAGACCCACCTTCATTTTGCCAGTAGGGAGACTAGGCCCAGAGTCACCCAGGGAGTGAATGGCGAAGCTGTGTGGTTGGAGGGAGGGGGAGTCCCAACCTGTAGCCCTGCCTCCATCCAAGCCAGCGGCCTCCCAGTCCTGTCCACCAGCCAGTCAGGTTTGCTGCTCATAAAAATGTGACTGGAGACTCGTAAACTCTTGCAGAGTCCTTGGCCAGATCAGCAGACGTTAAGATGTGAAGACTGGCCCAGCAGACAAGAGGCCCCAATTACGTCCTTGGTATGGAGTCAAAAATGAATCCAGCATCGTGATTGCACGATACTGTGAATGAACTAAATGCTACTGAATTGTTCACTTTAAAATGATTAATTTTATGTTATGTGAACCTCATCTCAATAAAAAGAAATGAATTCCCCAAGTCAGTGACCTTCGAAAACAATCAAAGTCAATCATCCAAACCAAGGCAGTTTGGGAGTGAAAGGGGGTGCCATTGATAATCACGCCCAAGCAACAAACGCAAACAGACTTCCTGCGCTCTAGTCTCCCTACAAAAATCCCACCATCTGGAAGCTTGCAAAGAGACATTTTGAACCAAGGACTTTAAAGGAACTTGGTCTTATTCCTGTTTCTTTATGTATCCCCTCCTCCCCACTATCCTTTCCCCCAAAATACTGACAACAGCCTAGGTTTTGGGCAGACCTGGGTTCAAATCCTGTCTGTGTTCAAACCACTTCTGAGTTTTCTCATCTGTAAAACATAAATCATGACCCTGATGTCAAAGGGAAGCTGTGAGAATTAAATGTCTTTCACCTAGCAAGGCATGGAGAAGGTGCCCACAAGCTGGAGTTTCTCTTCCCCTTACACAGAGAAATAATGAAACGACACAGGCTTAATCCTGAAACTCTCGGGGTTGAACAGAGAGACCAGATTCACGAACACCCCCATGGGAGGAAGAGTCTGGGCACAATGCGCAGGGGTACGTGGTTTTCTAATTCTAGGAGTCATTTTGGGAAGCACCTCTAAGCAGTGACTCATTTTGGGACTCACTAAAAAATTCTTTGAGTTAAAACCAAAAGTTGAGTGGGGTCAGGTTGCATTGTGCCTTTTCCCTCTACTCCCACCCTGGCCTGGGCAGTGGTGGTAGTGCAGAGAATTGGTGGGGAGTAGGGGGAGATCTTTGGGCACAATTTAACCCATTTTTTTCCCTAGCATGCCACCAGGGGTTGGGACCGTCTGAGTGAAGGAAGTGGGGGACAAGAAGGAGTAAGGCCAGGATGACTTCTGTTCTCTTTCAAGTCCTGCTGCTCTATCCTCCTGTCCTTGGAAGACTACAGTGAACACCCCACCTCCTCCCATTCTTCAATTAGAGTCCAAGGGCCAGTGGCGACAGTGGGGAGGGTGGGCAGGCCTTCCTCATTCCCCTAACATCAGCTCACCTGCGGCCAGACTCATCTCTGCTGATTGCTGGCTGTGTGACCTGGGACACATCACCTGATCTCTCTGAGCCTCAGTTTCCTCAAGTGGAAAATGAGGGTATTACAGATACCCATTACAGGGTCCCTGTGAGTCCAGGGAAGGGCTTTGCAAATGGTAGAGTCTTATGCAGATATGTGCGTGGGGCCAGATCTTTCTCTTCTCAGTGGTCTGGTGCTGCTCCCAAAGCTTTCTTCTAAGGGGGTTTGGGGTTCTTGCTCCATAGCTCACAAGGATGGGGCATGTATCCGTGAGGAGCATGGGCCCACCTGACACACAGTAAGCCTGTGGCTGATTCTCCCACTTCTTTAGGCTCGCCTCTGTTCAAATGGCACCTCCTCAGTGAGGCTTGCTCCAAACATCCTCTATGAAAAAGCACCCCTGGGCTCTCCCAGTCCTTCCTTGTTTTATTTTCTCCACCAGCCTTATCTTCTTAACATGCCAGATATTTATGGTTGTTAGTTTTCTCTCTCCCCCATCCCAGACTGAAGCACCAAGAGAGTCAGAGCTATATCCCAGGTGTTTAGAATAGTAACTGGCCCATAGAAAATACTCAGAGATATGTGTCGAGTGAATGAATGAATGAACTAATGTTTGCTGCATGAATATGACCAATATCATGGCTACTGTTAGTAGCACTGCAATACATTGCCCCAGAACTTCTGTTTCTTTCTACTATTTTTCTTGCAATGTTTATTTCTTATACTCATGGTTCAGTGGGAGAATTCTTGCTTTCCATGTGGGAGATCTGGGTTCAATTCCTGACCAATGCACCTCATGCGCAGCCACCAGCCATCATCAGTGGAGACTTGTGTCTTGCTATGATGCAGAACAGGTTTTGGTGGAGCTTCATGACTAAGACAGACTAGGAAGAAAGGCCTCGCTATCTACTTCTGAAAATCAGCCAGTGAAAACCCTACAGATCTCAACAGTCTGACCCACAACCAATCATGGGGATGGTGCAGGACTCGTCAATATTTTGTTTGGTTGTGCATGGGGTCACCACGAGTCAGGGGCTTATGCGACAGCAGCTAATAACAACAACATTTTCTTTCACTTAGCTCTTTGATTTATCTTACATTTATTGTGGTACATATCATGTGAGGTGAGGCTGTAAATGGAACTAAATAGCTAAACAATTTGCAGAACAATCCATTTCTTCCCTGTCGATTAGTGATGTCTCTGTTTTTCATCAACGAGGAGCTGGGACTGTGTTGGCAACTCTGAGCCAGCTGCTGCCCCATCTGCCTCTTCTTAGATCACCAACCCAGAACTATGTTCCTCCCGAGGCAGGACTGCCCAGTGATTACGCACAAAGGCACTGGAATTAGACAATCTGCCATCTACCTTCCAGCTCCACCACTTACCAGCTAGGCGACTTTGGATAAAGAAATTCACTTCTCTGAGCTTCATTTCTAAGTCTCATTTGCCCCATCTGTGAAATGGGCACAGTACTAGCAAAATGCCTCCCTCATAGGGCAGTTGTGGGACTGAACAACACAATGCAGGCAGAGTATACAGCAAGGGGTCCAGCATACAGTGGGTGCTCAGTTGGTGTCAATATTGCTGTAGATCATCGCCAGTTGAAGCATGTCCACTCACTGGGCAGATGAAGGCCCAATGGACATCCACTCTGTCCAGCACAGTGCTGTGACCAAGCTGGGTAGCTGGCAGGCAGTGTTGGTCCCTGGTCTCGGCCATCAGGGGGGAAAGAGCACAGAAGTATGTGGAGAAGAGGCAGCAAGTGTGGAAACAGGGACTGTCGGAGCCAGGAGAGTTCTAACCTTGAGGGCGTTCCCCTAGTAAGGGAAGCAGGGAACTGAGTTGCTTCAACCTTTGGATCCCCACGAAGGCTAGTCTCCTTAGAGGGAGTGTTGCGCATTCGTTAGCCGGGTCTTTTACTTCTAAACTCTGCACATTGATTCTGGCTGGTCTCGGGTCCACGGGAAGCGGGGAGCTCCAGAGGAGGAGACTGGTGCTTTAAGGGCAGGGAGCAGTGCTTTCGCTGCACCTCCTTATTCTTGGCTCCTACTTCAGTGCCTGTATTCAGCTGGCACACAATAAGCGCTTGTTGCTTGCCCAATTTCAGTATGACCAGTGCCGTGACAGGGACAATGCTAGGTGATCCGGGAGCCCAAGGAGCGCGTGGGAGGGGTTCATAAGTTGGCTGATTACAGCCCCTCATCCTAAGTGTGTAGAAGGTGCTGGGTCCGACTTGCTGTGTAAGCTCACGCCTCAGTTTCCCCATCTGTGACATGGGGGAGGGGGTCGGCTGAGTGGTTTATTCGCTGTCCAAAGGGTCTAGCGGAGCCAAACGGTCCAGGAGTTATGAGGGCGCAGCCCGGACGCCCCCACCCCGCCCCAAGCCTGCGTGGCGGCAGCGCGCGCGAGCACAGGCGGCAGCGCGGCCCCG
>NW_004443974.1:8602764-8627159 GCF_000243295.1 Trichechus manatus latirostris
GTCGGGGAAGGGGCGGGGGCCGGGCCGCGGGGCCGTCACCCCACACCCGTGCCGAGGGTAGTGCGCGTGCACACAAGCGCGCCCGAGGCTCCGCGGGGAAGAGCCGGAGGGGGTGCACGCGTGAAGTTGGGGGTGCACGTGTGAAAGTGAGAATCTGAGGGTGCCCGCGTGTCCGCGCGTGTGTGGGCGGCGTGTGTCCCTCTGTCCTCAGTCCCGCAGTATGTGTGTTCTCAGGAGTGTGTACCGGCTTGCGCCGAAGTTTGTGCGTGTGCACATCAGTTTCGGGGTTGTGATTTTTGGTGTGAATGAGTGCCAGAAAACGACCATCGCTCACATTTATCCACTTACGGAATGTGCCCAGGACTGTGCCAAGCCCTTCACTGTGATTTCATTTTTGTGACGTTGTATGTGTGGATCTCAGGGAGTATGTGTGTGTATGCACATGTATGAATGTGGTATTCGAAAGTGATTTGTGTGTGCATTTATCAGTATGAGGGGACAAAAGTGCATATGTGGATGTGAGTGTGTAATTTGTGTACAGGAGTGTGCGGGTGTGTTTATTATCAAGAGCGAGGGTCCCTCTGGGCCCACCAGGTCTGTGTGTGTGATGTGCCTGCCGCTGGCCCAGATGTCAGGGAGCCCATGGAGAGAAGCTGTCCTGGCATGGGCACGGGGTGGGTGCTGGGGCCTCGTTTGGCAAATGGGTACCAGAGGACAGACTCCCAGAGCCTCGCTGGGCCTAGGCAGGGGTCGAAGCCTTGGAGCCAGGCCTGGGCAGGGCCACTGGTAGGATCCAGGACACACAGGCTGGGCAGGAGATGTGGTAGCCTGGCAGAGCCCTTTGGCTAGGCCCTGGAGGACGTGTGCCCGGTTTTCCTAAAGACCCTTCTGGGTCTCCACTTTGTCTTAGCTTTCTCTGGCTTGGCTGGATTTTAACCCTTTCTCTGTCCTGGAGGCTGACTCTGGGGAGTCCAGCCGTCCCAAGACACTTGTCTGTGTATGAGGGGGTCTGTCTCTGCCTGCCCTGCTAAGTAGATAGATATTCGTCCGATTGATATATATGGCACCTGGACTCCGAGCATGAGTCCCCAAGACAGTAACAAATTCATCACAGCAGGCTTGGGACACCACCTTCCTAGGTGTCCCCTTGCAGTTTGATTGACGGTGTTTTGTGCTTTATGAATGTTGAAAATCTTTGTAGTCAAAAGTCTTTATTGCTCTAAGGCAAACTTGAGAAACTCTGGGGATCCCCATTTCCTCTGCATTTTCAAAATTCAGCTTGCCTTTCTGAGGGGGAAAATGTCGTCTCAGGAGCTCGGCATACGCGAAGGAGAACTTTGGAGGCACGTTTAAAAACCGTGTAGCTAATGGAAGAAGAATTTCATTGAAAGGGACGCAGAGCCGGCTGGAAGCGCCTGCTCCCAACGCGGCAAGCTCACCGAGTGAACTTTGGACGTCTTCTTTTAGACAAACAAAACCTGGAAGGAAACAAAAAAGGCCCACATTCTTTTTATTTTTTGTCCTGAAAAATGGAAAAAAAAAAAAAAAAAACCAACACACACACCTTCTGGTTTTGCTGGAAATGTGGCCTTCCCCTTCCCCCGTCAAGGCCAGGCCCTCCCTCGATCCCCCACCCCCAAATAAAATAGGCCTGGGGAGCTGTGGAATGAGTCACTCCCTGGCAGAGGGCCCCACGGGCAAACATTTGGGAAGGTTCTTGCCTAACTTCCCAGAAGAAAAGGCCCAGAATTTAAAATGGTCCCTGTGGTTTGTCAGCCTCTGCTGTCCCGTCTGCTCTGGAAATGACTAAAAAGTAGTTTCTATCTTTACAAAATAAAATCTCACTATCCCAGGTTGGTCTGGGTTTAGGGCCGTTCAGGGTTCAAGAAACAGAGCTCTTGGCTTTGCCAGAAGGGCATTTTTGGTGGGTTTGAGCAAGAAAGGAGCAGGGAGAGGGGAAGGGAACTCACATTTATGGAACACCTACTGTCTGCCGAACCGTTCTGGGTGCTGTTGTTAATCCTCCCTATAGTCTTACACTGCAAAAAAAAAGGCTTTTGGTTTTATGCATGAGGAAACTGAGGCTTGGAGAGGTGCCTATGTCCTGGGACAGCTGAAAGGAGGTGGAGGCAGACTCTCAAGCCACCCGCCTGACACTACAGCCCATCCTCTTTCCATTGCACCAGGAATGTGACATTTGACTTCCTAAGGTATACAGACTTGGTGCTGAGTACTTTACACACATCCACTCATTTCATTGTCACCTTGAGGTAGGGACCATCTTCATCTTACAGATGGAGAAAACTGAGGCTCAGAGAGATGGAATGACTTGCATAATTTCGTCAAAGTAGCACTGCACCTAATGGCCGTCATTTACTGAGGGCATATTATGTGCCAGCCACCGTATTAAGAACTTTAAGCTTATTTCATTCAGTCCACTAACTAACACTATGAGATGGGAACTGTCGTGATTCCCATTTTACAGATGGGAAACTGGGGTACAAAGAGCTTAAATAACATACTGAGGATCATGTGCTAATATGCAGTAGATTTGAACCCAGGCTTGTCTGAGCAGAGCCCATATTCTTCCTACTATACCTGGAAAGTAACAGTCGCTACATACTGTGTGTCTGGCCTAGTGCCAAAGTCCAGTATTGCTACCCTGATTTTACAGAGGGGAAGATGAAGACTCAGGGAGGTTAAGGAACTGGGCCATAAGCCAGTAAATGGCAAAGTCAGGATTCAAACCCACATCTTTGACTTTAGAGTTGAGATTTTTAACCTCAAACCAGGTCTGGCTGCCTGTGTTGAGCTTTTCACCTCTTGCGTGCTGAAAAGCCAAGTGGGTTGACGCACGCCAGGTTCCTGCCGGGCTGGACTGCCCTAGCTCAGCTTTGGCCTTCTGCGAAAGGTCTTCCTGAAGGCATTGCTGTTCTTCCTTGTCCCTCTTGCGCCTCTGGTGCGGATGACCAACGCCCAGGGCCAGAGCCATCAGATAGAAAAGGCTGCAGTTCACATTTCTCTTTCCTCCCCAAGTGCCAAGGATCGGTTTCATAGGGGAAGTGTCAAAACAATTGTCAAAAAAAGAATACAGGCAGTCCCCGGGTTACGAACGAGGTCCGTTCCTAAGCCTGTCTTTAGGTCGAATTTGTAGGTGAGTCGGAACAGGCGCATACGGTTCTTATTTAGCATCGGTTAGTCAAATGTTTGCCTTAGTATATAGTATTTATTTTACCTTTCTATGCATATAAAACACTTAAGAAACCACACAATGTTTTCACGGGCGTCACAAAGTAGTGCATACGTTCGTTATCGTGAACCACTTATGTATGGTATTCCCTTTCTCTTCTCGAGTCAGACAAAGCAAGGAGATTGGAGGGTAGAGAGTGGAGGACCCTGGTGAAATCATCCAAAATTAAATACAGGTTGGCACTGCCAGGCTTGTGCACAGAGGAAGCAAGCTGGGACACTGCTCCCAGAAAGAGCCCATCGTCCTGACCCCTCATGATGGATATTACTTCCAAAGAGCCTGACTCTCACATCTGAATATCTGACAACATGATCATTTTTACATAGGCCTTTTGTCACTTGTCATTTTAGTCCCATGCCTGTCTCTTTTCCTTGTTCATTTCCATTTGTCTCACGGTTTATACTACACTGTACTTGAAAGGAATGTGTGTGCTTGTGTGTGAGGACCTGTGTGGTTTGGGCTGTGTTGTGCCTCTGCAAGTTTCCTTTGGTGTTGAAAGGAAAAGGTATTTCTCTCCCTTCCAAGTATGTTCTGCAAATTGATGAACATTTGCAAATTGCTTTGAGATGCGTTAATTTAAGGTGTGAAATAATAGGTCTTGTGCAAAGGCTCAGCCACATTTCTGGCATTGATGGATTTCTCTCCCGTCTGGCCTGTGATTTGGGGAGGTAAAAATAGTCCTTGCTTCCACATTTTTATCTTTTTTTTTTGCTGACGTCATTCTCAGGAAGCAGTGTGCACATACACACCGAACGTTCCTTGGGCATCGTCTGTGGCAGTGGCGGAAACACAGAGCTCTGGGGAGCAAGGGTGCTCCTGGAGTGAGGGGGTTGTCTGTGGTGGTCTGGGCACCCCAGGTGTCTATGAAGTTGTCTTGAATTGAGCAGGCAGTGGATGGCTGGGCTTGGCTGCAAACGAGGGGCAGACTCTCGGGGGCCTCAGTGGCTCCTTGGTATTTGGCCATCTCCTCATTTCTAACTCTTGGGTAGCGGCGAGATAGCTTTTTGGGAAAATTTTAGTTTGAAAAGAAAAATTCAGGCCAGTGACTTCACTCATTCCTGTCCAAGTTGGGTGACGTGCACGCGGTCCCGTCCTTTGGCCAAACCTGAATTAAGCCAACGGCCTTCCCAGACTCGTCTTCCAGACAGGAGCCAATGTTGGGGCAGATCAGCGGTGGTGTAATTTCCTGTGATGTCAAATTTGGGAACTTGAACTTGGAGTGTGATCTAGCATTTTGACATCTGTCCCTCTAACAGGACTTGCTTGTGTGAACAGACTCACATACACAGGACCCGGCTTTGCTCCAGGCTGCCCCGTTGTCTCCAGTTCTGGATTTTTCCACAGGCGACTTCTCGGGTGGTCTGGTTGCAAAGGCGCCGGACTTCTAGCCAGGTCTTCTTGGCCTCCACTGGCCGGATCACAGCACCCCCCCATGCACCCTGTCTGAGGGGAGGATGTGGGGAGGCCATTGGAGTTGAAAGGTGGCACAGCCGTGATCTGAAATGCATTCAGTTCCAACGACCATTCTTTCTTTCTTTTAGACATCTGCGTGATGGTGACCTCATAGAAAGAAAAAAGGGGCTTTATGTAGGAATTCCACAGAGTGTGAAGGAATTCCGACAAGGGGAGGGGGAGGGAAGTCGCCACTGGGAGCCTGCAGTGTCTGCATTTTATCCTTGTTGTTTAGCCCTCACTTTCAAAATTAGGCGGTGCTGACCCCAGGGAACAGAAATCCATTTAAGGGACAATTCTCCTGTCCCGTGTCCTAGTTGAGGCTGCTGGGTTTAGCTCCTCAGACAGATTCTTACTGCAGGTGAATGACAGAGTTGGGATTTGTCCACTGTCCCTTTCTCCAACACCTCCCTTCTCTTGTTCTGTGTTGCCCATGAAACTGAGCGTTATTGGGAAGAGATCCACAAAGACTTAGAATTACTTTACCAATGACCTTTAACTCTGATCATTCAAGCTGTCAATAAGGAATTCAGCAGGCTCACAATCCAGAGAAGAGCATCGTGAGCGAATACATGGGCATTTCTTTATTGTGGACTTTTGGAGTTGGGCGAACTCTCACCATTTACCACAATCACTCATTTTACAGAATGGAAACTGAGACCCAGAGAAGGGAAGATGCTTACCCATAACCACGTTAAGAACTTGAGCTTTGGCAAGGTTTGAGTCCCAGACCTGCCACTTGTGAACAAGTCACGACACCTCACTGGACCTCAGTTTCCTTATCTGGAAAAGAGGGTCAATATTATGACCTCATAAGGTTTGGGGGAAGTAAATGAAACAACACACATGAAGTGCTCAGCACCTGGGGAGCGTCTAACACACTACCCAGATTTTGTGAGAGATGTTGTTGTGTGCCATTTACTCAATTCCAACTCATAGCGACCATAGAGGTCAGAGTAGAACTGCACTATAGGGCTTCCTAGGCTGTAATCTTCACAGGAGCAGATTGACAAGACTTTTCTCCCGTTGGTAAGTTCGAACCCTTGACCTTTCGGTTAGCAGCCAAGTGCCTTAACCATGGCTCCACCGGGCTCCTTGTGAGAGATGTTACAGACTAATTACTAAGGACTTCCCATGGACACAGAGCCAGAAAGTTTGGCTGTTTGTCAAGGGTTTTCAATACCACTGCATTGAGGCCCTACACAGGGCTGAATGGGGTGTCGGGGCCACCTCCAAGTGCTACTGAAGTGCTTTTCAATGACTGTGACCCCAAATTAGAGGGGAAGGACACAGTGGCAGTTTGGAAAGAGACAGGATTTGAATATCAGGATGGCCTGTGATGTCGGAGGAAAATGTTTGGAAATTAGTGTTTTGCTTTCCTCCCCGCCCACCCCCCACAAGGTGGGGAAAGTGAGCCTTGTAAGTTTTGGTGCATCCTCTTAGAGTTGGAGAGTCTCGGGAGGCCCGAGAGCTGTGTCAGCCGTGGTGTTTTATTAAGCAAGGCAGATGTTTTGTTAATTATTTACACAGCATTGGCCCCATCAGAGGTCTGTGCTGACAGGAGCGGCTGTCACAGACTCGGGCGGTGGGGCTGGCAGTTCTTGGTCAGAAGTGAGCAAGAAGCCCTCTCCCCACAAGGAGACCGCATGCAGGACCCATCTGGGAGGCCCGAGGAAGTCTGTGCCTGTTTTTCACCCCCTTCTAAGCTTCTTGGGGTTCCCTCAGACTGGCTTGTTTTCCTTGAGGGAGAGAGAAGCGATCCTTGTTCTTCGGAAATGGCCAGCCCTCCTGAGGCAGCTTCTGCTGGGATTCTGCTGGGATTAACTCTTCAGGCTGGTGTCATACCTGAGACACCACCATGGTTTATGTGGTGAGGGAAGAACATCAGCAGGGTCTGGGGATCTTTGAATCCAGGGCCTCCACTTCCCAGCTGACTCACCTCATGCATGGGCCTCACACGAGCACAGCTTCCACTTCCTCATCTGGAAAATGGGAAAGAGTAACCCCAGGCTTGTGGCCCTTGATTCTTGGGCACCATTTGGGGTGATTTGCCTTAAAATTGAACTTCAGAATTTGAATTCTGGAAAGAAAGGAGCCTGGGATCATAGCCTTCCCTGAAAGGCCACTAGGAATGAGGGGTGCAAACTCTTCTCTTGTTACCTGTTTTATATAAGGAGGTTTGCATAGGAGTTAATTTAAGAAAAGGTCCTGATGCTTAAAAATTGAAAAGGGTGAAAGCTTCTCATTTTATAGATGGGACACTGAGGCCCAGAGAGAGACCGTGACCAGCATAATGTTCCCCCATGCAGTCTGTAGCTGCACTGCAGCTTAAATCAGATCACTCTCCCAACTTTCAGGCCAAGACCCTGTTCATGGTGCTGGGGTTGCTGGTGATATAGAAACACAGACCATTCACTGCTATGCGAGTTGAGTGGACTCTGTGTTCTGTTAACCAGATATGTCTGTGGTGGCTGGTATGGGGCATATTCATTCACTTGTTCATTCAAGAAATACATTCCTACATTCAGGGTCAGGCATTGTGCTGGGAACTGGGACAGAGACACTCTAACGCCCCATTCCTTAGCCTCTTACCACATGGTGGGGACAGAAGTTGTGTATGGCACCTTATAGGTGCTTGTGAACAATTTGCAGCAGGCATCCTTTGGGACTTGCTCTCTGGGGAAATAGGAGTACCTCCAGGAGTGAGGGGTGTCTGAGCGAGCCTTGAGGGAGATGTGAGGTTTGCTGGATAGAGAGAGGATGTTTGGAGGCCAGAGGCCTAGAAGGGTTGGAGTAAAGGGCAAGTAGACCACAGGGAGAGTGGGTAGGTGGGGAGGTGTGGGATGGGGAGCTGGGTGCAGAAATGAGGTCCTGGGCTGTGGGACATAGGTACCTTTATGCCCATTTTATGGATGAGAAAATAGAGGCACGGAGTCCAGGATTCAGGGAGCATAATTGCCCGTAAGGAGTTGAGCACCCAGTGGCTGTGCAAGAGAAAGACCTGGTGATCTGTTCCTGTAAAGTTTACAGCCTAGAAAGCTCTATGGGCCACTTCTGCCCGTGGGGTCACTATGACTTGAAATCGACTCAACAGCACTTAACAGCAATAACAACAAATTATCCGTAGCGTAATTAGTGGGGGGTTAGGAGGAGCCCATTATGCAAGCTATGAGCTGGTGCAGGAAGAGACAGCCAGGCCCAGGACCTGGGAGAGGGCCTCCCAGGCAGCCGGAAGGAACAGCATGTACCAAGGTACTGCTCTAGGGGCACAGACTGTCTAGTACCTAAGAGAAGGAAGGCCAAGAAGCTCAGTTGCAGAAAACACAGGACTTGCAGAGGCCCGTCAGAGACTGGATGAGATTTGGTCTTTGTCGTAAGAGCAGTAGGGCCCGTTGACTTCACCAAACTCCCTTCTCAACAGTTTCCTCTTTGCTCAGTCTGCTGCAGCTCACTGGCCTCTTACCTTTCCTCAGCTAAGCTAAGTGCACTCTCACCTTACTGTCCCCTCTTCCTGGAATCCTTCTGCCAGATATTCCCTGCAAGTATCACTTCTCCAGAGGGGCCACACCATGCCCACCCAATCAAAATTAGCCCCTTGCCCCTCACTCTTCATTCCCTAGCCTGACTTTATTTTCTTTGTGGCCCTTACCCCTCCTTGACATCATATGTTTGTCCTGTGCCTCCAGCCTAGAGTGTAAGCTCCCTAAGGGCAAGGTACCTAGCACCATGCCTGGCATGTAGTCAGAACTCACTGTTTATTGAATGAATGAGAAGTTTCAAGTGGGCAAGTGGTAGGATTCTTGGAGAATGTTAATATGGTGTTAACAAATCTGTTAGTAAACTTTGTTGGCTGCAAGGAGGCCCCTTGGACAACAAAGGACTGAGTTGTGCCCAACTGCCCCTCCCTTGTGGAAAGGAGATTTTCTAGAAAAAGGGCTCATCCTTGAATTACTTCAAGTAGGAGGAACTCTGTTGCCAAACCATAGCTCAGAGGGCTTCTCCATCCCCTGGTTCCAGGGTCTCCTTCTTTTGCGCCTTTTCTGTAGAGGCAGCTCCTGAATGTTTGTCTAAGAGGGGCTTTGGCGATAAAATGGATGGGTGCCGGAAATCCTGTCTGCTTTTTTGTATCAAGCACACTTTTTTTAAGAGGGTATATCTTTTGGGGGTGCTTTGGAAAGAGGAAGGGGCTAAGTCCCCCCAAGCCAGCTCTGGACACAGACATTGCTCTTCGGTGAATGAGCTGGACTTCAGATTCTGCCCCAGGCCAGAAAACAGGGAGTCCCAGGGTTGAAAGAGGAAACGATTCCCCAGCTGGTGTGGCCTTTGCGGGCCACCAAGGTAGGTGCTCAGGTGGCGGGATCACTAGGCACCACATGGCAGACAAACAGGGAGCAGGGAGAGGGCGCCCACACCCTGGGTTCAGCAGGTCCACCAAGCCCCCTGCTGGATTCAGTTATAGCAGGTTCCCAAGTGTGGACTTGGCACGGCTGCCTCTGTGTGTGTGTGTGTGTACTCTTTTGTTTGTCTCCCCCAGGAATTTTAGTGGCCTTTTGTGTTTGTTTTAAATGCCAACCTCCTCAGCTAGCCCAGGAGGAAATGTGGATGGGGTTTTTGTCTGTGTGGATGCTGGGGACAAGGATAGGGACCTCCTGCTCTTGGGGCCAGCTTGATGGTGACAGAGAGACATTTGGGAAACGTTCTGTGGTTTGCTCTAAGGGTGACGGGCACAGCGGGTGCTGTCTTGCCCCTGGATGGGGCTCTTGATCACTGAGATGAATAAGATTCATGCCCAGGTTTCATGGGGCCATTCTGCAAGCGGGAGCCAAATACCACTCGGGGCCCAGCCCCTTGGTGGACGCTAGGAAAAACACACAGGAATCAGACGAGGTCTCTGCCTCATCCTCCTGGGAAAGCACGCAAAGGATACTTAAATCCAAGCTAGCAACTTTCGTTTCAGCATGCTTTGTGGTATCCTGGGTGTTGAGACGTCGATTATCTGTAGGGTAGGCACGTGATGACCATGGTCTCCAAACTCCCCAAAGGGCAGTAGCCTGTAAAAGCCTTTTAATGCCGTTTGGGGCAGAGAGGCAGTTTGGAAGATCCTGTTTGGTCACTGATGTGTGAGAAGTTCCTGGATATTTGAATGGTGGGTGTCATCTTTGAAATTGCTCAGTGCTGAAAATTCTGGGACATATGGTCCCTGTGATGTGCTAATGTTAGCAATCGAGATATTTAATTACCCAGAAAAACTCCTTTTCCTACCTGCTGAGGGTTACTGGAGAGCCTTGATTTCTCAGGAGGAGGGTCTTATACAGTGTAATTCGAACCAGCAGACTGGGAGTCATTAACCCTCATTAATTTATTAGCTAATTAAGTGATTTACCCGGTCATGCATTTATTCCTTCAGTCACCATTCATCCAGCAACATTTGCTGGGTTCCTAGTAATGGCCTGGCCCAGTACTGGGCACTGGGGATAGAATGAAACAGGAGAACAGATATTACTGCATTCCTACCGTGTGCCCACTGGGTGGTGCAGCAGGGTACCGGTGCATTAATTCACTTCTCAGCACACATTTACTGAGCACCTACTGTGCACAGACCCGTGGAGATGCAGAAATGAAAATGATGCAGCCCCCAGTGATCTGAACTCTCGCCCCATTTTGATGGGGTCTCTTGGTCCCAACCTTCTGCTTTCTGTGATAAACCCAGTCAGCTCTCCCCTTTCACAGGCCGCATGATGACGTCCCCGGAGTGAACCGGGAACAATCCAGATGCCCCAGGAACCAACGTGAGAAAAGGCATCCCCTTCACACGTTGCGTCTCAGTTCAGCATCTTGCCACCACCCAGCATTTTGAGACAGAATGTGAGATCTCGTGGTTGGCTAAATACATAAATATTTTATGTCTCGATATTCTGAAAATGAAGCCCAAATGCGCAGAACTGCAGCACATCAGTGCTATAGATCATATGTTATAATAATTTGATGACATGTTGTTTAAATATTTATGGACTGATGCGATATGACAATGGGGGAAGAGAGGCGTCTAGGAGCAGAGTCGTGGCAGATGCTAGAAAGGAGGGAGCGAATGCACGAGAGCCCGAAAAGCGTCACGCGATGCCCGCGTTTCTAATGTGATGTTTGGAGGTTTCATGACAGTAGCAAGGACTGACATTTATTGAGCACTTGCCGTGGGCCAGACCCTTCAATGACATCATTTCATTTACTCATCACATCAGCTCTAGTCATGAGGATAGGACGGTTATTAACCCCGAGTTACAGATGGGAGACTGAGGTGCAGGGTTGGTCAGTGATCTTCCCAAGACCCCACAGCTTGTGAGTGGCTCAGGCTCAAAGCCAGGTCAGCCTGACTGCAATCTAAGCTCTTAATGGTTCTGCTATTCTTCTCCATAAGTGAGGAGTCATATCAGAAAGATTCCTCACCCTGGCCTGGTCAACCCCTTCCTTTGCCTAGTACCACTAACTCGACTTTCTCCTTCAAGGGAGAGGAAGGTGATGTCTGTAACATGCTGGGAGGTGGAGGGAGTAGCAAGCACAAGGGGTACATATCTAACCTAGCAGGAGCGATCATGCCAGGCATATATGTGGGAGGGGAAAGGTGGTGGGCAGTGCGGAAAGAGCCTCCCATAGCCTATTCAGTCTCCGAGAGCGTGGTGAGTTAAGTTGGGATGTCTGCACTCTATAGGTGAGGTGCTCCTGCTTATCTCCCAGAGCCGACTCCAGCATCCTCCCAGCTGCCTGCCTTCAGGCCGCCCCCTGCATGTGTCCACTGGACAGCCCGCCCTTCCACACTCGCCCTACTGCTGTTTGTGAGATGTACAGGGCTAGAACTTGTCCCTGACCATGTTGCCATTGCTTCTATTTCATTACCACTGTGTCCCAGGAGTTCCTCGAGGGTGGTGGTATTGTTAGGTGCCATCCAGTCGGTACAACAGAACGAAACATTGCCTGGTCCTGTGCCATTCTCACAATCATTGCTATGTTTGAGCCCATTGTTGCAGCCACTGTGTCAATTCATCTCACTGAGCATCTTCCTCTTTTTCGCTGACCCTCTACTCCTCGAGGGTAGAAACCGTGAAAAGTTGGTTGTCTCATCCTTAGCGCCTGAAACAGGGCCTAGCAATAAATGACCAACCATACAGCTTCAAAACAAGACTACAAAGTGAACGGTGGGAGTGGGGTTGGGGGCGAGGGGGACTGAGCGTCTGAGAAGCTTCTCAGCAGTGAAGGTCTCAGAATCAGTGGTGTCTTCCAGAGCCAAGGCTTCTAAACTGTGTTCTGCAGAACCCTGGGCTGTCCCCAAGGGGTGGGGTGGGCAGAGGGGTGTGTAAATGGGAGGCAGGGTCAGCTACATAATTTGTGGGGCCCCATGCAAAATGAACATGCGAGGCCCCTTGTTCAAAAAGCAGGAAAAAAGCTTTTTCCTTTCCTCTGCAGTCTCTCTACCTGTCACAATGTTTTGCAGACCCTCAACAGGTGCCTGGGCCCCCACCCTGTGACTCAGCGCAGGAGTGTGCCTGATCCTGACCCTCCGCCACCATCACCCAGGTCCCCACCAAGGGCGGGGGAGCGGAGGCTGCTGGGTAGGGATGCGGACAGCTGACAGCCCATCCAGGCGAGGCGGTGGAAGTGGGTACGGCACATAAGCTGAGGCTCCAAGCCCCCTGCACATTCTCTGTTGTTCTATCAGGTTTCATTTATACATCACAAATCCAAACATAAAATTATTAAGAATTTCAAGACGGTGAATGCACAGAGCATTAAACCCCAAGCATGGGACCCCTATCTGAGCATGGAGCCCTGGCTGACTGTGCTGGTTGCTTGTTCATGAAGCTGGCCCTGATGGGAGGGCTGTAGCCTCCTCACATGAGTGCACACATTTCAAACAGAACAAGGCCCCTTTTAACTGCTCTCTACATGGGGTTTTCGTGCCAGATTTTGTCAGAAGGAAAAGTTCTGCCGTTAAGCAGTGTCTGGAGACCGCTGCCCCGGGTGTGACTGCTATCAGTCTGGCCAGCTGGTCTCCCTCCTCACCGCCTGTCCCCACTCTTGCAGCCCTGGGCCACTGGTGCCAAGGACTGCCGTGGACAGGGCCCTTCTTGGAAATGCCCTCCCTGTTTTAATCCCTCACGCTGTGGCCGGATGTTATTACGTTGACATACCCATCCCCTCTGACTTCCTGTCCTTGAGTGACAAGGGTCAGAAATCAAATGACGAAGTGCTGACCTGCTTGCTCGGGAAACACGCCAAGCAGGTGGTGTGTAGAGATCAGAGAGGGCAGGGAGCTCGAATTCCACCACCCACTCCATTCCCAACCCTGCAATCGGGGCCTGGCAGCCACAGGATGTGGATGTCTGGCCATTCTTGAATATATGAATGAGGGAGGAGGCTCTGTATTGAAACTAATACTTAATACCTACTCTGCGCAAAGGAACCAGTGAAGCACTTCATATGTGTTGCCTGAGTTCATGACAATTTTAGGCTGACCCCATTTTTCAGATGAAGATAACTGAGACTTGGGGAATGAAGTCACTGGTCCAAAGCCACAAGCCACAGGGTTTGAAAACTGAGATTTGAGCCCAGGCCCAGCTATCTCCAAAGCCAGTGCTCTCTGCACAATCCCAGGAGTGCTGGGTGGCTAAGATCACTGCCTGGCTGAGCCTTCTGTCCCCACTGTCTGCTGTCTGTGCATGGGGACAGGACTGGAGCCAGATCTCAGCCACTGCTGGTGTCAGCTCCTGCCTCTGAGCAATCACCCTCATTCTTGGCCGAGGGCAGTTCTCAGGGCTATGACTCCAGCTCTTCTTCTCCAAGACTGAGCTAGCCTTGTGGGCGTTCCTATGCTCAGAGAGAGAGGAGGGAAGTGGTGGGGTCGGACAGACCTGGATTTAAACTACACCTATGCCTTTTGCTCACTGTGTCTCTTTGGCACACTACTTCCTGCTCGGGGCCTCAGTTTTTTCATTTGTAAAACTAGTTGCCATCAAGTTGATTCTGACTCATGGAGACCTCGTGTGTGTCAGAGTAGAACTGTGCTCCATAGGGTTTTCAATGGCTGATTTTTTCAGAAGTAGATCACCAGACCTTTCTTTCGAGGTGCCTCTGGGTAGACTCAAACCTCCAACCTTTCTGTTAGTAGCTGAACTCGTTAACCATTTGCACCAGCCAGGGACTCCCTCATTTGTAAAGGGAGGAGTACTATCAGCTCCTGTCTCCGGAAAGAGTTTTCGTGATCCATAACAGACGTTCAACAATTGGCAGCCGTTATTGGATTGATAATAAATGACAATGTGTGGGTAGGACTGGAGCTTGGTGGTGTCTGTGACACTCAGAAGTACCACTCCATGCTGGAACATGTTGGAAATCACTCAGCTCACAGCCTCCCTCCCCCGCCACCCACCCAAGGAATTCATTCATTCCTTCTTTCATTTGGTCATTGATTCATCCAGCAGTTCCAGTCACTATTCTAAGAGTCAGTACTGAACAAAAAAGATAAAAATCCTGTCCTCGTGGAGCTGGCATTCCCGTTGGGAGAGAGTGAATCATAAAAGAAATGAGGAAAATATGTGCAGTGTGATTAGCAAAAAGAGTGCTGGAGATCACTGAATGGGGAAAGCAGTGTCTGTTTGGGCAGTGGCATGGCAGACCGTGGCTGTCCTAGAGCTGCCTTGTGGAGTGCAACTCCCCCTAATCTCTCTTTTCCTTCGAAGGGCAGTCATTGGGGATTTAATATCCTGCCTGTTGTTGGAGGTTCCACCTCTCCCAGGGGCTTTGCTTTGGCTCAAGGTGTCTTTGAGAAAGCAGTTTTCCCAGTTGAATTGTGGTTTTTCTCAGGCTCTCCCAGGATTCACAGTGACCCGAGCTAGATCCTGGCCTGTGTATTTTCCACATATTGCTGCCTTGACTCCTCCTGGTGACCTTTGAGGCAGGTTCTATTGGTCCCATTTTGCAGATAAGGAAAAGGAGGCTGAGCAAGGCTGAGCCGTTTGTCCAAGGCCATGCAGTAAGTCCAAAGCTGAGACAGGATTTGAACCCAGATCTTTGGCCCCCAGAGCATGCCTCTCTGACCCACTATGCTCTAGTATGAATGGATATTTTGTTATTCCAGGCAGCAAAAAAACCTTAGGTTCTTCTCAAGGCAGCCAACGCTCAGCCAGCATTTACTATGTATCGGAGCAGAGCTGGGTGCTGCAAGAGTTCACAGCCAAGAAGAATAGAGACAATATTGGTGCTCACATTGGCCTGAAAAGCTACCATTTAACATGTGAGCTGGAATTGCATTTGCTCCTTGCTCCAGGGCACGAGGTGAGTGGGATGAGCCCCATTTTATGGATGAGAAAGCTGAGGCCCAGAGAGGATCCATGCTTGCCGAGGTCACACAGCCCCTGGAGGCTGACTCTGCCTGCTGTCATCCATCTCTGTGACCAGCTTGGCCTCTGTCCTTATTTTGCGTTTGGGCAAACTGAGCCTCAAAGAAGAATCCAGCAGCTCGGTCCTGAATTGGCGAGGAGTAGGGAGCTTTTAGGTAATTGTGGAAACAGATACTCATTTCACAGTGAAGTTGCCTTCGAAATGCCCTGGGCACTCAGGACAGAAGAAGACTAAAAAGATGCTACTAGCATGCGACTGGGGATGTGTGTCTGCCTGGGGAGGGGAACCTCTGTCAGAGACTCCTCGTGGGACTGACCGTGAGGGCGATAGGGTTTTATGGCATCTGGAATAGACAGGCCTTTTAAAAGAAAATGTTTTCAAAGCTGTCCCATCCCACCATGGGCAAACAGTACTTAAACAGCAAAGAAACAGCCGTGTCTCATATTCACAAAATGGTGAGCTGGCATTTAGGCCCATTTATTTAAACCAGGAGTTGAGGAGGCTAAAGACTTCAGCTCTGAGCGGCAGCTCACCGCCTCGCTGCAGCAGGGGACCGTAATCTTCAGGGTTTTCTTCCCATTTACAGGTTTTTTTGTTGTTGTATATTTGTAAAATGAGGCTTCTGCTGGCAAAAGCAGGTTTTAGCAAATGCAGCGGCTCTTTCAAGACCTAATAAGGCCCCAAAGGAGGGTGTGTTCGGCAACACTTTCCTTCCCCCCCAGAGGCTGGCCCGATTCCGTCTTGCCTCATAGTCTTTGGGCACAGTGTACCATTCGTCTTGCTTCCCATTAACGGAATTACCGCCATCACTTCTGGAGGACGAGATGGGCCCTTTGGAACTGCCTTGGAAACGGAGGCAGGATTGGCCGCCAAGCAGTTTTGCTTAGAGGGGAAAGGAAAGAAAAAAAGAGAGAGAGAAGGGGAAAAAAACCAAACTCTTACAAATGGATGATTCTTTGGTCCTTAAAGGGCCTCGATGATGGAAGAGGGGGCAGTAGGGTGGGTTCAGTCCCACTTCCCTGCTCACATCCTCCTGAACAGTGTCGTGACACCTCTCAGAGGGGAGTGCAGTGGGCATGTGATGGCCCAGGGCACCTGATGGAGGTGGACAGGGCTTGTCATCTGTGCAGTGTGGCAGAGCATGGGCTCTTTTCCCCATGTGTGGAGTGACTCTGACTGCAGGCATCTGCCCCTTGGGTTCAGAGGAGGGGAAGGACGTGAGACCCAGCATTTATGGGACACTTGGCAGTTCAGCGGTAGAATTCTTGTCTCCTATGTGGAAGGCCTGAGTTTGATTTCCGGCCAATGCATCTCATGCACAGCCACTACCTGTCAGTCAGTGGAGGCCTTTATGTTTCTATGATGCTAAACAGGTTTCAGCAGAGCTTTTTGAGTAAGAAGGACTAGGAAGAAAAACCTGGTGATCTGTTTCTGAAAAATCAGCCAGTGAAAACCTTATATGGATCACAAAGTTCCAATCTGTGACTGATTATGGGGATAGCACAAGACTGGACAGCATTTCATTCCATTGTGCACTGGGTCACCATGAGTTGGGGTTGCCATGAGTCGGGGGCCAACTCAATGGCAGCTAACAACAGCAGCAACATATGCCCAGCACTGTGCTGGCTGTTTGGGAATGTCTTGGGGTTGAGTATCATTGGTCCCATTTTCAAATGAAACAGCAGAGGCCAAGAGAGTCAAATAACTTGCTTCAGGTCATATATCAGTAGGACAGGGGTTTGAACCTCAGTCTGTCTGTTTTCCTGGGCAGCCCTCCAGAGAACCAGAAGGCCCCTCCTTGAGGGTGCAGGAAGCAGCAGAGCAAGGGCTCACAGTACAAATGCCTGTCACCACCTTGCCCCAGCCTCACCTCCTGGTTCCACATAAGAGTTAGCCGACATCTAGGGTGATTGCTGTTATAAAACAGTGCTGACTGGTTGCGGTGCTGAACACAAGCTATGGATGTCTGATGGTAGAATTTCAGGCATCGGGCCCTGAGAATGAGGAGGAAAGTGGGAAGGAGATTTTCTTAAGTCTACTCCCTCTGCTGTGCTGAACTCTAGGCCCGTAGTCATATATGCACGTTTGGAGCAGTGATGGCAATGATGTCATCTCAAGTGCCACTGCTGATAGATTGGTAGTGGCTGCCTGAGGGACCATGCTGAAAAGGCTTTGGGGTTGATTAGCAATGTCTGCTGTGTGCACAATAATTAGAAAAGGAGACATGAGAGGGGCCAGACCTAAGATAATTAAATTTTTAGCCTGAACTCTGACTCCAGGGTCACCGATCAGGCTTTCTTCTAATTATTAGTCGATTATGTTAATTAGTTAATTGTGTGCCTCACCACACTGTGAACTTGGGAAGGGTGGGACCATGTCACTCTTGCTCCCCATGTGCTCAGCAGCACAGTGCCCGCTCTGAATTCCACAAGTATGTAATTACTGGAAGGAAAGATTAATGAAGGTTCCAAAGTCCCTGAGAGAGTCATCAATTGGAATTCTTCTAAAGTGAATGCTTTTTAAAACGTATTTTTTGACTTCTAGGGATGAGATTTAGCTGCCCACATATTTAAACTGGGGCTCTCCCCTCCATGTCACTAATTTGCTGGATGTCTTTGCATCAGTAACTTCACCTCTCTGAGCGTTGGTTTCTAAGTCTTAGAAGTGAAGGTCATTCTTTCCTCATGGGACTGTGGTGACAGTTGACCAAGGAGATGATGGTCACATAGCCCAGAGACTGTGGGTAACAGGATTCGGCATTCAGAAGTGTCAGCTCCAGCTGCCTCCCTCTACCACCTGCTGCCAGCACATGCTAGGGCTCTTCCCTCTGCTTGGCTGAACTCTAGGCTCTCTTGGCCCGTAATGCCTTTTTTCTCGCTTCTCAAACATCATTGCCTCTGAGAAGTCTCCTCTGACCCTAGAGCCCTGCTTAGGGACCCCTGCTCTATGCCAGCAGCCTTCTGCGCTTCCCTCCCTAGGAATGGAAGAACCTGGACCTCTAACTAGGGAGGGGCAGAGCCTCTCCTTCACAAATGCCAATTCTTTCTTAACCAGCATGTTATTATTTAATATAGACATATTAACTCTCTTTTTTTGTAAACAACAACTACTCCTCTTACTGCTATTACTACTTAGCAGTTTACATATGCTATCATCAGCTAGTCCTTGCCTTTACTGGTTCAATTTTATAGATAAGGAATCCAGGCCAGAGAGATAAAGTGACTTACCCAAGGTCACACAGTAAGGATTTGAACCTAGATCTGCCTACCCTGGAGGCCCCTGAGCTGATGCCTTCAAGGATCAGCAGGAGTTAGCCAGGTGGAGAGGGCATGCTAGGGGGAGGAAACAGCATGTGCAGGGCCCTGGAGGTGTGAAGCGGGAAGCCGTAAACTGCTCTATGGAGCTGGCAAGGTGGAGTGATATGTATCACCTGGAATCGGGTCAGACAGGTAGGGAGCGCTTGGGTGCTAACCTCAGGAGTGATGACATTATCTTGAAGGTTGATAGGGAAGGGAGATGTGGTCAGATGTTGTTTTGGGAAGTTGTGGAAAATGGGCTGGCAAGGGTGACATTAAGGCCAGGAGACTGGAAGGATAGTGGTGATACTGGGTGGACATTCCCTGAGCCTCTCGGTTGCCTAGGCCACATTTCCACCCACAGAGAACCTTTGGCTTTGCCCCCCACCTCACCCCAGCCCTTTCCTTCTGGGTGTTGGGGTGGGAGGCCCCTCACCTCCATACCCTTAGCCTCCCTCACAGTTTTCTTGTGAAAAACAAGGCTGACGCCTTCCAACTTGCTGGGGACAATGTGAGAATAAATGATAAAATATGTAAAGCTTGCAAGTGCTGCTTGGGGTGGGGGGAAGTGCCACGGATGTGTTATTTTCCCTAAATCTGGATTTCTCCGTGTCATCTCCCCCGTCAGAGAAGCTGTTCTGATTCCCGGGGATGAGAGAAGCCGGAGTGAATGGGAGTGCATCAGCCAAGGCCAGGCTCCGTTCAAGTCATCTGCCGCAGAATACATTTATTTCCCACGATTTCCAGGCTGTCTCATTAATCTGCATGAGCCCTGGTTCTAATGTGCTTCCCGGGGATGGAATAGTGTTGTCACTTTGATTGAATTCTGATACTTCCGTTATTTATTTGTCTGGTCTGCAGAAGTCAGAGGCAAAGCTGTGAAAACGAGCAACTCGAATTTTAAATATATGTCTGTGCGTGTATGGTGTGCAAGGGTGTGTGTGTGTGTTTTGAGGGTGGGCTGAAGTCTGCAGTTCCCCGGGCTCTCAGGGACTGGGTCTGTTTTGCAGCAGCGAGGGGTGGGGGTCACAGGCTTGCTGCTGTCAGGTGTATGCAAAGTGGGGCGGCACCTGGCGGATGAGCTGACTGACTGTTCTCAGGATCTTTTCCACAGAGTTGAGGTTGCTCAGGAAGGCGAGCCCAGGCTAGCCATGAGCGCCCCTGCTCACCCCCTCACAAAGCCAGGAAATGCCAGAGTGGTTCTAGAGGAGACTGGATTCTTCCTGCTAAGAAGGGGCTCAGTGACCCCCCTTTCACCCTGGCCAGCCATGGAGCCTAGCACCTGCTTGGGATGCAGTCCAAACATTTGTAGGTTGAATGGACGGTGATGGTGAGGAGACAGATGTGTCAGATACTGGCCGGATGCCTTCACCTATCTTGAGTCTCATTTTATCGTCACCAGAACCCATTTTACAGCTGAGGAGACTGAGATTCAGAGAGACTGAGGACGAGGCAAGGACACCCAGTAAAGACAGCTGAGGGCTGATCTTTACTTCTGGCTTGGCTCCCCAGGTGGGCAGGTAATGGAGGAGCCAAATGTGGGGTGGGAGGGGTTGGGGCACTACGAGGAAGCTCATCCAGGCAGGACTGGGCTCTGCAGCCTGGGGGAGGGTCCCATGGAGGAATGAGGACTCTCTAACAGAGAATGAATTCAAATCTCCATCTTGCCTGTGGGCCTGGATGATTTAGCAGAATCTGTGTGTAGAGAGGCCAGCCAGGGTAGAGCCCAGGGCTTCTCAGGCCTGGATGTCCATTAGAGTGGCCTGGGGAGCTTTTAAAATCCTGAAACCGAGCTCCATCCCAGACCAATGACTTAGAATCCCGAGGGTTGGGCAGTCAGTGAGGGCGCCCCTGAACGGGTGGTTTCCCTTGCATCTTGAAGGCAAAGTAGAAGTTGTCCTGGAGGGTAATGGAGAGGGAGAACAGCATTCCAGGTAGGGGACATCGAGGGCAGCGACACAGTCGATGGAAGAGCTTGGGTGTATTTGAGGGTGTCACACAGTGCTATGTGGAGGGTAAGTGCCAGAGGCAGAACCAGAACCACCCCTCCTTCCTGCTGTCCTGACCCTGGTGGGTACATTGTCCCCTGGATCGGGAAAGAAGTGTTGCAGCATTTTCTTTGTCCCTTCCAGAGTTAATGGTCAAGTTCTCCCTGGCTTTGTCTCTGAAACTCAGACATTTCCATCTGCAGAGAGAGATTGGTTCTGCACACGTCTGCCCAGAGAAGCCTGGAAAATTATCCTCTGCCCGGGGACATCTGACACTCCCTCATTTACTCTGACCTCTAGGGCCATCTGCTTGGAAACCTGCTGACAGCTGGGGTGTCAAGTCTTGGGTTTGCTAATTGTCATCTCCCCCCAGGAATGGGTTGGGCGCCCGCTCTCAGGGTGGGACCCCTGCTTAGAGTGCTAGTGCCTCCTGCTTTGCCTTTTCCTTCAGACATCAAGCTCCCTGAGGGCTGGACCTGGTATGCTCTGGTCCAGTGTCCCCACGCCCCTTTCCGTCTTTCTTCTTCTCCTGAGACCGTTCCCCTCATCTAGAGTACCCCTATACCCCCTCCCCTCCGTGCTGGGGAGGGACGGGAGAGACAGGGGCAAGTGGAAAGGGATCAGGTGTGCCAGGCTCCTGCTGAACATTTTGCCTATACATTCTCATTGAACACTTCACAGAGGTCCTTTTAGGTGGGTCTTCTCCCCATTTTTCAGATGAGGGAAATAAGGCTTAAAGAGGTGACAAAATTCCGCAAAAGTTTCCCAACAAATAGAGGAGCCTGGATTTAAATTCCAATCTGCCGCCAGGGAGGACACTCACCCGCTGGAACAGTCCTGTTGATAGGAGAACAGGTGACAGAGAAGGCTAGACCGTTTTTGTGAGCTAGCCTGGGGCATGATGTCTGAGGCAGAGCTTTCCTGCCAAGAAAGAGCTGGGAGTTCGCTTGTTGGGGGTAGGAGGTTAGATGAGGGTGTGGGCGAGGGGCTTGCCCCTTGGACCCCTGGGAAGTATGAGGACTGGATCGGCCCCAAACCAGCCCTTCTCTTTCTGGCTTCGGTTGCCGCATCTGTGCACGGGAGGGTGGAACAACCCCATTTATCTACTGAGTGCCAATTATGTGCTACCCAATTTGCTGCATGATCTGATTTAATGGTCCCAACAACCCTGTAAAGCCAGGTCTTCTTATTCACACCGTCTGACCCATTCCTTGGCTTCATTTCCCTCCTCCCAGCACTTGTTGCTGTTTGAAGCGAGTGTGTTTTGTTTCCATGTTTGTGTCTATCCCGCTGGCCTGAAAGCTCTAGGAGGGCAGGGCCCTGCCACCTTGCCACTCCTGCATCCCCAGTGCCTGGGACAGTGTCTGGCTCAATGAGCCTCTTAAGAAATGCTTAATGAGGGAGGACAGAATGAATAAACCCCCCCTTTCCTAAAAAAGGAAACTGAGACTCACAGAACATAAGTTCTCTGCCACAGTCACATGGAAAAGGCAGAGTTGGAGCCCCTGCCTGTCTGGTGGTCAGCTGGGGCCTCTCTTACTCCTTCCGGAGCTGACAGCCTGGAATTCCAGGTGTGCCTGTCTGTGTCCCCAGTCAGAATTACCAGCAGGTTCACACTGCCTAAAGAAACTTCCAGTCCACGCTGTGGCTTTGGATCGACTCAGAAAAAGCGTGTCCTGTGACTGCTCAAGGAATCTGGGCATTTAGCCCAGAAAAGAGTGTGTTTCCTGGCTTCCCGAGAACTGGGGCCCACCCCACCCCCGGCCTGGCCGTGCAGGGAGTAGGGGAGAGGTGGACTCCAGCCCCGGAAGGCGACAGCGTGAGACCTTATCATCTGAGGTTCTCGCTGCCCTGCACCCCGAGACAGTCCCAGTGAGGCCACTCGCCTTGGCCCTTAGCCCAAGCCCTCTGTGGGCGACTGCTTCCCAGGAAAGGAACATCCTGTGAGATGGGATTAGTGCTCTTGAGTTACTTAATGGAAAAGAAAAATGCTCCAAGCCCGTACGAATTTTAACCCCCGGGGCCGCACACCCAGCACGCCTCGCTGGTTATTACAGGGCAGATGTGGGTGGGACATTCACAAGGCACGGGGTGACTGGCTTCTATTGGGTCGTCAGGCTGCCAGGGCCAGATGTTTCGAAAGCTCCTCCCAGCGCACCCGGCATCTGGCCTCTCACTCTGCGGGCCAGGCATAGGTTTACGAGGTGTATTTGAAGAGAGCTGGAGTCATCGGCCCATGATGTCTGCATGTTGCGTAATTTCACGATGGGGTTCTCTTTTCACAAGAAGGGTCAGTGCTTCTTTCTCCCACTTTTCATTTTTATTTTCTTTCCCCTCTTGACCAAGGGGCCGCCTTGTTCGCCGGCCTGGGGTGCCTTCTCTCTCAGGCTGGGCAATCACCCAGTCCTCACAGGGGGTTCTCTGGAACATACTGACCAAATTTGTGAGAGAGAGAAAACCTACTTTTTTGTACTCATAGGAGACTGGAGGAGGCCAGTCTCACTTCTCCTCAGCCAGGATTGAAAAAAGTCACCAACCAGGACACAGCCGCTCAAGTTTGCTGGGTCCTTCAATGCCACACTGAGGCCAAGCAGCAGCTTGTGTGAAATTCTCACCCATCCACAGTGAAATGAGAAAATGCAAGGTCAAGGCAGGCATCGGCTACTTATTTTATGTCAACTGTCCTTTCTTTTATAAAGGATGGTGATAATAACTGTTGTTGTTGGCTATCATCGAGTCTGCAACCCCAAGCACAGCAGATTGAAACGCTGCCTGGTCCTCTGCCATCCCCATGATCGGTTGTGTGTCAGACTGTTGTGATCCATAGGGTTTTCACTGGCTGATTTTTGGAAGTAGATCACCAGACTCTTTTTCTAGTCCATCTTAGTCTGGAAGCTCTGCTGAAACCTGTTTAGCATCATAGCAACATGCAAGCCTCCACTGCGAGATGGGTGGTAGCTGCATATGAGATGCATTGGCTGGGAATCAAACCCAGGTCTTCTGTGTGGAAGGTGAGAATTCTACCACTGAACCACCAGTGCCTGCTGATGGTGATAATGCTAATTTTAAATGCCAGAAAAACCTGGCAGCCTTATGTCTGTCAAAATTGGGGAAGGGTCGGGGGAAGCTTTACAGGCCTCTGAAATCTCCGGGCCTGGGAACCACTGATTCAACACCAGAAACAGAAGGTGAGCTTCAGGGAGCCCTTCACGAAGTCTGCAATGCCTAGAGAACTCAGGGAACCGAGGCCGCACATGAAGTCCCTGCTCTGCTTTGGGAGGGGTCCCGAGGGGTGAAGGGGAGGGCCTGTCCGGGTAGGGTATTGCTGAGTGTTACTACTTTGGGGTGTCTGCAGCTGTTTGAGTTGGGTTAACACAGTGTCCCAAGAAGGGACCACCAGGCTGCCTACTCCTGTGCAGATGTGAATGACATGTAGTCAGCATAGGAGTGCTGGTGTGGGAAGGTGTTTGTGCTGGGCCTGCTCTGTGCCAGGTCCCAGCAGGGCTGTAGGGCCCTAGGCTGAACCAGGACTGCACTGGGGGAGGAAGGATGCTGCTAAGATGCATCATCATGTGACCCATCAAGTAAAATTATACCTGAGCTTGGTACCCTGGGAGGCAGGGTGGTGTGCAAAAGGACTTAGTACAGTGGGAGACAGGATGGTATGTAAAAGTACTTGATACCGTGGGAGGCAGGATGGTGTACAAAAGGGCTTGGTACCAGGGAGCTTCCTGACATTCCCATGGAGGACACAGATGCGCACAAAGAGCTAAGTTTAGGGAGGGAGAGTCGTCATCACGGCTCCTGTGAGTTGTGCTCTTACCGAGGCCACATTGGTGCTGAGGGAGGCAGGTCATGTCATCCCACTGAATAGACATAGGAACTCAGGGGAGGTGACCTGGCCAAGGCCTCTGGTTCCAGAGCCCATGCTTTGCATCCTGGGCTCATTATTATGTGTCACTACAGGCACCAAGGACGAGTAGATTGGTTCACTTCCTCACACCTTTTTTTTTTTTT
>NW_004443974.1:8627277-8727957 GCF_000243295.1 Trichechus manatus latirostris
GCACACTCTTCACGAGTATCACTTTATATCCCACAGTCCAGTCCAATCCCTGTCTGAAGAGTTGGCCTCGGAAATTGTTTTAGTTCTGGGCTGATAGAGAGTCCAGGGGCCATGCTTTCCGGGGTACCTCCAGTCTCAGTCAGACCATCAGGTCTGGTCTTTTTACTAGAATTTGAGTTCTGCACCCTGCTCCATCAAAGACTCTCTGTTGTGTTCCCTGTCAGGACGTTCATTGGTGGTAGCCAGGCACCGTCTTGTTCTTCTGGTCTCAGGCTGATGAAGTCTCTGGTTTATGTGGCCCTTTCTGTCTCTTGAGCTAATACTTTCCTTGTGTCTTTGTGTTCTTCGTTCTCCTTTACTCCAGGTGGTTGGGACCCATTGATGCATCTTCGATGGCTGCTTGCAAGCTTTTAAGACCCCAGACGCCACTCACCAAAGTAGGATGCAGAACATTTTCTTAATAAGCTTTGTTATGCCAGTTGAACTAGATGTCCCCTGAAAGCATGGTCCCCAGACCCCTACCCCCGCTACTGTGTCTCTCAAAGTATTTGATTGTGTTGAGGAAACTTCTTAGCTTTGGTTTAGTCCAGTTGTGCTGACTTCCCCTGTAGTGCCTCACACCTTTTTTTAAACATAGGCCATCAGTACTTTGGCGTCACTGGCCAAGATAGCTGAGGGCCGAGAGCTGCTCTGTGCTAGCACAAGCTGCCAGCCCTGGTCCTGCTCATGGAGCCGGGAGAGTGGCCCTTCCCAGTAATGACAGGGCACTGCCATTCCCAGCTCCCCAGCGGCGCCTGCCTGCCTTGTGGATAAAGGAGGCTATGGGACGGGAAGGGAGTGGATCCAGGATCTGTTCCCCTAGTGGCCCTTATCTATTTTGGCAAAGGCTCTGTGGTCAGACGTTTCCGGTTAGCGTCACAGCCCTGACACCTCCTAGCCAAGAGATCTTGAGCAAGCAAGTCCCAGAGCCTCTCTGAGCCTCACTTTCTCCCTCCCGTAAAACAGAAATAATAATTCCAGCCCTGTTTATCTCAGAAGGATTAGGGGACGACTAAGTGAGTTAAAGGTGTAACGACCTTTTGTTGCTCCCTGCAGCGTCCAACCTGGGGCCTGGCAAACAGTTAAGTACTCAATAAGTACTCACCGAATAAGAGAGAGGAGCCTGGAGCTCCTGAAATATGACCTCAGCGTGGTCTTTTGAGAAGGAGATTCTATAGGCGTTTCTGTCCTGCTTCAGAAGGAGGTGCACTGTTACCTGAGGTGATCAGGGCAGGAGTGAGGAGGTCACGTGTGTGTTCGCAGGGTTGGAGGAGGAAAGATAATAAGCTGGATCTTGGGCTTTGATTCATCGTATGACCCAGAAAATAAAATTATACCTCTGCTTGGTACCTGGGATAAAAGTGGTGTGAAAAAGGGCTTGATACCGTGGGAGAAGGGTGGTGTGCAAAGGAGCACTGGAAGGGGAGTCTGGAGAGCAGAGTTCTTGCCCCAGCTCTGCAACTCTTACAAGCCGTGTGCAGAGGCTTGCTACATGCTGTCGATCCTCCTGCCTGAGCACCGCTCCTTCTTCAGACCTGATGTCACTACTGTTGTTCAGGCCTCTGTCCCACAGCCCACTGCTGGACTCTTCTGGCCTCCAGGGCTTTGCACATGCTGTGCCCTCTGCCTGAGGTGCCCGCCCCAGGCTCCCTGTCCTCAGGAAACACCCCACATCCCCAAATTGTACACCCCTTTCCCAGTGTTTCCACACCCTGGGTGTGCACAGCAGTGGTCACACTGGGTTGTAATGCTTGGTTACAAGGAGTCCCATTGAGGATGGAGACTGGTCCCCTGGCCTGCCATGGCACCTGGCACAAGGTGGGTACCCATACGTGTCTGTCAGTTGAATGAGCCAATGATTGAATGTCCTTGGACAAATCTCTGTGCTGGCCTTCAGTTTCCTCATCTCTAAATAAAAATTGTGGACTCATGGATTCCTCAGGGGCCTTCCTGGGTCTCTGGTGAGACATGAGACCTCAAATGAGTGGACTCATGGTCTTTCCTGCTCTCAAGGAGAGAATGGGAGCGTGATATCGACTGCACATCTGTGCATTTAATGATTCCCCTCCATCTACGCAACCGTATGAACAAAGCTTGGGGGACTTTCTGGGCATTTGAGACAACATTCCCAGATAATGGATTCTAGTGTCTTTGAAAAGGCAGGACTGAGGCAGCCTCTGTGGAGTTATTTTCATTGCAGCTGGGCCAGCCAGCCAGGCAGCTCGAGCCCTGCCCTTCCCCTCTTACCCCTCTGCAAGAGTTCTTCTGATGCTTGCACAGGGAGACTCTGTGCACCAGGCCCAGGACTTGTCATGTACTGCCCCATGGAAGTCTCTCTGCATGTGTCAGGGTCTGCTGGACTCATCCCCAGCTTCCTACATGCTAGGCTGACATGGGATTTCCAACCCCCACACCTCCTGTCTCCCAGCAGTGCAACTTTGCACCTCTCTGGGCCTCAGTTTTCTCATCTGCAGAATGGAGATAGTCATGCCCACCTTGTGAGCTGGTGTTCCCAAGTACGTGGTACAGTGCGTGGCATTGGGTGGGAGCACGTGATATGGTGGCTGTTATTCTTAGCATGAGTATTCTTTACTCTAGACATTCGAGCAGAACGGAGATCAGCAGTCTGTTTGTTTAATGCCAAAAATATCTGTTGTCTGAAGAATTTTGTTTTGGAAGACAAGCCCGGGTTTTGGGTCAGAACCGTATTCCCTTGGGAATTTCACGGGTGAGGATCCAGGCATATCTTAAAAGCTTGGTGGCCACCCAAGGCTTTGAGCCTTCCACGTGGATGTTCCGAGGTCAGGCTTTTCGGGAATCTCTCGCACAGCTGGGCTGCTTGTCGCGTCGGTAGCATCGTTTCCACAGAGCGGGCTCTGTCTGGCTATGAATAGATGTTTTTTTCCTCTTTTTCTTGGACGCCTGAATGGGCCGTCTCCCTCCTGCAGTCCCAGAGGCCGGCCGGAGTGTAAAACTCCAAAACGGACATCAGAGCAGGGTCGTCCATTCTTTTTTTCGGACTCGTGGCTCCCAGCAAGGCTCAGAGAGGTGGGTCGATGGCTGTGTGACCCAGGGAGCCTCCTGAGGGTCCCTTGGGCTGAGGTTTGTAAAGGCTGCTGAGCGAACTGAAGAAACGAGAGTTCATGGAAAAAGCAGCAGATGGGAGCTGCAACTTAGCTTGAAGAGTGTGGTTCGGTGTCTCCAGAAACAGGCCTGCTGGCTCAACATCCTCCAGGCCACAGACATAAAGCCTGGTAGAGCGGGAAAGATGCTAGAGATCAGCCTGTCCACGGTGGAGGGCCACATGGCTCAGTGGTTGTGAGCATGGATTCTGGGGCCACACTGCCTTCCTTCAAGTCTCAGTTCCTCCACCTGTCCTGGACAGTGCACCTAATCTCTTTATGCCTCAGTTTCCCCCTCTGTAAAACGGAGATAGTAACATACCTGAATCCTCACAGGGCTTTTATAAGGGTTAAATAGACCAGCATCACCAGCATATGTTAGAACAATGCTTGGCACATAGTAAATAAATAAGGGTAAACTGAGGTCCAAAGAGAGTAAGGGATTTGTCTGTGGTCACCCAGCAAATCGTTGGGACAGCCAGGGCTGAAACCCAAGACTCATGATTCCTAGTCTCGTGGATGTTTCTCTCCTCCCCCTCAGCCAGACTTGCCTTTTGCAAAGGAAATCGCGTGACCCTTCAGCCCGCAAGAATTCAGACTGCACAGAATTTCTGAAACCTCCTTGGGCTGGCTGGAGGCCTTGCTGCAATTCTATTCAACAGTCAGTACGTTTTTTTAAATAACTTTATACAGTCTCTTCCTTCCTGTCCCCCCAAATAGAAAAATTAAGCTCTTGGCGAAGGGGTTTGAAGACTTAGGTTTCTACTTTGCGTCTCTGAACAGAAAGCCCCCACCCCGGGCCTCAGTTTGTTTGTGAAATGCCCCTGTTGACAGGTGGGCGGCCCCCGCCTACCAGCCTGTGATTGCTGTGGGGACAGGTGAGCCGAGAGGTGCCACTTTGCACGTGGGTCTGTGTTGATGGTCGGGGGTGAGTGCTGATTAAACAAAAGCTGGTGACGCATCCTTCTAGGAAGTGAGGTGAAACCCACCAGAAATGCTGCCCGCTTCCGCCTGCCTCCTGATTTCAAAGGTTATTTGAGTCATCAGAGTTGCCTGCACTTTTCTCGCTCCCTTGTTTCAGCAAAACTCTCTCAGCCACTCTGGGCTCAGCCGCTCTGAGGCAAGGGTGGCTAGGAGTGTCCCATCTGCCGGCTCCAAGGTGTCAGAATCGAGGGACTTTGTAGCATCCTGATTTTGCTGGGTACCCCGCAGCCATGAGCTCTGGAGATAGCCAGCCTAGGTGTGAGTCCCAACCCCCAGGACCCTGGGGCCTCTCTGGACACTTCCCCTCTCTGAGCATCAGTTTCCTCATCTATGCAATGGGTGGATGAGGGCTGCCTGGCAGGGAGAGATGGGATGCCCAGCATAGGTTAATGGGAGCCATGCCCCATCCCTTTCCCCTCTTCCTTCCTGCCCGAGAGGCCCTGGCTTGCATGCAGTCCAGCTGGGCCATGCAGATGTCCATGTACTTGAATTCTCCCTGGTCATGAGGGACAGAGGGACACTTGGCTGAGCCAGGAAGCCTGGAGACAGACCCTCGCCCATCAGTGCCTAGAGCATCCTGAGTGCAGCCCTCTCGATGGGCTCCACAGCAAGGAGGTGATGGAGCTGAGACTAAAACCCAGGGTCCTCTGCCTGGTCGCCGCTACCGCACCCCCACCCCGCCCCTTCCCTATCGTGCATGCTGGAGCTCACTTCCCGGTCACCCCAGCACCATCAGGAAGGCCATCCCGGTCAGGCCTGGGAACTTAGAGATGGTTGCCACAGCAGGCCTAGAGCAGGAGGTGGCCGGACCCAGGGCTGAGCCCTGCCCTACTGCAGGCTGGCAGGGCCTTAGGCAAGTCACCCATCCCTGAACCAGCCAAAAATGGGTATGGCTCCCACTCTGCCTACCTTTCAAGGTTGTCTTGAGACTCTATAAGATAGTTCATGTAACAACAAAATAAATAAAATTCAGAGGAAAAAAAAAAGTGCGTGTAAAAACTCCCCTGCAGACAATCAAGAACTGTCCAGATGTGAAGAATTTGTCACTTCCCCTGGGGCAGGACTGTGTCTCGAACATTTTGTATTCCTTTCACTCAGATAGTGTCTGGTACAGAGCAGGTGCCCAGTAAGTGTGGAATGAATGGTTATTTATTAAGCACCTGCTATGCACCAGAAAGGAGCCCTGGTGGCACAGTGGTTAAGAGTGCAGCTGCTGACCAAAAGTTTGGCAGTTTGAATCCACATCAGCCACTCCTTGGAAACCCTATAGAGCAGTTCTGCTCTGTCCTATAGGGTCGCTGTGAGTCGGAATCAACTATATCGTAATGGGTATGGGGTATATACCAGAAGGGTCCCTGAGTGGTGCAGACGGTTAAGCACTTGGCTGTGAACCAAAAGTTTGACGGTTTGAACCCACCCAGTAGCTCTGCAGGAGAAAGACCTGTCGATCTGCATCCGTAAAGATTATAGCCAAGAAAACTCTGTGGGGAAGTTCTACTCTGTCACATGGGGTCAATACGAGTTGGAATTGACTCGACAGCACACCAGGAAGGTCCTTGAATGATGAAAACACTCGGCTGCTAACTGACAAGTTGGTGGTTCGAACCCACCTAGTAGCTCTGCGAGAGGAAGACCTGGCAGTCTGCATCTGTGAAGATTACAGCCAAGAAAACCCCATGGAGTAGTTGTTACTCTGTAACACACGGGGTCACCATAAGTCAGAATCGATGGCAACAGGTGTTTTTTTTTGGTTTTGGTTTTGGTTTTGGTTTTTGGTTTTACTATACACCAGACCTCACCGGGCACTTTACATGAATGCTCTAATCCTCACAACAACCCCAGGAGTTTAGGTATGTTCTCATTTTACAGATGAGGAAGTTGATGCTCAAGAAGCTGAAATACTTTACTTGAAGTCACTCCCTGTCAGAGTATGCTGGTAAATGTTTTAACAAAGGGTTTCCAGAGAAAAATAAAGCCCTGATTTGTAGTCTTTGTCAATTTCCATGGTGTAAATATTCCCACCGTGGTTGATTTCAAGCAACCAAGGATATGCCAGCTGCTTGGCAAGATTCCTAAAAATTTAACAATCAGCTGTCACAAGCAGCTCCAGCACACCTCTGCACCCCTCTGCTTTGCATCGCCCCTCGAATGCCCAAGACCATAGAGATAGGAGTGTGCCCTGGCCTGGGACAGCAGATTGGAATGAAACAAATGGGCTTGTGTGGGGATCAGGCCCATACCTGTGCTTCTGGACCCCCAGCCTTCTCCAGCAGAGGCCCTGGAGCCCCCTGGGGTTTCAGTATCACACAAAGGCTTGGACGGGATGGATGAAACCTGAAGGTCGATCTGCAGCACCACGACTGGAATATTAAGGCCTGCCAGCCCCACTGTGTGCGATATTCCTGCCAGCGCCCTGAGCAGAACCCTGTAAACGCCAGGATATAATGGACAATAAAAGTCTCCGGAAAATAGTGACTCTCCTAGGACCATTGTCATCCCTGCCACATGCCGCCTGCCAGAACCGCAAGCCTCGTGATCATGAAGCACGATCGTCATGTAAATATACAGGGTCTCTTGCCAGACTCGGGCCGAAATTTATTTTATTGAGACAGTCAGGAGGAGAGGGATGGCTCAGGCTCATCATCCTGTGGTAACTTTGTAAAATGCTTTGCCATCACTTCTCAGCTTCTAAGAGGCTGAAGGTAGAAACAGTGTGACCTCTTGCATCCTCCTGAAAGGGGAGACCCCTGGCAACCTCAAGGCCTCCAGTCATGTCCACGGGCCCAAGGGCCTGGTTGGCCATCAGTCTGGGATTCCCTCGAGAGTGGGGACTGGCTTATTGTGAACAATGGGTTTGCAAAGTGGGTTGCCAGAAATATTTGTTGCAGGGATATTGCTGTTGAATAGTAATCGTAATAGTAGCGGCAGCCATATTTATTGAGCTCTTGTGTGCACCTGGGCCCTGATCATCCTGGGCTGGCACCTTGCCTGCATTTCCTCACTGAGTCCTCACAACAGCCCCAGAACTACAAAGAGGTGGCGTTGGGACTGGCCTGAGGCCACGTGGCAGGGCAGAGGCAGTGCAGGATTTGAACTTGGAGCTCTCAGACTCTAGCACCTGTATGGAGCTGCCTCTCTGCCTCCTCACTGCTTGGGTCCCCAGTGCCGCTGCCTCCCTGAAGCCCCCTGGGATACCCCAACTTGGAATTAATGGCCACTTTTTCTGTGGTTCTGCAACACAGTTGTATACTTTGTCCTGTTTTTTCCTGGTTTGTTTCTTCCCTGAGAGGAGGAGCCCAGTCTGTACACTGTAGAGAGGGTCCAAGCAAGGACTCAGGCCTGCAGTCCGTCCAGGCTCTGCCTCTTCCCAGCTGGAACTCCTCTAGAAAGTCATATAATCCCTCTGATCCTCAGTTTTCTCACCTGTCAAATAGCCATGTTGTCTGCCTTGCAGAGTTGTTCCATGAGCACATGAGCTGCCAACATCCCTGAAGGATGTGGCCCAGCCCCCAGCACTTAGGGGGTGTTCTGTGAGTGACCTCCCCACATACAGCGCCCCCTTGGTAAATATCTGCTCCCTAACTGTGTCTGGGAGGCATCTGAGCCATACTCCCAGGTGGCCACGGCTTGCTGTGAATGGGGAGGGCAGAGTGCAGGGAGACTAGAGGTTCAAAAAGTATTTCCAGGGCAGAGCAGTTCAGACTCAGGAGAACTGGTTTTCCTCCCAGGAATGAGCCCATTTTGAGATACAGTAGCTCGGTTTCACGGCGCCCCAGCCAGTAGAAAATCCTCCATCAACCTTATAAAAAGCATCAGCACAGGAAAGACCCTCCTAGACTGTGGAATCCAACCCATCCTTGTTGTAGGTGGGCAATCTGAGGCTCAGAAACAAGCTATGACCTTCTTTAGGCCTGTGAGTGGCAGATGCGTGAGTCCTGGGCCACCATACCACATGTTTAACGGCTCAGGGCAAAAATCACCCAGACAGAGTTAAAAGTGGCCGCATGCTTCCCAGGCGTGACTCTGGTTGTCCAAGAGGATCCCGGTCAGGAGAGCAGCACAGGAAGGGGGGCGCCAGGGTGTGGCCCCAGAAGCTGTGACTCTTGGCTGGCCTGTAATACTGTGTGGGGTGGCAGGACTGCCTGGAGGAGACACCGTCTCGCAAACAAACCAAGCCGTGCTCAGCATCACTGAGATTTGCTAGAGACATGGTGACTCTCAGGAGGCTCCCATCCGGGCCCCTGAGTACTGCATTCCACCGGCTCTAGTGTCCCCAGGTAGAGCAAACTGGAGTGGTGGGCAGCAAATGAGGGGGCGGATTAAGTTTGTGTCTGCAACGAGGGGGGACTGGAGGCTGAGCAGAGTCAGGTTTAAAAAAACCAGTTGCTGTAGAGTTGATTCCAACTCGTGGTGACTGTGTGTGTGTCAGAGTAGAACTGCTCCATAGGGTTTTCAGTGACTAATTTTTCAGAAGTAAATCACCAGGTCTTTCTTCGCAAGTACATCTGGTGGGCTTGAACCTCCAACCTTTTGGTTAGCAGCGTAACCCATTTGTACCACCCAGGGACTCCAGAGTCAGGTTAGCCTTCTAGAAGTCCCTGGATGCCTCAGGCCCAGGAGGAAGAGGAAAGCTCCATGGAGTTGGCTCACATTGCATGAATCTGCATGTTTCCTGGATGCTGACCTCGCTGTTCATAGCCTTCACCGTGTCCTGGGACAGGGCATATTCACCCATCAGAGGCCAGTCTGTGCTAGAGAGAATTCCTCCCCAGCATCCAGGAGGCTGGAGGCAGAAGAAAAATCCCATTTAGGCAGAAAGTGCCCAACTGGGCCTGCCCAGCCCATCTGGCACTTTCTCTGTGAATCAGGGCTGATGACACCACCTAACAGGGCTGTGGCAGGTCATGGACCTGTCACCATCTCCACCTTCTCCTCCAGAGCACCACACACACAGGGCCTGGGCCAGGAGTCCAGCCCCGCAGTCCAGTCACTGCAGCCACCGAGGGGGCCAGCACCAGGCATATGCCCAACAGTTGGGCCAGGACTTTGGGAAGGTGTGCTGGCAGGTGGCCAGGCTCCTGTGCCAGGATCTGGCTCAGTGCATCCTCCAGGGCCTCAGCTACCATATGCCTGTGTCAGTCCCAGTGGTCACACTGCAGATGGGCACAGAGGGTGGTCTGCCCAGGGTAGAGGTGGCTCTTATTCTGAAGAAGGAAGCAGGTGCTGGCCACAGAGAGATCTTTTCAGGCATTGAGGGCTGGGGTTGGCCTGGGGAGCTTTCCCACACGTGCCTCCCACATGCTCCTTCTTCTGTCCAGCCACACCCTCAGGCCTGTCCAGCCTCCACACTTTGACCGCACTATGTCCTCTGCCTGCAAGTCCCTTCCCCTCAGTCCAAATCCTGCCCATCTTTCAAGGTCATCTCATCCTTTGCCTGTTAATTGGAAGCTGTCCGTGACCTTTCCTGTCCGGAAGCAGGAGCCCAACAGTCCTTTTCTTGGAGGTTCTTTTCTGGCTTGGAGTCATCTGTTCTGTCCTGGGGATCTATAAGAGCAAGGGTTTCGTCCAAGTCGGCGTAGGTCCCCAGTCGTCAGCACAAGCCCTGCTCGGAGAAGGCAGCTGGAAGGATATGTGGAAAGAAGGGAAGGCAGGACAGTCAGAATCCTTGGTTCATGGACCCAAGGTCCTGTTTTGGAGAGAGTAGGGCCCAAGTAAGGATGTGATAATAATGAAAATAATTACTGCATTGATCAGGTGTCTGTTAGGTGCCAGGCCTGGTGCTAAGCACTTTTGATCCTTGTAATGTCATGTAAGCCTCCAGCAGCCTGGGGTGATAAATGCTTTTCTTGTGCCTGTTTTACACATGAGAACACTGGGGTACACACAGCTGAGATGAGGTAGAGCCACTACTTCCCAAGGCTCTCCTCTCATGGTCAGTAAATATCTTTGACCCACCTTAAATAGGAGAGAATAATCAGTTGCAGTATCAAATTGACTTCAATTCATGGCAGCCTCATGTGTGTCAGAGTAGAACTGTGTTCCATAGAGTTTTTTAGTGGCTGATTTTTCAGATGTAGTTTGCCAGGCCTTTCTTCCAGGGCACCGCTGGGTGAACTCGAACCTCCAACCTTTCAGTTAGCAGACGAGTGCATTAACCGTTTGCACCACAGGTTAAGCTTTTAAGGACAGCAGGAACAGGTGTTCTTCTTAGCATTTTCTGGACCCCAGTGGAGATGGAGAACACATCTGTCCCAGTGGAGAACGAACACATTTGTCTTGGAAGAAGTACAGCCAGACTGCTCCTTAGAAGGGAGGATGGCGAGACTTCGTCTCATGCGCTTTAGACATGTTATCAGGAGAGACCAGTCCCTGGAGAAGGATGCCCTCTAAAGTAGATGGTCATCAGAAAAGAGCAGGACCCTCAACAAGATGGATTGACACAGTGATTGCAACAATGGGCTCAAGCATAGCAGCAACTCTGAGGATGGTGCAGGATCGGGCAGCGTTTTATTCTGTTGTACATAGGGTTGCTGTGAGTCAGAGCCCACTCAAGGCACTTAACGACAACAAGTGGAGATGGGTGGGGATGGAGCACAAAGGAGAAGAGAAAGGACCCCTTGTCCCCACAGATCCCAGGCTGGCTTGATCCCTGCACCTGCTGTCTGGCTGTGTCCTTGGTTCTAGGGTGGAGGACGTATAGAGCCTGGAGGGTGAAGCCCTTCACCTGAGCACTGTGGAGAGCATAGTAGGGGTAGGGAGGCCCGAGTCCCAGGCCAGGCGATGCCCTGCTGTGCCCGTGGCCTTGGGCAAGTCTCTTGCCCTCCTGCCTCCATTTCCTGGTGGGTAAAGCAGGGGAACGGGACTGGGCGATCCCAGAGCAGAGTCTGACTGCATTCCCAGCTGCGCTGGCTCAGGGCCACACACCCTCTCCGAGACTGTCCAGCGGTCACTGCCCTCAGATTCCAGTCCTTGATGAGCAGTGGGCTCTGTGGCGGCTGTGACAAATTCCATTAGCCACGGAGGTGGCAGGGGAGCTATTTTTGGAGCAGCGCGTGGTAGGGGAGTTTCCTTTTGGCGGTGGCTGGAGACTGGAGTCTTGGGTAGGGGAAGTCCCTTATGGAGACAGGGGGCCTCTCTTCCTTCACCCACCCTGCAGAGGCTTCTTCTGTGGTGGCCATAACAAGAGGCCCCCCAGGTTCCCAGAGGCCCCCAACACAGCGCATCTACCCTCAACACCTAGACAAGTCGACCTTCCCTGGAGCTTCTTGGAGCACGCCCTGAGGCACCTGGCCTCTCGCTGTGGAGACCTGTTTACTCTTCCTGGTATTTGCCCTCAGGGCTGTGAGACTTCCTGGGCCTGGGCTCTCTGGTCCACCTGGGCCAGGCTGCACCCCTGCCACCCCCTGCCCGCTTGGCCACCTGCTCAGTGGGAGCTGCCAGTGGGGCCTCGCCATCAGCCTGGCATGACCTTTGCCACCACCTTGGTCATGGTTGGTGCCGACAGATGGCTTCACATTAAATAATCCCCAGGCTTCACCAGAACTGCTGAGGTTACCAACCTGTTGCCATCAAGTTGATTCCAACTCATGGCGACCCCATGTGTAAGAGTAGAACTGCTTCGTAGGGTTTTCTCAGCTGTAATGGTTACAGAAGCAGATCACCAGGCCTTTCTTCCATGGTGCTGCTGGGTGGGTTCGAACCACCAACCTTTCAGTGAGTAGCCTAGAGCAAACCATTTATACCACCCAGGGACCTATGCTGAGGTTACCAGGGAAGCAGAAAAAGTAATTCCTTTCTCTCCAGGGTGGGTTTGGGTGGCCTGGGTTTCTTCCTGATGTCTGGGCAGTGGGTTCTCCACAGAACTTTCTCCTGCCATGAAGATTCACTCTTTCAAATCTTAAAACAGGGGCAGGAGAGAAAATTATAGGAGGATGTGAGAACCTCCCCTGTGTAGAGGCCGATGGCTAGGATTATAATGCTCTCTGGGGACTGTTCTGCCGGGTTTCCACCCTCCACTGTCAGCTTTGGCCATGTCTGAAACAGGATTTGAGAGTAAGTTCTGCTCTGAACCCCCATCCCTTTCCTGAAACCCCAGCTTTCCCCACTGGCCCTGGGAGCAAGCTGACCAGGGTCCCCCGGCTTCTCACGCTTGCCTCGGGTCAGCAACCATTTACCTGGCCCTCCCCCCCTCTGCCAGCCACTGGGGCCATGAAGTGAGTGGTTTGGTCTCCGCCCTCAAGGAACTCTCCCTGTAGAGGGAGAGGAAGACATGAAGAGGAAGACATATGGCCAGACAGTGACAGCTCAGAGAGGGGAACCAGGGCTGTGGAGCTGGGAGTGACTGCCCCGGGCAGTCAAGGAAGGCTGTGGAGGAGGTGCCCTGTGTTGGGGGCAGAGGGATTTGCCAGGAGGTAGTTCATTCCAGGCAGAGGGAGCAGAGTGTGGCAAGACCTTGAGGAGAGAGGAAGTTTATCTCCCCAGAGGGAAAGCAGGGGCCCTCGGGATGGCAAAGGGGCTGCCTAGGGGATCTGAGGCTCCGAGCAGAGTGAGAGCCCAGCTTCCCCCAGCTCCATGGGGTCTCTGTGGCGTCTTCATAGATCACCCCAGGCAAATGGGGTTATGCCTGGGCTTTGGAGAGAGTCACATTTGGCCCTCCCACCTACTAGGCTGTGCGAGCTTGGCAAGTCACTACACTTCTCTGCACTTTGGTTTCCTCATCTGTAAAATGGGGGGAGGGGGTAGAAGAGTCACAGGCATCACGGCAAGGATTTGGTGGGATATATGTGTAAAGCCCGGGCACAGAGGAAGTGCTTAGCAGGTCTCAGTTTCATCTCCAGAGGGGACAGACAGTATGGGACGGAACTGGGCGAGGCCACCTTGCCAGATCTCTGGAGCCAAGGGCCCTCCAAGGAAGAAACCAAATTCCTCATTGCTGCTTTAACTGAGAGATAAAATGTTTAAGGCTCCTACAATTTTTTTTCTTCCGGAATTGGGTTCTATTACCTAAGAAGGAGGAAGTGAAAGGGGATCAGGAGCCGCCTCAGTTTTAAACAAGGCTCTTGGAAGCCCTGCCTGTGTGGTGCAGTTTGTTTGAAATCATCTGGTGATTTTTGTCTGACCTGTGACCATGGGGATTCTGAGCTCGAAAGCGGAGATGTCTTGGCTGAGGTTCCAGGGATAGAAGGAGCTCTCTTCCACATATTGGTCAACAGTGTATCCAACCAACTGTCCCCCCACCCCCACCCCGTGCCATTTTGTGCCCAGATCTGGGCCAGAGATTTAGAGATGTCCACTGAGTTCAGTCCCCACTTTACACGCTGGCAGAGGAAGAAGAGACAATGACAGAGGGAGCCATTTGTGCTCCCAACAGCCTGACTTTAGGGAGAACCTCGCATGGACGCCATGAGATGCGGGGAGGGATCTTGGTATCGCCTGACACCCACTGTGTGCTCCCGGAGTCCTCCTAGCCCCCTGCAAGGTGAGGACATTGAGGCTTGGGGAGGGCACAGGACTTCTCCAAGATGCCACAAGAAGTGCCAGAGCCAAAGTAGGGCCCAGAGACCTGGTCCTGGTGGAGCAGTGGGACTTGGCCCAATCAGAGGTCCTGGGTGAGTGGATGTTCCAGGCCGAGGCTGCATGTGGAAAGGCCTGGGGGCGGGAGTTGGGGGCAGGTGCTGTGTCCTGAGGAAGAGCAGCCTCTCTCCAATGCCTCTAGGGAAGCACTCTTCTCCAGTGGGCTGCAGTGTGAGGCTGGAGGAGGTGGGGAAGCGCAGGAGGGCAGGCCAGTGCCAGGTGGGAGGAGGTTGGAATGCCCTGCTTAGACGCAGGGGTCTTTTCCTGCAGAGCTTCAGCAGGGAGTGGTGGGTTCAGATCTGTGTGTCAAGGAAAACCATTCTTGTGCTGAGCTGGAGGTTGGGTTGGAGTGGGCACTGCGGCTGGGAAAGCAGGGCGGAGGATTGCAGGGAGTCCGCTGAGAAGGGGTGAGGCCAGGGCAAGGGCAGGGGCTCCGGGGAGGGTGGAGATGTCCTTGGAGGAAGAATCGGTAGAACTGGATGAAGACTGGGGGTGGGCCAAGAGGGAGGCTGGGGAATTTAGGGTGAGCCTGGGTTCCTCCTGGGTTCCTGGGCAGGCAGAGAGGCTGACCCCGTCATGGAGATTGGAACTTGGGCAGGGAGGCAAGCTCCGATTTGGACGAATTGGCATCGGTGGTGCCTGTGGTTGTTGACAGCCTGGGTCTGCAGCTCCAGAAAGAGGCCGCAGACTGGAGAGAGAAGATGAAGGCAGAGGTGGGTGAAGAGAGCTGAGTTGGAAGGAAAAGACCAGGGTGCAGAGGGGGGGTGCCAGAGAAGTGAGTTGGGTGGGAAGAAAGGGCCAGTGCCCATGCGGGCATTTTGCTCTGGTGGCCTGTTGGCTGGATGGGCACCGCATCACCCCCACCTGCCGGCCCCCAGTTTCTGCAGGCCGACCTATGGGGAGACTTGCTGCCCTGAGGAAGAGGGGGGTGGTTGGGAGCTCTCTCTGCGTTACCTGTTCCTCTGCACCTTACAGAGACCAAGCTTCCACTGGTTGTGGAGCCACAGAATCTGGGTGGGGGGACACAGGACCAGTCAAAAAACCAGACACGATTTGTGGTTGATCTGTGCTGGCTTGCCAGGCCCCCATGACTCTGGCCTGAGGTCCGGCTGCTTCCTGTCAAGTGATGAATGGGTAACATCTGCTTGTCCCAAGACCAGGCGAGAAGTGGGTCTGGGGTGGGGGAAGAACACAGCACCAGACCCACAGCTCTGGGCCAGAATTCATTCATTCATTCACTGTTCCAAGGCAGAATGAGCTGGGGGTTGAGACAGACTGGGTTACACGTGTCAGTCCTCCCTGTCACCTGCTGCATGGCCTTGGGCCCATCACTTTAACCTCTAAACTTTTATTTCCTTTTCTGCACATTGGGGTTATAGTGACCCCTGCCTAGGGTGGCTGTAAGATTGAACGAGATGCTGTATGTACTGCACTTGGCCCATGCATAGTTCATGCTCCGTTAGTGATGGGGCTGTTTTTATCTCTTATCATTCTATCTACCAGCCAGTCTGTGTGGGTGGGACACCCTTTCTGCCCAGGGCCTCGCGCTGGGGCACTAAGTCAGTTGAGTTTTTCTCTAGTTGCTCATGGTCTTACTAGTCTGCAAAGCAGGTTCATATCTCAGCTGTCACAATTGTGTAGATTTGTTTTGGCAAGTTTCTCCTCAGAGCCTTGGTTTCCTCATCTGCAAAGTAGGGGTGATGGCACTGCTTGAGTGTCTTGGAAGATATGAAGTTACCCAGCTCTTGGGAGGTGTTTGATGTAGATGTTGGCTGACATTGAAGCGGGTCCAGCCTTGACCTGGGCAGTGGCCGGGCCCTGGGAGTGATCGTGCCCTCTTGCTGGGCCTAAGGTCTCCACCTGGGGGGTGTTGGGCAGAGCCAGCCCGTGGCGCCACTCCAGTCTGATTAAAGATTCCAGGCAGTGGGCGTCCAACCGAGGCTTCTGCCGCCAGCTCAATCATTCTTTAGGAGCCGGCTGGTGAGCAGAAGTAGCCACCTGGTACCTGGCACTGGTGTTGGGTTATTCATTCACTGGAGGAGGGAAGAACCCGTGCGTGTATGAGATTGTGAAGCCACAGGATGATTTCCTTCTTTGGGAAAACAACTTGTGAAGCTGTTCATTCAGCTGGAGCGACTAAGAAGGAACCTTCCCCAGAGAAACTGGCCTGAAGTACTGTGTCCAGTTGAGGCCGTGTCCAAGGCTGTCTCTGTGGTTCTCCAGAGGCCTCGGCAGAACTCGTCGGCTGAGGAGCCACACGGACCTTCACCACCCCCTCCCCAAATGAGGGACAATGACCCCCCTGCCTCAGGGGACCAACTGAGAGTGCACCCGAGCTCCAAACCTTGTGGACGTCAGGTGAACGCTGACCGTACGTGTGCATGCATACACGCACAAACACACACACGTGCACACATGTGCAGAAAATGGCAGACAGGACAGCCTGTGTTACCAAAAGCAGGATTTTTGAGAAAGGTGAGGTGTAAACAGATACCGCACTCGCAAAGTATGCAAATGCACTTCCATACAACACATTGTCCAGAGCCTTCCTGAGCCTTCCCAGTGTCTGGGGATCATCTTTCACTGGGAGGGCTTCCATGAGCTGCTGGCCCCCCTGAGGCATGACGATTGGCAAGCGAAAAGGAGGAGCACGACTTCCCCCTAGATGAAGTTTCTAGAGATGGGAAGGTAAGGGTCAGGCAACAGTCTTGGTCAGAAAGGCCGCTTGGAACCACAGAGCCCAGCCCAGTGCGGCAGCTGATCCCTTCCTGGGAGCGCCTACATTAAGCCCAAGCCCCGTGTCTCCCTAAGCTCATGCCCCACATTAGTAAGAGCCTTGGCGAGGGGCAGGGCAGGGAGGAGTGAATCAAAGGGCTTTGCATAGGAAGCCACAGTGCTCAAAGTGATAAGAGAGGTGTTTGCTCAGAGTAATCGAAAGAGGCCAGGCGATGTGGTAGATAGAGCAGGCACTCTGAGATCTGACAGTTCTTGCTCCGTTGTTTACCAGCTGTGTGACCCTGGCAAGTCCCTTCCTGTCTCTGAACCTTAGTTCCGGCATTGTTCACATGGAGGTGATCATTCTTCCCTAATACCCTAAGAAGTAGATCTCGTTATTGGCCCCATTTCCCAGATGAGGAAAGTGAGACACAACATGATTAAATGAAACCAGGCCAGGACTTGAACCCAGGCAGTCTGGCTCCTGAGCTCCTCCTGGTACAGTTCCTGGTCACCTGGCAGACACACACACGGCAGCTCATTGCTGCTGTTCACACCAAAATTGGAAATCGGGGTTGGGAAGCAGCACTGTGTCTCCGCAGTGCCGTGGAAATGCAAAGCCTATGTTCCCTCCAGAAGAAAGGCCCTCTTTGAGGTAGCGTGCGATGTGGGCCTGTGGCTCCGGGTCTTGCATTCCACGGATTTTTGGCCCCTGAGTTGGGCCTGGCAGCCACTGCCTCATTGTTCTGCAACCTGGCAGGAGTCATGGGATCTCAGGGTCAGGCAGCTCCCCAAGTTACCCAGAGGTGCCCACCCGCGTGTGCTGAGAGTCTTTAGCCTGCTGTCCAGTTTGCTTCCCTCCAAATCCCTTTACCTTGGTCTTTCTGCATCAGAAGCCCCCAAGAAGCAGGAATTTTCGCAGTTGGAGGGTTGAGTTTCAGTTGGGGCATAGAGAAACAGGAATACAAAGTCCCTAAAACTTAACACTCTGGAGCACACCAGGAGGCAGTGGCTGTCTTGGAAAGAGCAAGGAGTCAGTGAGACCTGGGTTCAGATCCCCCTTCTGCAGCTTACTAGCTACTCGACATTGAGTCTCCTGTTTCTGAACCTCAGCTATAAAATGGGACTACCAACAGCCTGAGGATGAACAGGAAAGACCTGGCCCATGGAAAGTGTGCAGAGGACCCACTGCCTGCGTGCCCTCTTTCCTCCCACCCTCTGTTCCCTTTATACGTGGCCCTCTCCGGCACTTGGTGGGCAGTCACTTGTGGAGCCCTCCTTGGCTGCCTGTCTCTTGGACAAAGACCTCTCCTCTTACTGGGGAGCTTGGTACAGCAGGTTCCATTTAGTTCTGGACTGAACAGCTCTTAGTAACAGTAATTTACTAGACCATCAATCTGGTCATGTCTTGGAGGGCGAAGTCTCTGGGGGCTCCTGCCCATGAGACCCCTGTAGGGGGAAATGGCCCCTCGTGGCCTGCCAGCCCTGGGATCACCCTTCCACATTCAGCACAGGCCCTGATCTTGAGTGGAGAGAGGGGTTGTTCTATGGGAGAACCATCTAGAAAGCAAGAGACTGGTGGCCGGTGTGTGTATTGCTGCATAAGAACCTTTGAGGAGTGCAGCACAGTGGTTATGGGCAAAGAAGTCATAGATCTAAGTCCTGGCTCCACTGCCTACAATCTGTGTACCTGGGTAAATCTCTTAACTTCCCTGTGCCTCAGTTGCCTCATCTGTAAAATGGGGAACAACAATAGACCTTATCTCGTGGTGGTGGTGTTAAAATGGGATGGGCTAATATAGGTGAAGTGCTTACAGCAGGGCCTAGCATAATAAGGGCATGATGATTATTAGCTACTATTATTATTATTATTGTTATTATTTCTAATGGGACCTGGGCTCTGCTCACCATGCTCCTGGAGACCCTATCTGAGGCCACAGGGTGAGTTGTTGAGAGTGTGCAGGCTGCTGCCTCTGGGTGCAGATGTTGGAGGACCCAGTTAATGCCACATGGGGAAGTGGGGAACCATGTTCGTAAACACCTACTAGGTCCCTGCCCAGTGAGACTTGCCCAAGGTCCCAGCTGGTGAGTGATAGGGTTCAGATTCAAACCCAGGCCCACTGGTCCCACAGCCCTTGGGACTTGGAGGCTAAGTGAAGTGGGGCGAGAAAAGGGGGATTCAGAGATGGATGCTGCCTCAGTTTCCAGTCCGTGGGAGACCTGTGAGCCAGTGGGCAGATGAACGAGTGAGTAGTGTACGACTGCCATTTGGAGGCCTGTGGGCTGAATCTCATGCCTTCTGAGATGAAGATGGAACTTTTCTGCTGAAGACAGTTCTCCAGCCTTTCCCCGGAGGTCTCCCTAAGGGAAGAGGACGGTGAACATGTCACCCCGAGGGGCCTGGGGATGCAGCCCGAAGCTGTTGCAGAGCCTGCAGGACTCTCCAGTTTTATCTTAAAATTCATGCGCATTTTACATTCTGCTCCCTCTCATATCCAGTCCATTGAGTACACATTCCCTCCTGAGTAACAGCATGCCTCAAGAAGCTGCTCCGTGTTTATCTGTTTATCCTGGGGTTTTGTTACCCCAGGTCCTAGACTGTGTCAGCCTCAGGGGTGTGTCCCAGGGCACAAGCACAGCCACAGATGGTGTGGGATGAAGAGGGGGCTGTGGTCTCATCTGTATGACAGAAAAATGGCCTCAGCCCACATGGAGGAGTAGGGCTTGGCAGGGAGAGTCCCCGGCGCTGGGGTCCCAGCAGTGGGAGGTGAGCAGGGTGGATTAACCAGTAAGCAAGGTCTGCATGGGCTTACAGTAAGCAAGGTATGCACAGGCTTACTCGTGCTTGCTTACTAATCTGTAGTGCACAATTTCACATGAGTTTCACCACATCAAAAAAATTGTGCACTACAGATTAGTAAGTAAGCACAAGAAAGCCGGTGCGTACCTTGCTTATTGGATAATCCGTTCCTGGAGATGAGGCCTGCAGTGAGGCAGAGGTGGGGCATGGGGAGGAGAGGCCTGCGAACCACAGCCCATAATGCCCCTCCATGTGATGCTGTCTTGAGATAATGCTCCGTGTCTCTGACTGGTTTCCTTAAGAGAAATATATTTACAGAGAAGGCAAGAGATCTACCTGTTTGTCTACAAACATCAGAATTCGCCGTATAAAATCGCCATGTTTGTGGGTGCAAACTGGTTGAGTTTTGGCAGTTTCAGAGGATTCATGCAGCCTCTCCCGAGACAGCTGCATGGTGGACCTCTCAGCCAGTGCGGGCTCCTGCTGCCCTGCGTTGAGTGAGTCCTGCGTCTGTGGTGTCTGCTTCCCGATGGCCTCACTTTCTGCCATTTATTTTGTGTTCTGGAGAGCAGTTTTACCCTCGAAACAGCTGGTGAGAGGGGAGCTGCGTCTGCCCTGCAGACACAGAGAAAGAATGAGTTCTGGACGCCAGCACGCAGGTTCTAGAGGGCTTGGTGCCGTCAGGCAAAGCGGAGGAGGCCGAGGGTCAAGCTCAGTGGGTGTCCTTGGTAGACGTCCTTTCCTTGCAGGAGATACGGTTCAATTCCTGGCCAGCAAGCCTCATGCATAGCCACCAACTGTCTGTCAGTGGAGGCTTGTATGTTGCTATGATGTTGAACAGATTTCAGACTAAGATAGACTAGGAAGAAAGACCTGGTGATCTAGTTCCAAAAATCAACCAGTGGAAATCTTTGTGGCTCACAGTGATACAGTCTGCAACCAATCACAGGGATGGTGCAGGACTGGGCAGCATTTTGTTCTGTTGTGCATGGCATCACCGTGAGTTGGGGGCAACTTTTGAGCAGCTAACAACAAACAACAAAGGAGGGGTCCATCAATTCCCAGGCACTTCTGGCTTTCCTGGAGGTACAGACAAAGCTGCTTCAAAACCCAGGGGGCAGCCCTGGTAAGGGTTCTGTTTTGGACATGTGAAGCAAGAGGTGCCTTTGAGACATCTGGGCAGGTCTGGTAGAAGTCACAGCAGCTGAGGTTCTCAGAAGCCCCACACCATGCCCGGCACCTTCCATGCCTCCACCCTTCACGCCTCAGCAGTCTGGTGGAGCCCTGGCCTGGCGCGGGCCCCGGAAGGCGCTCTAGAAATGCCTGTGGAGTGAATAAAGGTCTTTCCGCCCGAGCAGGAAAGACTCCCCCACATCAAGGAGGGTTGGTGGATGGGTGCAGGCTCTCCCCTCGGACTTCACAGCATCTTCTGGGTGCATAAGCCTCAGCCCCTGCCCCAGAGGCACTTGTCTGATGGAGAGGCCAGAGAGGCTGTCCCTGACACCAGAGCAGGTGTCCAGAGGTGGAAGTGAGATCTGGGGTGATGCGCGGATGGCGTTTAGCTCAGGAAGGGCACCTAAAAAAAGAAACTCACTGCCCTTGGGTCAATTCCAACTCATAGCAGCCCAATAGGACAGACTGCCCTATAGCGTTTCCAAGGCTGTAATCTTTATGGAAGCAGACTGCCACATCTTTCTCCCCTGGAGTGGCTGGTGGATTCAAACCTCTGATCCTTTGGTCGGCATCTGAGCGCTTTAACCACTGCACCAACACGACAGGCACATATTGCTGACCTTTTGGTGAGCAGCCAAGCTCTTCACCAGTGCACCACTAGGGCTCCTGGACAGGCACATGGTGGTGTTTAATCAGGGACAGCTACCGGGGACTGGCTTCTTGACTCCCTGGGGCCTCCGAGTGCCACAGCCCAAGCCCTGGAGGTTTCAGTAGCTCCTGGTGCAGAGGACTGTGAGCAGGCCTGTGGCCCTGGCCTTCCCAGGATCATGATGTTTGGTGCAAGGACAGGACACAGGGTCCTTCTTGTAGCTGCTGCATGCAGTCTGACTCAAGATCTGTCCCTCCTGGCCACCCAAGCAGCTGGCCTGACTGTATGTGGAGGTAATGACAGGGGACAGGGGTAGGACACTGCCCCCCAAGAGGTGTGAGGATGGGGCTGTGTAAAGAGCAAGCCTTTCTAGTCAGGCACATGTGGGGGCACAACCAGTACCTCCACTGCTGGTGGGGGGACCGCCAAGCCAATAGACTTTTTGCCTGCTCAAAGCCTCAGTTTCCCCCTCTATCCACTGGAGATAATCCTAGCTACCTAGTCAGGACAGCGCAGTGAGGGAAATTGTGTCTCGTGGGGCTGGGCCCTCACTTTGGGGTCAGACTGTGTCCTCTTCCTTCCGCACCTCTGCTCAGATTTCCCAGCGAGAGCTCAGGTCTGAGGACCTGCAGGGTCAGCATGAATCCCCCGTAGGGCTGCCCTATGGAAGAGGCTCCCAGCTCAGCACCTCCCAGGTCCCTCTGCAGGGTCCCTCAGCCCACACACGTCTCCGCTGTCTCCCCAGAGTCTAAGACCTCTAAACTTGCCCAGTTCCCATCTCCACCCCTAGCCAGTGAGAAGCTGCTGCCTGGCCAGAGGAAAGAGCCTGCAGTGATTCCAGAGCCCAGCTCGAACTGTGTCCTCCAGTACCCCGTCCTCCTGCCTGGATCCCCCAGCCACACTCACTCTGTGAAATGGGGTATATTCATTTTCTATGGCTGCTGTAACAAATTACCACAAACTCGGTGGCTTAAAACAACATGGATTTATTATCTTACAGTTCTATAGGTTAGAAGTCCAACACAAGTGTCACTGGGCTAAGATCAGGGTGTTAGCAGGGCTGTGTTCATTTTTGGAGGCTCTAGGGGAGAATCCATTTTCTTGACTATTCCAGCTTCTAGAAGCCACCTGCATTCTTTGGCTTGTGGCCCCTTCCTCCATCTTCAAAACCAGCAAGGGCAGGTCAAGTCCTTCTCACATCCCATCATGCTGACCTCTTCTCCTGTCCCCCCACCTTCCACTTTTAAGGACCCTTGTGATTATATTGGACCTACCCTGATTAATCTAGGATAATCTCCCTATTATAAGGTCAGTTGATTAGCAGCCTTAATTCCATCTGCAACCATCATTCCCCTGTGCCATGTAACCTAACATAATCACAGGTTCCAGGGATTAGGACATGAATATCTTTGGAGTCCCATAATAGCATCCACCTTATGCTGTGGGTAAAGCATATGCCTGGCATACAGTAGGTGCCCAATAAACACTGCAGCTGTGGTGAAGTGGTTAACAACATGGACTCTGGAGCCAGCTTTCTGGGGTTGACATCCAGCTCCTCCTACAATCTCAGATAGGTTACTTAACCTCTCTGTGCCTAGGTGTCCCCGTCTATAAAATCCGGAGAATGAAAACAGTACTGCTTCCTAGGTGAGGATGAACTGAGTTAATTGTGTAAAGCACGCAGAGCAGTACCTGGCACACTGCAGCACTGTATCAGTATTGATGAGGGTCATGGTCATGGTCAGGGTGGCTGGGTTCACAGCAGACGCTGGGCTGTGGCCAGCAGCAGTGCTCCGAGTGCTGTCTGCCTGTTTGTTCCCACGGTCAACCAACCTCCAGCTGGGGGAGGCTTGGGGTGGAGGCGGGGCTTCCTCTGGCCAGGCAATAGGGTGAAAGACCACAGCCTTTGGCATCAGGCCTATGTTCAAGTCCTAGCCCTGCCACTTTTGAGCTGGGTGACCATGGGCAAGTTACTTGGCTGCTCTGTACCTCAGCTTGCACGTCTATAAAATGGGGGAAATGAAAGTCCTTGGAGAAAATGAACTGGCATGTGTATAAGGATGCTCTCGTTCTCTGTTGCAGCCTGTGCCCTTGTGAGGCTGGCATGCAGGATGGCGGGACAGCCCAGCCCCATGCCCCATGGAGGGAACCCAAACAACCTCTGCCACAGCCCAGGGCCTGCACATCCTCCCGACTCACAGGTAAGCCCTTTTCCTTTGTCTGCAGTGTATTGAAGAATCTCTGAGGAGTATAGATCCCCTAAGCTGCTTTCAATAAGGTTCCATTCACTGGAGGAAGCCCCTTGGCAGCCCCCAGACAAAGCCTTTTCTTGGATGCTTCCAGTGATGGGGAGCTCATTACCTCATCGAGTGAATTCTTCATTTAATTCAGCAGCACTCAAAGAAGCCTCCTCTGTGCCAGACTCAGGGCAGAGCATTTCCATGTGAACAGAATAGCTTTATCTCAGAGGGACCAGTGCTGGTTAGAGGGACACTGAGGTGGCTGTGGGCACCCAGAGGGATTTGGGGGAAGGCTGAGAGTGGGATTGGGGGCATATTCGGCAGCAGGAAGTTCTTTACACTGAGACAAAGTCAGCCCCCTCTCTGGTCTTAGCTGCATCTGTTCCCCTTCAGCCTCTTTACGTAGAACCAGGAGAGAGCCTCGGGGAACACTGGTGTTGCTGTGCCTGCCTCACCCTCTCTGTAGGTACCTCAGAGAGCCAGGCAGTCTTCTGCAGCTTTTCTGAAGGTGCCGTCTGGATTTCTGAGCCACTTCAAATGCCCTCCCATGCTTTTGCACTTGCTGTTCCTTGGACCTGGAATGTCCCCCCCACTTCTCCAAGTCTCAGTTCAAATGCCACTGCTTTGGGGAGTCTTCCCATCCCACTCCTACTTCCTGCTGGTTGAGAGACCACCTGTGTGCTGCTGCCACACCTGTGTGCGTCTGGCTCGTGGCCGTGATCGCATCACACTGTGGCATTCGTTCCTGGTTGGCCTCCCTTCCCAGGTGGAGAACTCCTCTGCAGTGGGGCCTATACCTGACACACCAGTCCCCGGCCAGGCACAGGGGAGTGAGTCCCTAAATGCTTGCAAACCCAGTGAACCACAGATACTTGTAGAGCACCCACCTGGGACACGGCCTTGCGTGAGGCAGACCCTGGCCTGCTCTCAGGGAGACAACCTCACTGGAGATAAGAAACAGGGTGGAAGGAGAAGCTCAGGGGCCTGTTGAGCCACAGCTAGGCACCTGATCCAAACTAGGTGAGCCAGGAAGGCTTCCTGGAGGAAGCAGCAGACAAAGGCTAGAGGGGCCAGGGAGCTGGGCTGGGGAGGTCAGCCGGGGCAGATCCTATAGTGTCCTATGGGCCTATCAGCCTGAATTGCATGAAAAGTAATTGTCCAGGGTGGGCTTTTTGTCTCAGGGCTGTAAATTCTAGGTCAGGGGGAAGACTCAGCCACCTTCCTGGGCTATGGAAGGCTTGTCAAGGCTCTTAACGCCTTAGTTCCAGTTGGAGGACTTCAGGTTGAGTAAGACTTGACTTGTTTGGGCAGGACTGCCACATACAGTTGTATAGGTTATGCACTGCACAAAGGTGCCTGTCCAAGGAGGCAGGTGGATCTGAAATCTTTCTCTCACATTTTCACCAAACCATGCTCCCAGAGCAGGGCTGCATCAGTCCAGGGGAAGGGGCACTTTGCTGAGTCACACAGAGGCACCATATGAGCTAGTGGGTATATGTGTTCATGCTCACTCAAGCAGATGGAGGGCTCATGGGCACCTATGCTATTGATACTCTATTTCCATTCCTGGTAAGGAGGCAGGGCCCATTTGCTAGGTGGAATTTGGGGAGGCAGATCCCAGAAAGCTGGGAAGCCCATGGACACTGTTGGTCCAGAGTCCACCAGGACATTGAGCTGATGGCTGGGGGCAGTAGGGCCTCCTCGGGTAATGTAGCAATTTGTCATATTAAGTCATTCACTAATAGCTGAACCCTCCTTGATTAATCTCTCAGAATTAGCCAGTTGCATTTCGAGCAATTAGGGTTAATTACAGCCTCATTTGGCAGAGGAGAGAGCCCCATAATTATTTCACGAACAAGGCTAGGAAGCGGTGGGATGCGCCGGCAGCAATGTCCACAGCGTCTCGTCGCACATGTTAGAGTGGGTAATGACATAGTTAAGTGTAATTAGATACGATTACTCGACGTTGGGCTGCTCCCAGCAGCGCTGTTGGGCGAAGATGCCCCCGGCCCCGCCAGCATCTGGCTGGGTTTGCATAATTGGGGCGCAGAGCAGCGTTTGCTCTGGGACCACTCCAGGTTGGGGCGGGCAACGGAGGCCAGTCAGGCGCTTTCTCACTCGGGCTTTCATGAAGCACCAGTATTTAAATACCATCCGGGGAGACATCACGGGCCAAATCTCACCAGTTTCAGGACATAGAAATGCCTCGAATTGACAGTGAAGGCATTTTCCTTTATAGCAGGAGGCACTAATGTTTCCTGGAACCACCCTTAGAGACCGGGCCAGGCTTCATGGACAGCAAGAGTGCCTTGCTATGAGCCAGGCTGGGTTCAGTTCCCACCTCCACCCCTCACCAGCCAGGAGACCTCTCTGAGCCTCAGTTTCCTCATCTGTAAAATGGGGATAATAATGGTTCCTCTATCATGAGGTGAACGTGAGGACTAAGTGCGATGATACCGTGTAAACATCCAACATGGTGTCTAACGTCCTGGGTATTGAAGTGGCATGCCATTGATCGCTTTCTTATATTGTTAAATTCTGTCTCTCGTTTTCATTTTCACAGCAAAAGACCCCAGAGCTGGATAATACCCCAGTGTAGGAAGATGATTTAGCAGACACTCGAATTGTGGGTTTTAACCTTCTATGCCCAAGGCTAGTGGTTTGTTCATTTCAGGAAGCTTTCCAGCCTTGCGAGTTGTCAGCACATGAAAATATATTTGTTGAACCCGGCAGAATCATACGTCAAATTTAGATATACTTGGGAAAGCTGAAAATGCTTGCTTTTATTGAGATTTCTAATGAATGAATGAGTGAAATTGAGAGAAGGAGCTTAAAGGGCCCCATACTTTATAATTTTACCAGTTTGCTGGAGACCATTTTCAACAGGAATGAAACACAAGGCTTGGCTGACCCGCTAAGAACCACGTGGATTTCCAAGAAGGAAAAAGGTGTCCTTGCCTGAGAAAGCCCCAGCTAATGTGTCTTCCATCTGGAAAGTCTTTGCGAACCTGCTTGCGACCTGCCAAGTTCAGTTAAATTTGGGTACTATTTTGAGAGAGGAATGTGCATAACTTTGCAGGGGGTGGGGACAGCTGTCGCCGTATGAGGTCTGCATTGCACAGGCTAAAACCTTTATGAACATCTTCCCAGAGAGATGATGGAGTTGGATAAGGGTTAATGACCAAAGATTAAAAGAAACCAGGTGCTATCAAGCCAATTTCAACTCTCAGTGACCCCGTGTGTGTCAGAGTAGATTAGTGCTCCATAGTGTTTTCAGTGGCTGATTTTTTAGAAGTAGATTGCCAGGCCTTTCTTCTGAGACACCTCTGGGTGGACTCAAACCACCAACCTTCCGGTAAGCAGCCTAATGGGTCCTTTGCACCACATGGGAACTCCAACCAAAGACTAACATCATTAAAATTCAAGAAATGCTTGCTAAGTGTCGTAAATTTCACAATTATTTGACCTGGTGCCTGGGGCCTCCCCTCTGTGGGATTGGTGGTCTGCCGGGGAGCCCTACATGTAGGTAGACAAAGATGGCACAGAGAGGTAGAAGCCACGTTAGAGGGGTGGACAAGAGGATTCAGGAGCCCAGAGGATGGAGCAGCCAGTTCTGCCCAGGGTGTGGGGGGGGGAAGGGGGGCAGGAAAGCTCTAGAAAGGAGATGACATGTGGGCTGATGGATGATCAGGAGTTTGGGGCAGGACCGGGGAGGAGGGTGTTCCAGAAAGAGGAAAGAAGATAGTGTAGGCACTGAAGGTGCATGGCCAGTTGGGTTAGATAAGGTAGAAGAATGGCTGGTGTTTATGACAGGGCTTGAATCCTGCTAGATCCTTTGGAATTGAATCTGTAGCCCATCATGGGTTTTAAGTGGACCAGGGACACACCTGGGCTTGGGTTTTAAAAAGATCACCGTTACCAATACCAGTTGCCATCGAGTCGATTTCGACTCATGGCAGCCCCATGTGCTGCAGAGTAGAACTGCACGCCGTAAGATTTTCATGGCGGTGATCTTTCAAAAGCAGATCTCTACCAGGTCTTTCTTCTGAGGCACCTCTGGGTGGGTTTGAACTGCCAGCCTTTCAGTTAGTAGTTGAGCACTAACTGTTTGCACCACCCAGGGACACCTGAGATCCCTGTTAGCCAGGGAGAAAGGTGAATAGGAGGGGGTGAGAAGGTGGCTGCAACCACCCCAGGTAAGATGCTACCTCAGCCTTAAATGAGTCTCCAGCTGTCAGGTTGGCCACAGGGAGGAAAGGTCCAGAAAGTTCCCCAGGAAAAATCAGCTGCGTTTGGTAAGTGAAGGAATGAGGGAGAGGGAGACGTCAAGGATGCATCCACCTTCTGGCTTGGTATCTAGATCTCTTGATGGTTTTCACCCTTCAAGCCTTTGCTTGTTGGCCACTAGGGCTTGTGCCAGATTCTCTCATCCATATGTTTAAGCTCAATTTTCTCTGAGGATTATCCTGAGGGAGTCACTACAATCTGGATTATTTTAGGTTTTGTTGTCAGGCATCTTCCATGTTCTGGGAGTCTTGCTCTCTGTCCCCATGAGCGGATGGCCCATCCAGCAGAGTGTATACTTAGGACTTGAGACCTTGGTGGTGATGGCTGTAGTAAGAGTGTGATGCCTGGCACTTACCTCATTTGGTCCTCTTGCCAACTCCCAGAAGGAGGTCTTATTCACTCTGCCTGCAGGTGAAGAGTCCGAGATGAGGAACTTGCCTATTTTGCCATTAAGTCAGGATTTATGCAGGTCTTTGTGGCCGCACAGGTCCCTGGGTGGCACAAGCAGTTTGCGCTCGACTACTAACCAAAAGGTTGGTGGTTCGAACCCACCCAGCAGCACTGCAGAAGAAAGACCTGGCAATCTACATCCATAAAGATTACTGCTAAGAAAATCATGTGGAGCTCAGTTCTGCTCTGTAACACATTGAGATCACCGTGAGTCAGAATCAATCAACTCGACAGCTACAGGTTTTCGTGTTTTTTTTGTTTTTGAGGCTGACATTCTGGCTTCTTGCCTTTAGGTCTGCGAGAGTCAGAGTGGCTCTTGGTTTGAAATTAGTCGGATCGGGAGGAGCCGACCAGGGTTGGTCTCGTAAGAGTTTGACAATGTGGACTCTTTGTAAATCATGCCCTTCTCTTGCGCACAAAGATTTAGAACATATCGCTATATACACATATACTTAATCCATTCCAAGTTCCCTACGCACGGTGTCAGATGTCTTTAAAGGTGAAATTCGTTTACAGGAAATGTCATCCTGATGAAGTATGCTTTTTAAAATCATAGAAACGGTTGCCTTAAAATTAATGATGCATTGCAAATATCAGAGAAAAAAAGCCCCATCCAGTGTAAAGATGATTAAAATTCAGGTCAGAAGTCTGACTTAGTCAGGCTAAATTTTTTAATGAGATTTCAGAAAATTAATTGGGCGAATGCATTTTTCTTCTTTTAACATGTAATTTTATGCTCCTGTTTTTTCTTTTTTTTTAAAGGATTTGTCGATGGCTACGGCTTATTGTGGTTCAAATGTTTAAAACTCAAATTAGTGCAGTGTAGGGGGTGTTTGTGGCCTAATTTGATCTGACTCGAGAAGGGAGACTAGGTTTCTCTGAGCTTTTTGCTGGGAAGGGAGTGTCCTGGGGTGGTCCAAGACCTCCTGGGTATGTCTCGCCTGGCATTTTGGGGGAGAGTGGGATTGGAGATAGAGGTGACTCAAAGACCCCGGCCATCTCCTCAGCCTCTCGCTTTGGCAGACTCCTCCTGCTGTCAAGAGGCTCCTCGTCTCCCTGAGACCTGTGTGTCCTTCCTGGGGCAGCCCAGGCCTTTAGCCCTCGGGCCCACTGCAGAGGGTGGAAGGGATGCTACAAGGTCAGCCTCCCTGTCTTCTCCTTCCAGCCTCTTGGCCCCACCACCTCTACCTTTGTGGGGGTGGAGAACTAAGAGGCTCAACACCCTGGGGAAGGGGGATGAGGAGTCAGACATGGCCTCCAGGTGGACAGACAGTCGATCCCATAGCACAGCCCCTAGGAAGGGAACCCGAGGTGGACCCATTGTCTAGCACTGTCCCTTGACATGCAGTCCTAGGTGGCCTATGCAGGTGACATTGTTAGTAATAAGATAGATGATGTAATGATGATAGTAATAGTAATAGGTAGTAGCTAGTAATGAGAAAGGTGATGTCATGAAGGTAGTAATAAGATAAATGATGATGGAGTCCTAGGATGCAACCCCTATGCACGAGCGCAAGTCCACCCCACTGTTATACTGCATTCCCTGAGGTTACTGCCAACCTCCTGTGGTCAGCAGACCTTCGATAGAGGTGGGGACCATGAGGGTGGTTATAGCAGCAGCTGAGAACTCCCTGAGCTTGTTCCCTGGGCCAGGCACTGCACCAGGCTGGGCATTGTGCATACCTGTCTCAGCTCATCCCCAGGCCCCTAGGAAGTAGGTGATGTCGTTATACCCATTCTACAGACACACCAATGCTAATTCCAATAACAGTAACTCACATACTGTGTTACTTATGTGCCAGGCCCTCTTCTAAGACCTTTCATTCACTAACTTATTTAGCCACCCCTCTCCCAGCAACCCTTTGAAGGGGATATTATCATTGTCTCCGTTGTGTAGATGAGGAAACTGAGGCCCAGAAAACCTTGCCCAAGGCCGACAGCTAGGAAGTGGCAGAGCCAGGATTTGAACCCAAGCCTCTGGGCCCCAGTGTCCTAACTCGTGGAGCCAGAGCAGTGGTTACTATCTGCTAACTGTGCTCCAGGGGTTGTGTTTATTTTCCCCAGGATCCAGCACGGGGGTCTCGGAATAGCAGGGGACAGTATACCTTAGTTGAATAGTTTTCTGACAGGTGATCAGTGTGGTAGATCATTAGTTAATCATTATCATTGGGGCCACCATTGCTTGAGCTGTTCCGAGGCCCACCCTGCCACGGAAGCTTTGGGATATGTATCTTAGTGAACCCTAAGACCCCTTCAGTGGTGCCAGCTCATATTTGCCTAGCAATTTAAAGCTTCACGGACCCTTTTAACCAACATCCTGTCCTGGGATCCTCAGAGAAATCCTTGGTGCCGGTGTTACTAACGTCCCTATGTTATGGACGACTGGCCCAGGCTCACTTGGCTGCAAGGCAGAACGGGCTGACCCAGGAGGGGAGGGAGACCTGGGCTTTGAGGGCAAGAACTTTTCCCTTTTCTGCTCAGAGCCCTGAGTTAAATCAGGGTCGGGACTCTGCTGGCTCAGGTGGCTGTGACCAGGGGTCCCTGTGTCCTGCGGTGCCCCCACCTGACCAGCATGACCCCAACCCCGGGGACAAGGCCTCACCCCAACCCCTGTGAGGGCAGTGGTTGCCCTGGGAGCCTGCCCGATGCCCAGATACTGGCCCCATGCACGCTTTGCTGCAGCCCTGTAACCTGCCCCTGCGACAGAGGCTCCTTCCTCTAATTAGGTCGAATGGGTTGTGACAGGAAATGCAAATCTGGGTCATTGCATATGCTGATGTGCAGCCGGAGTCGCAGGATGCCGACTGTGATGTCACCCACGTTGGTGAGCAGCTTTGGGCCCCCCATGGAGCCGGGCAGGAGGCCTCCTGGGCACATCCTTGGGACAGGCGATGAGTGGCGAGGGCTCTGGCCAACCTCCCACTCCAGGGACCCTTGAAGGTCATGTCCTCTGAACTCTTCACTGCATAGAGGGGGAAACTGAGGCCCAGAGAGGGGCAGGGCCCCACTCCATGTAACCTGGCAGCACAGCTGTGTGGTTAAGAGCTCGGACTCTAGATCTGATAGAGAGTTCAAGTCCCAGCTCCCCCCTCAACTAGCCATGTGACCTGTGCCTCAGTTTGTTTATTTTTAAAATGCGATTAGTAGCCCTTGCTTTACAAGGCTGTTACGAGATTTAAGTCATAAATAGGTACCTGCTACACGGCAGCTTGTTGGTATTTTCATGAGTGTCTCTGATTCTTCCATGTACCAAGAAAGGAGTCTTGGCTTTTTATGAGGGTGTGGGATTTGGGCTGCATTTCGAGGTGGCAGTGGCTGGACCACAGAGTCCCACTGTGCACCAGGATGTTTTGAATGCCTTCTTTTGCATCGTTCAACAAACACTTCTCGAGCACAACGCGGGGGACTTAGAAGGGACTAAGACAGGGCCCCTGTGGTCTGGGGGGCCAGGTGGGGCACAGGCCTCTGGCTCAGGCAGCTGGAAGTAGCAGTCTGAAGCAGGAAGTGCCAGGCATTGCTAGTCCTGGGGTCTTGGAGGAAAAGCAGAATCTGAATTGGGAGGTCACCAGGTAGAGAGCAAAGAGCTTAGGCTGTGGCTTCCCCAGCCCTGGCTTCAGACCCCAGCTCTGCCATTTCTCACTGTAGGATCTGGAGCAAGTCATTGCCTGCCCCCTGCCCCCTGAGCCTGGGTTTCCTTCTGAGGACTCCATGAGATGGTGCATGGAAAGTGTGTGCACGGTGCTTGGCACACAGCAAGCACTCAGTAAATGCCAGCTTTTCTTAGAGGGCTCAGTGTATAGGCAGGTTAATTGCTGTAGAAAGAATTTCCCCGACACAACATTTGGCATGTGGTGGGTAGATCATCATCTTCCTCCTTCACCAGCCAGGAGTGCCTTCAGATCACCCATATGGAGGTAATTATGCCTCATGACTTCAAAGTCACGGTTGTCCCAACTTTTATCTTGCCGAGGGAAGGAGGAAGCATGAATACAGGGCTGCGAGACTCAGACTCCCACGGCTCCTGGCAGGCGAGCACACACTAGGGTTTTGTTGGCATGGAGCTGGCACAGCACAAAAGGGCTGGGTGCAGGGACCGGGGAACCTGCTGCATGGGGTCTCCGTGGCACCTCCAACCTGCCCTGTCAATAACAGCAGTGGCCACTGAACACCTACTGTATGCTGAGAAGTTATTTTTGCTGCTTTCTCACATGACCCTCATAACAACTCTATGAGATGTGTATGCTTCTATTATCTTCACTTTATAGAGGAGGAAAGTGAGGCACAGAGTGGTGTGTGCAATTTCCCAAGGTCACCAGCAGTGCACTGGCAGACCAGGACTGGAAGCCATGCTCTGAACCCCATACTCCACTGCCAATCACACATGGTTCCAAAGGCTCCTTCCAGGTTGTATTGGTCTAAATGCTTGTATTTGTGCTAAGGGAGAATTCTAGAATGCAGCCTAATCCCTAGATCTTCCACCCTTGTGGATGCTTCTGTAAGAGGCATTTTCATCTCAGAAAATTCAACTGCTGGTTTCTGCTTTAATGGGTCTCTCGGTGTTTCGAACGTATCTTGTCTTGGAAAAAATACAGCCAGAATGCTCCTTCGAAGTGAGAATGATGAGACTTTGTCTCACTTACTTTGGACATGTTAGCAGGAGGGACCAGTCCCTGGAGGAAGGACATCATGCTTGGTAAAGTGGAGGTCAGCGAAAAAGAGGAAGACCCTCAACGAGATGAATTGACACAGTGGCTGCAATAATGGGTTCAAGCATAACAATGATTGTGAGGATGGCGCAGGACCGGGTGGTGTTTCATTCTGTTGTACATAGGGTCGCTATGAGTTGGAACTGACTCAACGGCACCTAACAACAGTAAGACATTACTGAGCAGTATTAATGACTACGACTTCAGTGCTTGGTAAAGTAGAGGGTCAATGAAAAAGGGGAAGACCCACAATGAGGTGGGTTGACACACTGGCTGCATGGGCCCAAGCATAGCAATGATCATGGGGATGGCGCAGGACTGGGCAGTGTTTTGTTCTGTTGTACATAAGGTCGATATGGGTTGGAACTGACTCGATGGCACCTAACAACAATTATGTTTCTTGCCCTGCCCCCGCCCAACTGAACTTAACAAACGTTTCTGTGCATCTGCTATGTGGGAGACATCCAGCAATGATGAAGACCCAGTCCCTGTCCTTGTGCCACCATCAAACTGGGGAGGGGGTCCCTAGGGTCAGCCACCCACCTCCCCAGAATGAGGAGTGGGGCTATAGCAAAAGTGAGTCCTGGCACTCCTGGGAACTCGGGGGAGGGAGAGGTTCTGCCCAAAACCATCAGGGAAGGCTGCATGGAACTATGAGCTGTGGGCAGGGCTGGCCCCTCTGGGCCTCAGTTTCCTCATCTGTCAAACGGAGACGTAACAGGAACTGTCTGGCCAAGTCGCCCTCTCCCCTCCCCTCCTCCCTTTTCCAGGGCCTGGTGTTGGCGCCCCCTCCTCCCCTTTCTTGAAAGCATGTTTGTGCGTGTGTTCCGGGGGCGGGAGGGTTCATGGCCACTTGCCACCTCACCTGGTGGCTCCATCCCTGGGCAGGTCCTACAGCTTAATCGTAGGTTTCAATGCTGGCCCTGCAGAATCATCTTTTAAAGTCTTTGGTTTCTTCATGTCATGGTAAAAGGGACAGTTTACCCAGAGAATGGGCTCAGATGTAAGGCTACAATGTTGGCTAAGCCAAGCAATCAAGATTTGCCTTGGTTTTCTCGTCTCTGAGTTGAGGGAAGGCCACCCTAAGAGGAACTTGCCATTTCTTGTGATGACCTGAGGGGCTAGGGTTGGGATATTAGAGTGGGGGGGCTGAAGAGCTGGGCTGTGGGACTGGTAAGACCATGCTGTCCAGCCCTCAGGGTCCCTCCGCATCCTTGACCTTGGCAAGTCACATCACACCTCTCGTGCACCTGGGCAAACAGTGAACAAGGCATATGAGACCCCAGCTGCACGGAAGCAGCCTTCTGGGTGCAGGAGACAGAGAATGAGCAAAGGTACCAGTAAATCCTGTAATTAGAGATGGTGGTGAAAGTGCAGTGAAGGAGATAAACAGCCTCAGTTCTTAAACCTGCAGCGTGGGGTAGTTGTGGGGATTAAATGGGGCTGGTGGGTAAAGGACCTGTGGGCATGTGGGAGGCTCTCAATAGCAGGGCTGGTAATGAAAGTCCCTTCTTCACCTTGAGGGGTACTGCTGGGGGTTCCAGGTCCAGGCCCTCAACTCCCCCTGTTGCTCCCCTCCAGAGGCACCCGACCGCCCTGTCTTTTCGCTGCTCGCTGGCAGACTTCCAGATCGAGAAGAAGATAGGCCGTGGGCAGTTCAGCGAGGTGTACAAGGCCACCTGCCTGCTGGACAGGAAAACTGTGGCTCTGAAGAAGGTGCAGGTGAGCTGATGACCCTGTAGGGTCAAAGCCATGTCACAGGAGTGGCTCCTGTATCTAAATGGTGTGGCCCTGGGCTAGCCCCTTCCCTTTCCTTCATCTGTAAATGAGGGAAGTAAGTACCCAACCCACTGGGCCAAGGAGGGAGAGTATCAAACAAGAAAAGGAACAATGAGCATGTGTTGAGCACCTGCTGTATACTAGGTTGCACTAGGAGCTTCGCACAAGTAGCCTCATGAAACCATAACAGCCTTGCCGTGGATGGGGATCACTGTCTCATTTTTCAGACGAGGATGCACTGCCACAGAGTTAAGTAACTCACCAAGGCCACAGAGTGAGTTAAGGGGGTGGCGAGATTCAAACCCACATCTGACTCACTTGGATGCCTGTGTTTGCGCTGCACTTCTGGGCTCCAGTGTCCTTCCCAACCTCCTTGCCCCTCCCAGGTGGAGGAAGAAGTGTTGAGCAGATGGGGTTTAAGCAGCCAAATCAGGCCAGGAAGCATTTAAGCGAGAGCCACTGGGCCCATTTTGCTGGAGGAAATTGGCTTTAAATCCTTCAGCAAAGCTTTCTGAGTCCCTCAATTTGCTCATTTGTCCTTAAAGAAGGAGATTAACAGCCTGGGCCAAGAGTGCCCAGGAGAGAGAAGGCAGTTCCGACGAAGTCATGGTTTGGGGCAGACAGGGCAAAGAGGCCAGCTTGCTCATTTCTTTGTTATGAATGTTACATGCAGCTTCTGATGGTCCTGGCTGGCTGGGGGGATGATTGAACCCTCAGTCCAGGAAAGACCTACTTTCTGCTCTTCATCTTCCAAGGAGGCTATCACCTTGGTTCATTTTATCTTGTTTTTTTCATGCCATGATGTGTTTTGTGATGGGGCTGCTATAATGTCGACCTTTTGTTTGAGCTACAAGTCTGAAAGTACTGGAAGGAGCTCACGTTTAATGAGCGCCGTGAGGCTGTGGGGAAAGGGGCCCCATGCTGGGTGCTTTACCCACGTCTTCTTAGTCCCCACAACTACCCTGTGAGGTCAGGCTACTGTCCCCATTACAGAGGTGAAAACTGAGGCTCTGAGCATGTTTCCTGGCCTGCCGCTTGCCTGCTGTGTGACCTCACTAAGTGACTTGACTTCTCTGAGCCTCAGCCCCTGCAAGTTGAGAGTGGTAAGTCCTGCCTCCTGGGAGTTGTCGCAGTGCCTGGCATACAGTTAGTGCTCAGTAAGGGAACATTATCATTACGAGGGGCTCTCTGTGAGGAGGTGGGGGAGCAGGACTTGAACCCAGGTCCTCATGGTTTCCTGTAGGGGCGCTGGGCACTGTGTTTTAACTCCTTGTTTTTCTTTTCCTCCCTCCCAAGATATTTGAGATGATGGATGCCAAGGCAAGGCAGGACTGTGTCAAGGAGATTGGCCTCCTGAAGGTGAGTGTCCTGGGCCAAGCGGCTTCCCCTCACCTCCTAGGAGTGACCTGAGCTCCAGGCTGGGCTGTGCCATGTCCAACATAGTCCACGGGCAGCAGGGATCCAGAGCCTCCATGAAGTTCTAAAAGCATTCCCGTTTGAGGGCAGCAGCACGTTTTCTCATGGCTGGGCAGGGGTTGGGGGACCCGCCTCACCTCTCTGCCCAGCCCTCAGGGCCCCTCTGTACCAGACTTAGCTATCCTTGACCAAATCAGTGCCTTGCGGTGGCCTGAGCACCCACTTGACTGAGAAAGGAGTCAGATGTGAACATTTGGTCAGACTGTGGTTCTGTCTGTCTGTCTTTTTCTTTTCCATCCTTCCTCTCAGCCTTTATTCTTTTATTTTCCATCTTGGCAGAGCACACACATGTGAATATTCAACCATGTGGGGGTGTTTGTCCCACAGGGACATGCCTGTCGGGGGTGGGTCAGCAGTGTCAGGTTGGGACTGTCAAGGTCAACTGGGGACTGAAGGTGCCCCTGTACGGTCATGCTGTTGGGCTCTTTCCCAGGCCTTCTGGAAGGAGAAGACAGGCCACACAGCTGGAGACTTCTTGGCTGCAGGCTGGGCTTCCCCAAGGGTGCAGCAGATGTGCCCACCCCTCTGTGGGCAGAACCTTGGTTCAGGCGAGGTGGGCTGACTGGACGGGGTTATACCAAGTGACAGATGTGGAAGGCCTGCCCTGGGCGAGGCATGCGATGCAGGGGTCTGTGGTCATCCCTTTCTTCCTCCTCGCTGCCTTCCGTGTCGGTCTCCCCAGGATCAGAGATAACAACTCTCTGGACTAGACTTTAGCCCTGACCTGGGGCGGCGCTCTCCTGGAGATTCCTCCCTAGTCCTCGTTCTTAGGATTCTGTCTGGGACCTCAGAGGTGATGGAGGAGCCTGGGAGTGGATAAAAGGTGTGAGCTTTGGAGGCACAGGGGCCTGAGTTCAAACCCTGATGTCTTTATTTACAAGCTGTGTGACATTAAGCAAGTGACTTAACCTCTCTGAGCCTCGATTTGCCCATCTGCTCAATGGCAAGAATACCTGGCACATGGAATCTGGGAGGATTGAGAGGATTAAATAAAATAATATCTAAAAAGCGCCCAGTGCAGTAGAGGGCACAGTAGGTGCTCACTCAGTATCCTCCTCCCTTCCCACAAAACACGCACAGTGTTTCCTTGGCAGCTTATGGTAAATTGGGGCTGCCTTTGGCAGGGAGGCCCACCAAAGCAGCAGCTGCAGAACTTCAGATCAGCAGTTGAGCCTGCCAGGCCCTGTCCTGGGTTCTCAGGCCTGGGCCCTGCCTTCCAGGCTGGTGGGGAACAGGTGGGCAGCAGATGGTGACTGTCTGGGGTGACGTGGGCTGGGGAGCCCAGGGGAAAACCACTTTCTGGGCAGGCGCTGCAGAGGCCAGGGCACTATCCTGGAATCATCTAGAAGGCTGAGTTGAGCCTGCTGCAGGGAACTAAACTGTGGATGGAGGAATGAGGCTGGAGAGGTTGATAGGGACAGATTGTGGTGGCCTCAGATGCCAGGCTGAGGACAACAAACTTGAAGGTGGGAAGAAAGGGGAGCCACTGAAGGGGTGTTAGAGCCAGGGTGGGGGCGTGGTCAGATGTGAGCTTTTAGCCCTTGCTGTGGCGGCCAACAGTAGGTCACAGAGGCGAGTCTGGAGGCCAGGAGGCCTGTGGGAGGTGTCCTTAATTAATATTATAGCTCAAAAAATAGCCTTCAAATACTAACATATAAAAATCATAAGTAATGGTCAGCTTTGGGACTCAGTTGTGGTCTCTGGGACTCTGATTTTCCAAACTCTGGGGAACAGTTGTCCCAATGACTCACTCCCCTCCCTCCCCTCCTGGTGACCAAGAACCCACCTGTGCTGCTCACATCGAATGAAGGAATTGTGCATCGGATGTACTGAGTGCCCTTTTTGAGCTAGCCTGTTCCAGGTCCCTGAGCACAGAGATGTATGACCACCGCCCCTGCCTTGAAGTGGCCTCCACCTGGTGAGGAGCCCAGGCCACCTCATTTCCTCCTGGCCTGAGCAGGACCTAGCTGTGGAGGGGATTCTGTCCCCTTCTCCAGCGCTGCTGTGCACCCAGGTGCCACGGAGCATGGGCTTTGGAGGCAGGCACACCCTCGCTCCAGCTCACTGTAAAAAGAGGGTGATGATGAAGGCGTTTTCAAAGGTTTTGGGGAGTTGATATGTGAATGCGTTTGAAGAGCTCAAGCGCTCAGTCACAGGCGGCCCTTGTAATGTTATAACTTCTGCCTGGCAACCCCAGCCCCTTTTGTGAACACCAGTCCACCTCCCCAGCTGCCCACAGGAAGTCAACAGGATGTGCCAGGGGCATGAGGTGCTTCCTACAAAACAAAGGGAAACGTGATTCTCAGAAGGGACACTGGGCGACCTCATTCCGATCGTTCATGCCAGGACCCCAAAACCGAAACTTCCCATCACAATGGTGTTGAGGTTGGTGGTGGCCACACATGGGGCAGGAAGGTGAGGACCCGTCTGAACATAGATGTAGAGTCAGCACATTGTTTCAACACCACTGAGAGCTAGACCCGGGGGATGCAGCCAAGTGAGGGAGACTATAGGACAGACAGATCCATTCCCTATTTTGTCAGGAAAGGCCGTGAGTCCCAGAGAGCAAAGCCCTGACAGCAGAGAGTCAAACAAGATGGGGCCTGACATTGCTGGCATTTTGTTCTGCCCCCCCGCCCCATGCACCCCTCAGCAGCCACCACCACAGCCAGGGCTGCCCCGGGGCCTCAGGTATGACTCCACCCCGAGGAGCTCAGTGCGTGGCAGAGAGAGATTTTGCCGTAAGAAGAGGGATGGAAATGAGGTGTGAGACATGGGAGAGGGAGGCTGACTGAGGGCCGCCAGGGCTGGCTTGGGAAATGAAGAATGAGGAGTGTGTGGCTGTGTGCTGTCTATCAGCCGCCTGTTGCCTTAGGAGCCAAGGATGGGCACAGGTCGGCGTGCAGCACAGATGCCTGCCCCCTCCCAGCAGCGTTGGGCCTTTTAGAAAATAGACTGTAAATACAGCCTCTGGTTGTCAGCTGACAGAGCCCTGTGGATTGGACCTCATATTATGACAGAATAGTTGAGCCCCCTCCGCATCCCCCAGATTTTGGTGCGAAGAGTCAATTTTGGTTATAACAGCCCCTGTTTTGATTTTACAAACCACAGCAGTTGCCAGGGTATCCTTTCGGCCAGGCAGGGGCTGACATTTAACAGGCGGGGCACCCTCATATCTGGGATCCCTGCGGCAGCCTCAGCAAACACATGGGCTTAATGGGTAGGTGAAAGGCAAATTTGTCAGGGTGGCTCTCCTGCCAGGATTCTACGGGGGTGGGTCAGCAATTGAGTAAGAGCAAGAAGGAAGAAGGAAGGAGATGAACAGTCTTGAGCACTAGCTGCAGCCCGCACGTACTGAGCACAGGGACAGAGCTGTGGGGGCCTGGCCCTCCCTTGAGGGTCCTGGGTAGTAATGACAGTGATGACTGTGATGATGATGATGGTTTCCACAACAGTCTATTGAGTCATAGCTCTGGATCAGGCACTGTTAGACACTTCAAGGGCATTAGCCCATCTAATCCTCTCAGCTGCTCTTCAGAACATTATGCCCATTTTATAGATGAGGAAACTGAGACTCGGGTGCAAAATGGCTTTCCCAATGTCACCCAGGAGCCCTGGTGGCTCACTGGCTAACAGTTCGGCTGCTAACCAAAAGATTACCAGTTTGAATCCACCACCTGCTCCTCGGAAACCCTGTGGGGCAGTTCTACTCTGTCCTGTAGGGTCGCTATGAGTTAGAATCGATTCAACAGCAATGGGTGATGTCACCCAGGTATACCTGACTCCCAAGGGCAGGCCTTTCCCCCCAGCAACTGCCTCCCCAGCAAATACCAGGGGTCTCGTTATTGGGTGCCAGCTGGGCACCAACACGGGGCAGGCGCTGGGGCTATGCTGTCTTTTATTGGTGCCCCCTCCCTCTTTCTCTCCTTGGGCAGCAATTGAACCATCCGAACATCATCAAGTATCTGGACTCGTTTATTGAGGACAATGAGCTGAACATCGTGCTGGAGCTGGCTGACGCGGGCGACCTCTCGCAGATGATCAAGGTGAGGGTGTGTGGCAGGAGCTCAGGGCTCAGGGACTGCCCCCGACAGGAGCTCGGGGGTAGGCAACCCCCTTCTAGCCCGAGCTCATCACTGCTCTGGCCTTAGTGGAGGTGGCTGCTCAGGGACATCCGCCCCTCTTGCCGATGCCCACAGGCCTCAGCTGTGGCCCCGTGAGTGCCTTCTCGGGCTCTGTCCCAGTTGCCATTGCTGAGTGCGCCTTTTCCTTTTCTTATCAGCCTCAGGGAAGCTCAGTGCATGAGAGCCTGGTCTGCACAAGCAAGGCAAAGACAATGCTTAGATGGGCAGGTGACTGGAAGAGGGCCAGCAATGGCCAGGAAGGACCCTCTGGCCGTCCCCCACTGCCCCAGCCTGCCCACAGGCACTTTGCCCGCTTCTCCCACCTCACAGAAGGAGGAGAGACAGCACCCCAGCCTAGGTCAGGCCCCAGCCCGTGGAATCTGGAGATGCATCTTATGCCTCATTTTATACAAAGGAAAACTGAGCTCAGGGAGGTTGAGAGACTTGCCAGGTCTCACGGGCAGCTCAATGCCAGGTCTGGCTCTTGCTCTGTACCCCATGGCAATCCCCACGCTGCTCTGCCCCCTTGCCCAACCTGCCATGTGTGGCTGGATTGATCTAGCACCTGCTGTGGGCCACGGCCAGACCAAGCATGCACGTGCACCATACCACACTGTCCTCAGAAGAGGAAAGCAGAGTCCAGAGAGGTTGAGCCACCTGCCTGAGGCAGGACAGCCTCAAAGTGGAGGAGCCCAGGTCTGCCTGACCCCCAGGTCCACCCTCAGCCTCACTCCCTGCTCCTCCACCAAGGCCCTCACCTCCCTGCTGGCCTAGACCTTGTTTCCTAGGCCCTCATTGCCCCCTCCCCAAGAGCCCAGTCTGGCTGGCTCCTGAGCAAGGCTGGGCCACCCTCAATCCCCTACCCTGGTCCCAGCCACACTTGGAAATGGTTCTCCGTCTTTCCCGCCAGGCACTGGGGAGTGAGCAATTGTTCACGCTTGCTCTTCTTAAATTTGGCTCTGAGGAATACGGGCATCATTGGGAAGCGTCATTACTTGAGCTGTTATCACCTGCTTTTATATTTTCGTTGACATATTAATGCATTTGCAGAGATGTTAATCTTCACACAGGTCCCTGGTGGGAACAGATGTGGTATATCATGTCTTAGTTCCTCCTTCTTTTCTTCCCCCGCCCCAACTTGTTTCTCCTTCACATGTTATTCTTGTGCTGCTCACGCATGCATCGAGTGCCCACTCCATGCCAGTTCTGTGTCAAGATCTGGGGGACCGCTGGCATGGGCCCTGCCCGAGGCACTCATATTCTAATGGGAAGGCAGGCTCATGAATGAGCAGTGTGAGCCTGTGTGAGCCAGCCAAGGCCAGTCCTCTGAGAGCCAGGGGAGCTTCCTGGAGGAAGTGACACCTGAGCTGAGACCTGAAGGCGACGGACAGTCTAGTGGCCTGAACAACTTGTGCAAGAGCCAAGGGGCATGAAAACCCCAGGAGTCTCCCAAGCAGTTTGGTCCACTGAGAGCATTAGGTGAGGAGAGGGAGGGAGAGTGTGAGGTGAGGGCGGTCAGATCACTGCAGGGTCTTGCAGTCCAGGCTCAGGACTTGGGACGTTGCCCCAAAGTCAGCAAGAAGCTCCCCAAGACCCGTGGCAAGGGAGTAACATGGCTGGTTTTGTGTTCTAGAAGAAAAATTGGGTGCCCAGTGGAGGGTGGGGGGCGGTGATGGGGAAGGAGGCGGAGGCCAGTGAGAAAGCCTTGCAGTGGTGGGGATGAGGCTCGAGCCTCCACCCAGCAGTGCTGGGTGGATGGACAGGAGGAGCAGGAGGTGGATGCATCCCACAGTGAGGGCACCGCACCCACTCAGGCCCAGCGGACCCCAGATACCCTTGTGGGGCTGGAGTCAGACAGTCCTGGTCAAATCCCTCCCTCTCCCTGCCCCGAACCTCAGTGTCCACTGTGTTCCTGGGACGAGAGCCCTGTGGGAACTGCAGGGCCTGATGCAAGCTCTTTCCAACTTGAAAAAGAGAGGAGGAGGCACGTGGGTGTCCATTACCCATTTGTTCCTGGCCTGGGGTCAGGGGGTATAAGGGACCCCTTTCCACCCTCCCCTTTACCCCATGCCCCTTCCCTGGGTTCCCTGGGTTCAAATCAGTCTCCTAACCCCATCAGGGCTGTGAGTACCAGCTGTGTGCAGATTGGGTTTCTGGGCAGCGGCCTGGTTGCCAGCTCCTCAGTCTGGCTTGGCACCTCTGGCTCAGGAATCCTCCTCTTCCTTCCCTTCCCCTGACTATTCCTGTTCCTTCCCTGGGCCTCTGATCCAGCTCACCAGCACAGCCTGGCTTGGTGCTGCCCCCAGCAAGCGAGAGAGGCAGGGATGGGTTAGTGGAGCGACCCCAGACCGAGAGTCAGACACACCCACTGGATGACCTTGGGCAGGTGCCTGTGCCTCAGTTTCCTCATCTGTAACGTGCCCGACATAGTCCCTGGTGCTTGGTAAGAGCTCAATTTTCCTGGCCTTTGTCACTCCAGCTGCCTCTGGGCTTCCAGGGGAATGAGGGCCTTGTCAGAGCCCAGCTGGCCTCTTCATGGTCACCAGCATGCCGGGCTGGCCTGGGAGCCTGCTGAGCAGCAGGCCCTGTGTCCCAAGGGCCTGCAGCCTCAGGAGCCAAGCAGCTCCACCATGGCCACAGTGCCAGCATTATTTACAAGGGATGGTGAAGCCAGGAGCTGCCACCACCTGGAAGCCGCCAGAGACTCTGTGCCTTCCCGCTAAATGTCAGGCAGCACTTATAGGACGTGACATTTAGAAAATCACCACTCACGGTTATGCACGTCCCGCTTAAATGCTGTAATGAGGATTAACCAACATCACAGCGTAAAATAACATTCCGGTCCCAGCCCACCACAGAGGCCCATGATGGCCCAGTGGGGGGGGGGGGTCTGTGCGGGGAGCCTGGGACGGCTCACATTCAAGGTCCCTTTCCCAGAATAGAGCCTTGGAAGAGCCTCACAGAGCTTTACCACAAGCCAGGGGCTGCCAGCTGTGACTGCTCCACTATTGGAGGTACAGGATCAGGATCCCGGCTCTGCCTCTCCAGCTGTGTGACCTTGGGCACTTTCCTGAACCTCTCTGAGCTCGAATACTGGCAGGAGACCTGGGACTGAGCTGTGACTCTGCCCCTCAGTTTCCTCATCTGTAAGATGGGCACAGTCATCCCTATTGAGGGCCCAGCACAGTGCCTGGCACACACCAGGTGCTCAGCACATGTGAGCTCAGGTCCTTTCTTCCATCTCAAGCCCTTTCCCAGGCAGGGGGAGAATGTCCTGGGTTGGGTTCCCATCTTTCCTGACCAGAGCAATGGAACCTCTGTCAGAGCAGCTGCCCTCACAAATGGCAGCTTTCCATTCACAGTGTCACCTCTGGGTTGCTCTGAATGGAAAGTCCCTGGACAAAAACCTGTTACTCAGGTTACTGGTGTCCAAGTCAGCATGACCCTGCCCCCTCCCTGCAAGCCCAGCCCTCAGCTCTGGGCCTGGCACCTAGGAGCTCCCACGGAGGGCTTGTTGACCTGAACTGTGGACAAGGTCATGTTCCCGTTTGCCCCTTCCAGGACCTTGTGTTACTTATTGCACACTCAGAGCATCCTGTTTTGACTTTGTTTTTAAATTTTCTGGAGCATTGAATATGTTTATCCAGGCAATGAAGTAGATTGATGCCTGTTGAAACTAGGGGGTCTATTGAGAATGCCGAAGTCTTTCCCGTGAGATTCTTGCCAGTTGTAAATGGTCACGTTGCACTGTGACTTGACGGGTCCGAGGAGGTGGGGGCCAGGCCCCTGGAGCCCTGATTCAACCATGGGATGTGTCCTGGTGCCCACCTCCTGGGCTAGGCCTGGGTTGGGGCTGGGGGCGGAGAGAGTCTACCCCAGGCCACTCTTGTAGGAGTTCCATGTCAGGAAGTTAGGGGAGGAGATGGACATGTGCCCAGAAGATTCCAGAAAAAGGGTGATTGAAAACAGCTTTCACCAAATGCATCGCAGGCATGCATTTAGCAGACCTGTCATGGACACCCACTCTGGGCAGGCCTGGGGACAGACACGACCCACCTCACCCTTAGGTAGCACGATTGGGTGGGGGGTGGACGGGTGGCCCACAGAGCGGGATTTGGGCGAAAGCAGCGGTGTGAACGCTCTCGACCTGTTCATATTGTTTGCTCAGCAGCCTGACCTGGGCCAGGTGCCAGGCTGCCCCTGGAGACAGGACGGGGGCCAATGCCTGTTGCCCCCTTCCCCTATGGCCTCTCACCTAGGCCTATTCGTCTGTCTGTCTCTCTCATGTCCTCCCTCACCACAGTACTTTAAGAAGCAGAAGCGGCTCATCCCCGAGAGGACGGTGTGGAAGTACTTCGTGCAGCTGTGCAGCGCTGTGGAGCACATGCACTCACGCCGTGTCATGCACCGAGGTACTTGCTGCCCCCTCCCCAGGGGGAGCCCAGGCATCCCCTGGGCCCCACGATGCAGCTTTTCCCTCGGCTCCTCAGGAAAAGCCCTTGCCCTGCCTGATGAAGACGGGCCAGTGTGTGTTCCCCACATGGGTAGATGTCGAGTGTCTTGCTGCCTTAAGCAGGATAAGAGAGTGGGCAGGTGTAAGGCCCCAGGCACAACTGTACACACATGCCTCATGCCCCTTGTTGGGGACCTCCCCATGGGGGAGGAGGCACCAAATGTCAGGTAGTCACGTAAATACCAGGGAACAGGGGCCCTGCTCGGCCCATCATCTCCAGTCCCTGACACCTAGCGCAGAGAGGGTGCAGCAGTGGGGGCTAAGGGGCTGGCCAGGGAGACAGCCAGGCATGACCAGTTACAGTAGTGCTGCCATCTCCAGCTGGGGAAGTCAGGAACTTTTAATATGGGCTTTGAAGTCTTAGTAGGAGTTGGCTGGACAAAGGAGGTGAGACACCTACAAAGGAGTATTTCCAAAAGCTGTCATCATCCCTGAGTGGTTAGAAAGGAGTCAGCTGTTCTGAGCACCTGCTGGGTGCTGCCAAGCACTGTGCTGGGTACTTGACACAGTTCATTTCACTGATTCCCTCGTTCAGTCATTCATCCCATCTATATTCATCAGTGTCTGCTGTGTGCAAGGCAGTGCCCTTACCATTCCCTGACTGAGTCCCCCATCCGTTCGTTACACAATTTTTTCTTGAGTGCCTACTATGTGGTAGGTACTATTCTAGGCACCAGGGATACAGCTGTAAAAAAGAAAACAACAGCACAAATATCCCCTCCCTCACAGATCTCCAGCAGCCCTGGGAAGTAGGTGAAGTTAGATCCATTTTACAGGTGTGGAAACTGAGGCCCAGAGAGGGAAGGTAAATTTCTCAAGGTCTCATGGCCAGTGTGGGACAGCCACGGCTGGGATCTTGCCCTGAGGGAGTGAGCCCAAGGGAAGGGCCCACCCTCTCTTGAAGGATCCTCCATCCCATGGTCTCCTTGGCTGCCGCTAGGCCTCCTCCTTCCTCCTGCCCCACCCCACCCTGACCTCCTTGTCACTACACCAACCCGTCCTCCTTCCCCGGCAGACATCAAGCCCGCCAATGTGTTCATCACGGCCACGGGTGTCGTGAAGCTTGGTGACCTTGGCCTGGGCCGCTTCTTCAGCTCTGAGACCACCGCGGCCCACTCCCTAGGTAAGCAGAGTCTGCCTGGACACCAACAGCGCCCTCCCCGCCACACCTGCGGTCCTGGGCTATGGTGTGAAGATTCAGACATTCTCCCGCTGTGCCCTTGTCTCTCCAGTCAGTGCAAGAAAATGCTGCTTTGGAAGATCAGATTTCCCTCATCTCTTTCACTCCCCAAACTCTCCCCAAGTACCTGCTCTGTGCCAAAAACAATGACCCAGAGGGAGTGAAATGAGGCCCAGTCGGGGGCTTGCCCTGGGCCCTCAAAGTCGCCTCACAGCCGGGAAAGAATGACTGGGCCCATGCCATGGAGTGGGGAGATGAGTCTGTTGTTTCACAAGGCAGTAATTCCATCTTTACTGCTGGGTAGTAGTCCACTGTATGGCTGTGCCACACTTTGTCCATTCTTCTTGGTGGCAGACATTTGGGGCACTCACCCAGGAGGAGGTGACATTGTAGCTGGGCCATGAAGCTGACCAGGAGCTGGCAGGGCAGGGAGTGGGGGGGAACAGAGTTCTAGAAAAGGGAACAGGGAATACCGAGGTGTCGAAGCTGAGTAAGTGGCCGGGTTTGGCGGGAGAGCAGGGTTCTCCGGAGGTTGCTGCAGATGTGGCAAGAGAGGCAGGTGGGGCCTCCAACACTGAGCTCGGTGGTCTGGACTCTCCCCTGGGGTAAGACAATGGTGGGCTTCAGAGTCCATTGCCAGGTCTGTAACTTATTGTGAAAGTTGGAATGATGGACGATGGGAATTTTTCAGTAGACTATAGGAACCAGCAAAGCCCCCAGTGGAACACAGATATAGGACCCCTTTTGTGTTACAAAGAGGCGTGTCAAAGTTTAACCACTGGGCCCGCGTGGGAATGCTTCCCAGCAGCCTATGGGGCGGGCAGTGTCAGCCTGTTTTCTTCAGAGCCAGTTCTTTGACGTGGTGTTTGCAGAGGAAAGCGCTCCCGTGGTCGCCTCCCCGGGTGCTGCCCCAGATCTGGGCAGATGCACCCCCGTGTGGACTGAAGAGAGCTGGGTCCTCCCCGTGCAGGCTGGCCGCTTCCCTTGGAAACCACTGCTCTCCGTTCATCTTGCTCCACTCCAGCGCTCAGCCAGGGTGTCTCCTGTCTTCCGACACCTGTGTGCCTGTCGCATGTTATGTGTGCCAACGGCATCTTCTGGTGATGTGGAGGGGCTTTCTGGAAGACACACTTTCCTGGTGGAATCTGTTACTGTTCATACAGGTCCCAATGGCTTAGAGACTCAGTGCAGAGCACACAATTAGGAGAAATACACCCCTCTAAGGATCAGGTGTGTGTGTGTGTGTGTGTGTGTGTGTGGTTTGTGGTGTGTGTGGTTGTTTCGAAACTCTCATCCTCGTCTGACCCTTGGAACACCAGGGCAGCTGCCTTGGACCCTGTCAGGAGGGTGCTTGTTACCTGGCTCCAGAGGGACCCCAGCCAGGCCACCTTAGGAGCTGGGCACATTGTGGCTTTCCCTTCAGCTCAAAAGGAAAGAATGTGCGAGGCCCTGCCATCGGTGAGCTTTATACCTCCTTCAGGCCTCACAATGGCTGTGAGGGGTCACAGGATCCTTGCTGTTTGCAAATGAAGAATCAGAAGTTCAGGAAGGTTGAGCTGTTTCTTCCTGAGGTCACATAGCGGCAGAGCCAGGCCTTGAATCCAGGCCTCTGATTCCAGAGCTGGTTCTTATTCCAGAAGATGAGGGTTGGGGGCCTTGGAAGATAATGCTGGGGTCTCCCTTTAGGTTCCCCGGCACCAACTCTTCCGTGGCTGGGAAGAGACCTCCCTCTGAGACATTTCTCTTGTTGAAATCAAAGTGTGTCTGTGGTTTGGGACTGTGTTTACCTCTCTGGTGTGTAAGAGCTTCGAAAAGGCCAAAAATTCAAGGGAAACTGTCAAAGAGGAGAGTAAAATCCGCTGCTCCTGTCCCCGTCAGTCAGGTTCCAACCCTTCTCTGTCCTGCTCCAGAAAAGACTGCCGCGCTCCGTCAGAGCCAGTTACGATCACATCATTAGCAACAGGCAAAAATACGGTCTCGTCGGACAGTGTGATTTTATCGACTTCGACTGGTGCACTTATTATATTAATGAGAAGGAGTTGGAACTTGAGGAAGGGCCGCCTGCAGAAGCTGGGCTCTTCCCGAGGCCTCTGAGCAGCTGCCCAGCCCTCGTGATGGGTGGAAGGAGCTCTCCGGGGACCTGCCCTCCCTCCAGGCCGTGCTGAGTGCCCAGCGTCCAGGAGACGCCTGCTGAGCTGAGAGCAGACCCTGCTGGCAAGCACGAGCTCACAGAACTGAGGGGGCCTGCCCCAGCACTAACCCAGGCTCCGCGATAGTGACAGTGCAGAACAAAGCTCAGGGCCTGAAGTCCCCAAGACACAAGGGGAAAGACCTTCTTTTCACAGCTAGGTTCTGGAAAATGGCTAAGTCTCGCACACACATTTAATCAGGCAAGAGATTGGACTAATTGCCTTGCATTGTGACTCAGGAAGGATGCAGGGGGCAGAGCACCTTCACACTTTGTGCTTGGGTATGAATTATGCATATGCCGTGTCTAATGTGCACCTACTATGTGGAGATGCTGTGGGGCCAGCCACGTTGCCCCGGCAACCACCTCTGCTCCTAAGGCTGCTGACCCAGGAGCCAGGCGTATGCAAATCCTGCCGCCTCCTGCCTCCCCCTCCACTGGCCCCCTCCCCACCTCTGTATTTGCTAACATGAGGCTGGCATGAAAGGGCATTAGTCAGTGCCACGGCCGGGCTGACAGGTGCGGTACCCAGCGGTGGCAGAGCGGCTGCCTCGGTGTCAGGAATAGGAGCCATAATTAGAGCGTGGAACAGAATGAGCGTCAGACGAATTACCAGGCAGCAGATCATATTTGTCAGGAAGGATTGCATACATAAAAATTAAGTGACAGTACACGCCGGCATAATGAAAGAAAAATGAAAGATTTGCCTATACACAGCTCACAAGCTACAAGCAAGTGTCTCGCTCCGAGCAACGGCAGCAGCTGCAAGACAAATTGTAGGGCTGGGAGAGCAGGCCCTGCTCACTCGGCGGCGGTGACAGGGTGACCGCGGGTGGGAGCAGGGCTGGGAAGGGACGCCTGCTCGCACCCAGGGCCCGTGCAGGGCCCCGTGCCACCTCCCGGGGCTGGAGTTGGGGGACAGGTCCGGTTGGGGCAACCTCCATCGGGTCCAAGTGGTCAGGCACTCTGGCTTTTCCTGGCCAGTCTGTGGGGCACAAATTCCATCTTTCTCCTTTCCCTGAGCTGACTGCCTGGCCCTGTGCTAGGTTCAGGGGACATGGGGGTTATGCAGCCATTCTACCTTCAAGGGATCCCCATACTGTGGGAAATGGGGAGACAAACACAATCAGACCCAGGTGGCAGGTAAGGGGACAGATAGAACTCTTTCCTGAGCGTCTCCTGTGTGCATTCACGATGCAAGGTTCAGTGGTTCTAAACCCTGAGGAGCCCAGGTCCACTTAGGGTCTAGGGCTGCTTCAGCCCCTCCCAGGGCTGTCAGTTGTCACTGTCACTGAAGTCAGTTGTCACTGAAGAGGTGAGTTAGCAGAGGATGAGGCTTAAAAAATGTTTGGAAAACGTGCTTTTTAAAAACATCATCACAGTAGGCTTATTATCTCCGTTTTACAGATAAGGAAACTGAGGCTCAGAGGTGATAACCCATGCCTGGGGTCACCCAGCAGAAGAGTACTGAAAATGGTACTGAAGCTGTAATCTCAGCCCAGCTTGGAGTGCTCTTTTCCCGTGCACCAGCCCGCAGTGAGGCAGGAAGTAGGCTTGGGTTGTGGGAGCCCAGAGAAGGAGCTGAGAGAGGGCTCCCCACAAGCTCTCTGAGTGGAAAGGACACCCAGGTCCAAGTTCCCGACCATACAAGGAAAGCCCATCCCTTTTCACAGCAGCAAGAGGTGACCTAGGACCAGGAGGGCTTGTCCTGGGCCCCACAGGGAGGGAGGATGGAGCCTTCTCTCGTGTTGTGTGCAAGCACTCCCACGAGCCCCTGGGCCAACAGGAGTCCAGTGTGGGCCACCCTGTGCTGTGACGTGTTTGTCCCCCACCCAACCTGCACAGGGGGATGGACCATCCTCATGCCCAGGAGCTTCTGGTGGTGGTGCTCGTTGGGTGGACACAAAGGACTGTGCAGATGCATCCCTAGGTCTCCATCCAGCCTCACCCACACCCCCTTCCAGCAGCACAGGGCACCTGGGAACAATCCCTGGGAACACTGTCCTTTAGCCGAGAACACGTGTGTCAGCAGATAGAGCTCAAGCCTGAGTTTTCAGGGAAGGCTCTGAGTGCTGACACCAGAAGGGGGAAAGGGAGGAATTCAAGGAGACAGCACGTAGGAATGGGCCCGGGCCTAGGATGCCAATTACAGTTGTTTCATTTGTTCATTCATTCATCGAGGCCCCACTCTGCTCACTGGGAAGGCTGACTTGGCCCCTGCCCTCACAGGACCCACAGTCTGGGAAGAAAATCCATTAGAGTTCTCACTGAGCCAAGCACTGCTCTAATAATCACTTCCCAAGTAATATCTCTCGGGTGAGCATTACCACTCCGTTCTGAAGGCGGACGCAGTGAAGTGAAGCCCCATTGCCACATGCCTGAGGCATCTACAGCCAGGGCTGTGTGGAGGCCAAAATCTATCTGAGATTCCCTGAACTGTTTTTGGATGAAACCCTTATAGCACGAAAACCCAAGATGCCATGTAGAATCACGGGTTTGCTCTATCTGATTTTCATATTGGTTCAAGATACTCAATATGAGAACTAGAAATGGGCAGGGATTTGTATGACATAAACAATCTGAAATTAAGTCAATGCTGATAAAAAAGAAAAGTACAATGTTTTTTCAACATCTCTGCTTCTCCTGTGGTCTTGGCCTAGCTCAGCATGGGCTCAGCTTGCTTGGTTCGAATCCATCTAGACGCCTGGCCATGTATTCTGAAAAGTCACAGCTATTGAAAATCCCATGGAGCCCAGTTCTAATCTGAAACACATAGGATCACCATGAGTCAGAATGGACTCCAAGGCAAAGGGTTTGGTTTTGGTGTAAGCCGAGCATGGTGGTGGTGTGTGTCTTGCTGCCAAGGATCCGATGTTGAGATTTAGGGGGGTGAGGTGTGGGGGGGGGGTCTCATGCCAGGCTGAGGATCTGACCTTTCTCCCTTAGGGATGGGAGAGGTCAGGCCTGGGGACAGGGGCGTCGCCTCTGCCTTGGGTGGAGGGTGGAGGATGGGTTGGAATGGGGACACAGTGAGGGGCTGGTCCAGGCAAGTGAGCTGGGGCCTGCTAGGGCAGTTGCTGGGATGGAGTGGAGGGGCGGAAGCTACAAGTTAGCGTCCTCAGGACGTGAAGCCTGATGGAATGTTGGGGAGAGGCTGGAAGTTTCATAGGACCGGATCACACTGTAGAGTTGAGGTGCCCCTAACCTCCAGAATCTGGTCTTCATCTGCCCCTTTGTTCTTCCCTTTCCCTCCCCTCCCCACCTTCAGCTCTTCCTTTCTCTCGCTCAGCTCACCCTTCCTTCTGGGGTCTGTGGACAGCGGGCCCTTCACAGAGCCCTTTCAACCCTAGATCCCTGTAAGGTCGATTTTATTATTCCCATTTTCCAGAGAGGAAAACCAAGGTTCAGAAAGGTGAAAGGAAGGACCCCAGGGAGTTCAACCCCTCCATTCTATTGATGGGGAAACTTAGGTCGAAAAAAGAATTTAAATTGTCAGCTAGTGAGTGATTGAATCAGGCTCGGACCCGGCTGGATCGATGCTCTTTTCACATCCGCTTGCCTGTGCCGTCAGAACTCTACACCGAAGCGCTTACGTCCCGGCCAAAGTCCCGCTCGGTGGATGGTATCTGCAACGAGACCAAATTTCTCCAGCCATTTCTGAAACCGCAGTTTGGAGAAGCGTTGCAGCTCACACATGCGCACCCACGTCAGCTTCTCCTTCCTGTGAAATCTTTGCCTTTTTCATATCTAATGAACATGTTTCAAGCACCGCGAGCAAAGTTTGTTTTGACAGGAGCGGCGCATCTCGGGGAAGCGGCCGCTTTAATCAGCCTCCCCTTTTGAGGTCCCGCGTCCTCCTCTGATATGTGCTGGGTTTGAAATCCTGGGAGTTGTAGGTGCAGACGCGGGGATGGTCAGGGCTGGTTAGGTGCCTCTTTCATTTGCAGAGCTCAATCCCCCACTGTGAGGAGAGGGAATGGGAGCCTTGTTGGAAGCCTCTGCGTCAGAGCGCCGCCGTGAGGCCGGGCGGGGAGACGCCGCTCCGGGCTGCGGCTTGGCCTTCCGGAAGTGCTCGCAGAGAGCGAGCCTGACCTCAGGGCCACGTCCGTGGAGGCACCTCGTCGTGCCACGTTCTCCCACTCTTCCCCAGTATCATGACTCCTTCGGGGCTTGGGGACACGTCCTCCAGTGCCCCTCTGCAAGCTCGGGATTTCTTTGAAGACTCGTTTTATCTTTAAAACTCATGCAAGTTGTGTGTTATGATCCCTAATATTTGAGTATTTGTTGTGGATATAAAAATCCGGTTTTAAGTGACTTACCCTCAGGAAAAGCTGGCATGACAGGAAGAGGCGCTGTAGTCTTGTAGGCCCTGACACACAGCTAGGGCCCTCCAGGTGAGGTAGAGTACCCTAGTTTGAGAGGCTCAGACCAAGGGGGAGAAGGCCCACTCCTGGGGCAGGGACACTGAGAACCCAGTACCCAGCATGGAAGGGCCAAGCCTCCCTCAGTCCCTCAGTTAAGGTTTCATAAATTCATTTATTCATTTGCTCCACAGATGTTTATTGAACATCCAAAAGAATGAGCAGGTAGGCAAGTGAGGCATTGCAGCAGCCCCACTCAAGCGGTAAAGTGCATCAGAGTCTCCCGGGAGCTTGTGGGGGATGCACTGTCCAAGCTCCACTCCTGGAGGTTCTGACCCCACAGAAATGGGGTTGGGTCAGGGGTCAAGATTTTTAACAGGCTCCTACAGGTGCTTCTGATGTGGTCACTATTCAGCCCAGCCTTTCTTTGATATACGGGGTTAGCAGGCACCTTGTGGATACTTCCTGGAACAAGCAACTTGCTACCTCCTGATGGGCCCACTCGGGCTTTTGGATGGGCCTGGCCAAGGCAGCCCCAGGCCAAAGCCCTGGCCACTCTGCGGGCCATCTCTCCCCACAAAGTCCCTGCTCTGGAGGCCCAGGCAGATGTAAAATGGGCAGAGGACGAGACTGAGGAAGGGAGAAGTGTCGGGCCAGGCCCCATACTCCCAGCCGGGAATGGGCATGGCCAGGGGTTTTGGTGCAGCCAGACAACAGGCATGCTGCACCTCACTGAGGACAGGGCCTCAACCTCTATCTCTCCCCGCCATCTCTGTGGGTATCGCATCAGCTCCTCATCGTCTTTCAATGTGGGAGAAGATTTTTGCCTCGCAGGCATGTCTGTGGTACCCAGGGTGCTAGAATCCACTTACAGTTTGTCCCAAGATTCCTGCTGTGAACTGTTTGGATTTCCTCCTGTGGTTTGGATATGACAAGTCATCCATTTCACACTTGGTCATTCATTTTACTTTTGTTCCCTCATGAACAAAATATATAAGTGGTTACTACTTGGAGTAAAAATTTCCTTTCCTAGTAGAATCCCACACATGTTCATAAATTGACTAACAGCTCTTCCTGCTGAATTTCTGTTAGCAGTGGGCAGAAATACTGATGCCAGCTGTCTGATCCCCAGACTGGTCCTTAGGTCTGACTAGGTCCTGGGAATCTACTTTTTGTAAAGTTCCCCAGGTGATTCTAATGCTCTACCAGCGGGGGAGCCTCCAATCTGGCCCACTCCCCCTCCTTTGATAGAGAGGGGACCGTCTTAGGGGGGAGACAGGGATGCCCAGGTTCCCAGCGAGACTAAGGCTAGGTCTCTCCCCCGCCCCCATGTGTTGCCTCTTCCCCTCACCCATGTGTCCTGCTCCTGCATGGAGCATAAACACCACCCCCTTGCTGTGTTTCAGTTGGGACACCGTACTACATGTCACCGGAGAGGATCCACGAAAACGGCTACAACTTCAAGTCCGACATCTGGTCTCTGGGCTGTTTGCTGTATGAGGTGAGTCTCTGGCCCAGAGCTTAGTGGCATTTGGTAGGACACACACAGTGGGCACCTCAGGGTAGGACACAAGGGTGAGTCACATCTGCCTGCATCATTGGTACCATCAGGGACCTCTCCTTCATTCTCAGCCCAGCATCTGCCTTTAGCAATGTCAGGCTGGAGGTGGTTGTCAGAGGCATGGACGGTGGCAGGCAGGGTGCTGGCTCACCCTTGGCCTGCTCTGAGTCTGGGATGGGAGACAGACTAGAAGCAGCTCAGACTAGAAGCAGACAGAGGGAGTCCAGTGTCCACTTGTGCAGTGGAGGGAGCACAGGCAGGAACACAGATGGAGAATCTGGTTGCTTGGATGACCTATGCTTGCCGATCCCCAGCGGCCCCAGTTTCCCTGGTAACCACATTAACACACTGGCCCTGGGGACCGGAGAGGAATCAGACCTGGCTCATGCCCCCGAAATGCTTCCTGCTGAATAATGTCCACATTTTTCCTGGCCCAGGACCATGGGTCTCACTAAAGACCATGGCCCCCTGCTCGAGCCATGAAATGGAGCCACCAGGTGGCCATTTCCAGATTTGGCGGCCAGCCTGGACTGAGGGACAGGAACATTTCTGAGTCTTGGTGGGCTCAGGCAGAAGACAGCCTAAATAAGTGGAAGCCCCAACCCATTTAGGCCAGCCATCTCAGGGCCCCTGGGGAAGTGGGGTGCACAAGCCACTCACGGCCGTGAAGCTGTTAGAGCCAAGGGAGGGGGGCCTGCACCCGCTGGCGTTTCCAAGCCTGGTGGTCACACCTTCCCACCATCCACCTTGGACCACCTTGTGCTGGTGCCTCTGGGATTCCATCTACTTGCTGAGCCCGTTTGCCTGTCTGTAAAATGGGAAGATTAGTCCCTGTTCTGTCTTGTCATAGTCCAGATAAGTGAAATAACAGACACAGAAGGGCTTTGAAAACCCCCAAGAGCTATGCAGCCACCAAGCACGTCCACCCAAGTGTCGAGTCCTGAGGGGTAGGAACTGCTGCTCTAGGTCTTTCAAGGCCCAAGCAAATGCCCTCAAGTGTAGTAGGCAGCCAGCAAGTACAGTTTTAAGTTAGATTTTTTTGTGTGTACGTGTGTGCATGTGTGGGTGTGGTGTGTGTGGTGTGTGTGTGTGCATGTGCGAGAATGCAGCTCGTGTAGCTGTGGGAATTAGGGTGAGAGAGATGTAGTGTGTTTGGGTGAGCCCAGGCACTCACCCACTGAAGGATCCAGGGCAAGTCATGCCCCTCACCCCCAGCTTCAGTTATGCCACGCATAAAATGGGGTCACACTCTACTTTGTAAGGAGTAAACAAGACCCTGCAGGTGAGGCCGCTGGCACAGAAAGGCCCTCGGGGAATGGAGCGTTTGCTCCCAGACCCCAGCAGTGAGGCTTTTCAGCTCGGCTTGCCCTGTTTCCCTTGTTGCTGTGGCCAGCGGGAAGCCAAAGTGCAGCTCATATTCAATCCCTGTGGAGAATTCGGTTTTGTCCTTCTACCCTCATTTATATCATTCCTGGTCCAGATGGTTTTTCTTTTTATTAGTCCATTTTGTGTTTTGTATTTTTGTAAGCCACTTCCTGCCCTCTATGAAGCTGAGGGTCTCCAAACGTAAACAAACAGACACAGGCAGACTAGGGTGTGACAGAGCCATGTTCATCTCCCCAGAGCCTGGTTGGGGGAGCATGGCAGCTGGTTCCTGCTGGTTGTCCCAGGTGTCCCGCCAGAGAGCCAGCCCTGCAGCCGCCAGCCGTGCTACCGCCCGAGCCTTTGTGTTGGCCCCTCCAAGGCCAAGCAGCCCCAGCCTGGGACCCCACAGTGCCAGTCCCATGGGGTTCCCAGTCAGGCGTCCTCCCCCAGAACTCGTCCTGAGGCCTAACTGCACGTATAGGGAGGCAGCGTCCGTATTCATGGATCCGCAGCATCAAGGCTGTGGTTCAACCAAGTTGATTTATTTGTCGGCAGTGTGTGGGACCGTGCTGCTTGCAACCAGGGAAGGAGGTATCGGCAGTGGGAAGTCAATGAAATAAATCAGTGAAGTCCTGCAGAGAGATCTAGAGTCCTTGGGGACAGTGGGCGCTGATCTAAACCTAATGGCCCTGGGCCTCCCACAGACGAGAACCAGTGTGGCTGTTGTGGCAGCACATCAGCCCCTCCGAGGGTGACGGACGGGGCTCTGCCTCAACCCAGTCCGAGTGGCCAAACCCCAGGATGGGGGGGTTCACCCCACTCCCTAGCCCTGTAGGGAAGGGGAAGAGGATGTTTTCCCAGCAGAGAGTGAGGGGAGCCGCATCTGAGCCCAGGGCCGTGGTAATTGGAAGGATGCATCCTGAAGACACGACTGGAGCCTCCCTCTAGGCAGCCTGCAGTGTCTCCCGAGGGCGCCAGCCTGAAGAGTTGTGACAAAGCCCCCACCCACCCACTCCAGACCATGGCGGAAGATTCAGCTCCACCCTGAAGTACCAGCATGGGTTTGGAAGTCTCAGAAGCCCCACTGTATTAGTTCCTATGGCTACTGTAGCAAATTACCACTAACTTGGTGGTTTAAACCAACACAGATTTATTCTCTTAGAATTCTGGAGGCCAAAGTCTGAAATCAGTTTCACTGGGCTAAAGTCAAGGTGTCGGCAAGGCTGGTTCCTTCTGAAGGCGCCAGGGGAGAACCCATCTCCTTGCCTTTTCTAGCTTCTGGGGGCCGCCTGCGTTCCTTGGCTCATGACCCCTTCTTCGCATCACTCAAACCTCTTGCTTCCCTCATCACAAATCTCTTCTGTAGTCAGATCTCCCTCTGCCTCCCTTTTATAAGGACACTTGTGGCTGCATTTAGGTCCACCTGGATAATCCAGGATAATCTTCACATCTCAAGATCTTTAACTTCACTTAATCACATCTGCAAAGTCCCTTTTGCCACATGAGGTAACATTCATAGGTTCCAAGGTTTAGGACGTGGACATCTTTGGGAGCCATTATTCAGCTACCACACTCCTTTCACCTAGGCATCCAGATCTCCACTGAGGGCCTCCTGAGGTCACCCCAAGATGCCGATGTTGACCCATAGCTAGTGAGGAACCGCAGGGGTGGGTGCCAAGTGGAGTCTGTCTTGAAGAGGTCAGCATCAGGAAAAATGTGCCAAAGGCTCAGCAGCTGGGAGCAACACTGCCCTGGACATTGGAGCAAATCATAAGAATTGCACCAGGCAGGTCCCAGCATCACTATAAAGGGGGAAACAGGCTCAGAGAGGTGAAGAGACTTCCCCAGGGTCACACAGCAAAGCAGCAGCCAAACGGACATTGATTCCCAGGCTGTCAAATTCTGCCCTGCTGCAGACAGCAGCCAGGCCCTGGCCCCAAAGCAGGAATGGATGTGTGGGGCCTTCTCCCAGCCACCGGGTGGCCATGGTGGAAAAAGGCATGGGTCCAAAAGGGGAAAACCCAGTGGTAAGGAGCCTGAGCGACCCCAGGTGCCTTGGCTTCATCCCACGGCCACAGCAGCTGCTCCTCTGTCCCCGGAGCTCCCGGTAGAGATGCCTGAGCGTGGCCATGCGGAAAGGCCGGTGCTTTATTTTCATTACCCAGTGTGCCCTGTGGAGACGCCCAGCAGGCCGCCTGGGCTCTGCAGAAATTATTTATTTACATGGAAGCTCAGCTCTGGGAACAGCACTGAAGGAATTGGCTCTCTCCGTGCTAGCCTCAGGATCTTCGGTGGGGGGCTGTCTCATGCAGCCCCGAAGGGGCCGCCTAGGATTGAGATCTAGCAAGAAAGTAGGCTGGGGGGAAAAGAGCAAGGATCAGCTGTGCTTGTACGGAATCCTGTTTTGGAATACTGGTCAGAGCCAGCAGGACGTTCTGGATGCCCCCTACCTTGTCGGGGAGTAAGGCTACAGACTGCTTGGTTATTCGCCTCTGGGCTCACGCTTCACTCCAGGAATGCCTGGGAAATACTGGGCAGCGAGATGGGTGTCTGAGGCCCTGGCGGGGCTGGAGTCAGACGTAACCACTGTTCTTTCTGAAGTCAAATTCCCCCTTCTCCCTCTGACATCTCAGATCACATACTAGCTTCTCTGAGTCCTCCCAGCAGGCACAAGTGCCCACACACTCCCTCTTCCTTGGGTACGTATCATCCCAATAACACTAGAGAGAAAAAAGTTCTGCATTTGAGTAGCAACACTGAGAGCTGTGGCTTTGGCAGTTCTAACAAAGCACCAGCATCAGCCCAAATGGCAGTGCCTATTCTGCTCTGACCGTCAGAGGCTGGGTGGACACCTGTACGAGGCGATCTCGCCATCCAGGGTAATTGTTCTAATCCCAGCGTCTCGAACAGCCCCAGAGGTCCTGTCACAGCCTGCCGCCCTGATCTGGGTGGAAGGCTGCAGCTGGCAGCTGGAGAGGGGACAGGCTTCTGCCAGAATCTGCATTTGAGGATGGAGGAGCTGCCATTAGCAGGGAGGACTGCAAGGGAGTGCTGGTATGGCCCACTGCTGACTCTCCCCATAAAGAAGCTTTTCTGAAATGATGTAGGGAGAGTGCCGAAAAGGACGGAGAAATGATCTGAGGGTGACAGATAAGAGGGCTCATTGTCACCCCCCATTTCCGGGGTCCTTTTGGAGTCCAAAGCTGTGAGGCTTGTGAAGGCCAGATCAGATGGGTTCGTTTCAAGGACCACCCTGTCCCTCTCATAGATCAAGTGCAGGAAAAACCAGGGCCTGTGTGAGCAGGGCCAACATTTAGACTGTACCACCTTTGAACTCTGAACAGTAAGTTTCCAGGAGAATCCATCTTAATCCTCCAGCCATGACTCAGAGGACACTGGATCACAATGGGTGGCCACCCTGGAGTCTCAGCTGCTCTCTGCTGTGGCAACAGATGTCCTTTTGAAACTGCCGAATTAACCCTTTGCACCGGAGGTGCTTATTTTAATTATCGGAAATGCATCACCCAAGTGATGCCATTTTGCAAACTTGCAAACTTGCTGGTGAAGCCAGCTGCTGGCCAGCTTGGGCGCACACATCATCCTTCACGAGCAAAATGCCAGAGCCACTCTCTGTGCCTTCTTCTAGGGCAGTGTTTCATGGTCCAGACAGGTCCCATCCCTCCTCAGAGGGGACCGAGCCCCTGGTCAGCCAGTAGGAGGAGGAAGTGATACTGCCCCTAAACGCCCACCTGAAGACAACCTTGGCATGACCCAGGCACCTGGGCCCAAGGGTGCTGCCCAGAGGCAGACTCCAGGGCCTGGTTCTGAAGGAACCCCAAAATCTCCCCAAAGGCCGTTTTCAAACTCAGGGATGTTGCCTGGGTCTCCGAAGCCTTCCTTGGTACTTTGGCAGGTGACAGGCCCTGCTCTGGGGTCACCAAACCTGTCCAGAGGGGTGAGCAGAGGACGGCGACAGACTGAGAAACAGAGGGTGATGCGCATCCCCAGACCCAGCTGCCACGGGCCCTTCCCGCCCCGACAGAGGGATCTTCACCCCATACCTTGGGCATGAGGGTGAGGGGATCCCTTGAGTCTGCAGTGCCCCACCACAGTCACTGCCAGGACCTGTGGTCAGGAAGCTTGTGCAGGTGGCCCTGGCAGCCTGACTCCTCAGAAGGGAACCAGGGCCAAACGGACAGGCGGGCACAATTACCTGATGGCACTTCATTAGCAGGAGGCGTTTGGCTGTTGTTCGGCGGCAGGCGACAGTGAGCGGGAGTGACAAGAAACACTTGAATCCCATTATGGATTAATCAGCAGATGGGGCTGGCGGATGCCGTGCTGGGCTGCCACGCCGCTGCCTCATGAAGCGCCTCCACGGCTCCTGCCGCACCCTCTTTGAAGACGTCCCCCCATTAGTGCTCTGAATGGTGGGGTGGGGGAGTCTGGCACCCTCCAGAAGGGGGAGGCCTGCTAGTTCCCTGACTGGGTGAGAACCAGTTCTTTCCCTCCCCAGCATCCTGAGCAAGCGCCCAGGAGTGGGCCTGCTCTCAGGGTGGAGCCGGGTGCTGTGGGCTCACTGAGGATGATGACAGCTTTGCTTGTGGGGCCCCCTCCCCATGCCAGTCTAAGTTCACCACAGCCCTGCAAGGTGGGGCTCCTTCCTATTGTATACATGAGGAAACCAAAGAGATTTGTCCAAGGCCTGTCACCTAGCAAGCGAGTGGCAGAGCTGGGATTCAGGCAGAGATGTGGCCAGCTGCAGAGCCAGGTGTTTCCTTTCTACTCTGGAGGGCCTCAGGCCCCCTGCACCCAGGGGCAGCCAACTGGCCTTCCTCCCTCCCGCCTTCCCTCCCTGATGTCTAGGCATCCGGCTTTCGCAGACGGCAGCAGTCGCCACCCTGAAATCCCGTCCTTCAGACAACAGTTCTGTAATGAGCTGGCAAGAACAACCTAGGGTTTAAAAAGTCAAAAATGAAATGTCTCACTTCCCTCTACCCCTCCCCTTGCCAAAAGTTAGTCCTTTGTATTAAATAGACATCCTCCCTTGAGTGTCTTTGGAATTTCTTATTAGATAAATAAAACAGTGTGCTAGAGAGAAGCTGCCGGGCCCAGGCACAGATCTTCCAGGGAGTGGTGCCTCTGTTTCCCCATCTGCTACATGCACACGACCAAAATCATCCCTTGAGTGCTGAGGCGTGAGGCAGGGGCCATCTTACACACGGCTGGCCCTCAGTATTCAGCTGCCCCTTCCTCACTGCCTTTAAAGTTTTGTCACTGAAACACCTGTCCTCAGTTAATTCCTTTATGTAAGAGGGCAGAAAAAAAAACCAAAACCAAACCCAATGCCATCAAGTCAGTTCCGACTCACAGTGACTCTATAGGACACAGTAGAACTCCCCCATAGGGTTTCCTAGGCTGTAAATTTTTACGGAAGCAGACTGCCACATCTTCCCTGCAGAGCAGCTGGTGGGTTCAAACCAACCTTTCAGTTAGCAGCCGCGTGCTGTAAACATTGCACCACCAGGGCACCAGGGTTGGGGAGGGGGGAAAGGAGGTCTCAAAGATCATGTTAAAATTGCTCCTTTCTGTTGAATCCCCACTTCCTCGGGGTTTGGGGTAAGAAGCCCTTCTGGACAGTCGCTGCAGTGAGGACCAGACCACACCCTATTCTGGAGTGGCCCCTCTTGCCCCTCGAGTCCCCCTCGTCTCACAGCTGAAAACTCATCTCTGTCGTCCTCCTCCCCTTGCAGATGGCAGCTCTCCAGAGCCCTTTCTATGGAGATAAAATGAACCTTTTCTCCCTCTGCCAGAAGATCGAACAATGTGACTACCCGCCTCTCCCTGGAGAACATTACTCTGAGAAGGTGAGTTTGCTGTCTGGGAGTGACTGAAGCTCACAGGGGCCATGCCCAGTAAGCCCCACATGGCCAGCAGTGGCTCAAGAGGGGCAGTTCTGAAATGCCACAGCTGTGGCATTGAGCTTGGGTTCACTTAATAGGATGGAGAAGAGAAGATTTCTGGCAAAGTGACCCAGAGGAGTAATAAGTAGATTAATTTTCCCAAAGAAGGGGCTTCACGGACAGCCGTGCGGACCCTCGACAGCAGCGGGAACAGCGGGAGCTGGCAGATACGGCTCATCAGCACATTTCTGCCAGCGTGTTTGGCTTCTCACACAGTGCTTGAGTGTGAGGCTCGCTGCTGTAGGTCCCAGATACTCACAGAGGCAGGAGGCAGGCAGGGCCCATCTCACCCGATACCACTGTTGGCTGCCACTCCCACTCCTGCGACGCGAAACCAGGGCAAGCGGACTGGTCTCCTTCCTATTGTAACAGACGTAAGTCATACCTTGGGCTTTTATTTTCAACATTTGGTGCAGTGGCTCTGGAGACAAAATCTGACAGGTCTGGCATTGGGTTGTGCTGGTTTCTAGCCGTGTGAGAGCATCATCCTCCTCAGTTCTATCATCTGGAAAATAGACCTCATATTTCTCGTTTGTGGATGAGTTATGAGGATGAAATGATAGGTTTTACAGCACAGCAGTGGTTAAGAATGTAGACAGACAGGTTCATAGACTCCCTCCACTGTTCTAGAGTGAATCACTTAACCTCTCTGAGCCTGTTTACTCATTTGTAAAATGGGGATAATGCTAGAATCTACCTCACAGGATCGGTGTAAGGATTAATTAAGGTTATGCATTTGACGTGCTCAGCCTAGCACCAGGCTAGCATGTATCGAGCACTTCCCACCATTGTCAAAAATAGCCACGGAAGGTAGCATACGACCTGGCTCAGAGTGAATAATTTCTGCTTAAAGGTGATGCTAGTGGGTGTAAAGAGGAATCTGAGACCTTCCGAAGCCCACCCTGCACGACCACAGGCCACTGTCTCACAATAACAACAGCTCACATTTGTTAGACTTACTGTGTTGCGTCCTTCCATCACCTCATTTTACTGATGAGGAAACTGAGACACACATGAGCTAAGTAACTTTCCCAAGGTCACATAACTTGTAAGTGGTGTCGGCAGGATTCAAACCCAAATGACCCATCTGAGCCTGCACACTGCACCTGGCCACTGTGCCATCCTGTTTCTCATGGCACATCTCTTCGGTAGCCGATAACCCAGCAGGTTAAGAGTAAGGCGACCTCCCTGCAGCTCGCTGGAATCACCATCCTGAGGGATCCAAAGGCTTTGGAAGGAGCAGCCCTTGCCCACCGAGGGGCTGGGCCTTTGCAGGCCAGCTGCAGAGACCAGGTCCCCCTCCGATGTGCTCTGACCCTGTGGTTAGGTAGGCCTAGCCAACCAGAGGCCCCCGTGGTCACTGGCGACCCTTCTCCCAGCCATCTTTGTACTTAATGCAGTGCTTGCTGGCTTTGCAGACTCCCAGAGGACAAAGTTAGGGTCAGGAACACGTTTCCCCATAAAATTGTATGGTGTACCTCCTCTCAGCCACAGCTTCTGTTTCAATAGCTTGCAAAATTCTTACATTTACCTTTGGAGGAAGTACTTATGCTCTAAAGTGGAAGTTGGCAGGAAAGGAAAAACTAGTTAATTTCTTCACCGAAAAGTTAAGAGTTGCATTTGGGTTTTGTTTTGTCATCTTTTGTTTAAATTTGGAATTCTGTACTACTCAGAGGCAAGAAGCCATGCAACTTGGAGCAAATCACTTCTGTGGCTCAGTTTCCCATCTGTAAATGGGAACTAGAATCTCTAAGGCTAAAATAGATGAATCTACATAAAGCCCTCAGCCCCCTTCTTTCCCAAGTCATTCTGTGTTCATGAGCTGCTACTCCCTAAAAGTGCACCGTTTTCACCAGTTATGTGCAAATGTGAGAGGTGCTTCTTGGCACTGAAGCCCCTCAGCCTATCCCATTTCAAGTTTTACCATCTATTAGAAATGGAAATGAGATGCTTTATTTTTATTTTGTTCTTTTGTTTCCCTGGATTTCTGAAAATTTCAAGTACGTACTCATTGTACTGTGTGGGATACTCACAAGTGAGCATTTCGGATCACATAGACTTTGCCTTAAACTGGGTTTCTTGGGTATTTTAACCTGTCAGAGGCCAGCCACAGCTACCTTACCTTGAATATTGTATAAGACCTGACTCCAGGAGTGTCCGAGCAGGCTGTAGGCTCAGCTGTCATCTGTTCAGGGTTTTTACAAGCACTGGGATCCAAAAAACGGAGCATGTGCAGGTTGACGGGGATGCCTTAAGGCTCCGCAGACCAGTTAGAAAATTCCCCATTCAGATGAACCAAAACCACATTTGCCGGAGGCTCAGGCCCACTTGGCCTGAAACACCTCATCCGGCAGTCTGTACAGTCGCCCAAGGGCCTCTGGAATGACCCTTCAGCCCTCCCCAGTATCCCTGAGCGTGGCAACTGGAGGCCACTTGAGACCCCTCTTATTCAGGACCTCCCCTCTCCCTGCTGCTGCCTGTGACCGCGCAGGGTGAGCCAGCCCCTCCAGCAGCAGGTATTTAAATGAAAAACACTGTGGTGAGCCCAGTGATGCAAGTTAAGATGCAGGCTTTTTAAGGTCATTATTTTAATTACCATTAAAATAATTGGCACTCTGGCTATCAGAACGTGAGGCGATCAGAGGCTCAAGGCACCCCCTCCCCCACCTCGAGGCGGGAGCAGCCTTCAGTGTCTGTATAATTAAAAGCTCCGTCTTTCATGAGCACAATGAAGAGGCCAGGGGGTGGGCAGACTGCAGCCCTGCTGCATGTTAATGCATTTATTATGATCAATAAGCCCTTCCTTGAGTTCTGTCTTCTGGTTTGGGCATCTGCATGACTGAAAGCAGAGGCACACGCACAGCAACAGCTTTGCCCAGTGGTGTGGAGGACAGTTCAGAGTTCAAAGTTATTGAGAGGTAACCACACTCAGGGTGTCAAAGCGTGGCCTCCGGGGCCAGACAGGCTAGGATTGGTCTTGGCTATCCCTCGGTAGCTGTGCGACTGTGCGTCTTCTCGTTGCTACAAGGATTAAGTGGGTTAATGCGGATAAAGTGCCAAATGCAGTGCCTCAGTAAGGCTGCTTTCTTAAGAATAACACAAATCATTCTCTCCCTTGCAGTTACGAGAACTGGTCAGCATGTGCATCTACCCTGACCCCAACCAAAGACCCGACATCGGATATGTGCACCAGGTTGCCAAACAGATGCATGTCTGGACTTCAAGCACCTGAACTTGGATGCACCATGCCTTATGAAAAGCCAGCACCACTTTGCCTTACTTGAGTCTTCCTCTCTCAGAAGTGGCCACCTGGTAGCCTAGAACAACTAAGACAAGAGGGTTCAGCAGGTTCCCCAAAGGGGGCCAGGCTTTACAGCAGAGATACTGAAGACAGCATCTGGGGAGGGGGCTGGTCACGTTACTGATCTTCAAATTCAAAAGTTCTGTAACTGTTGTGGACAATCCAGGCTGGGTTGTTAAAAAGGAGGGGTTGGTTCAGCAAGCCCCTGAAGTGCCCCTTGTATCTGGGTTGTAATGTGAATCCTTTGGAGAACTCCTTCAGTGACTCGTCAACGTTTATACTAACAGAATTGCAGGAGACTGTGATTTGTATAGTGAGCCTTGGAAAATGGTTAATAGCAAGTTCAGTTTAGTTCTTAGTATCTTTTCCAACAATCAGTCTGTGAGCTTAATTTAGTCTGTTGTAAAGGGATGAAGTGGAAATCATTTTTTTCACATACAGTGGAGATTTTGCCAATATTTTTATCTACATTATAACTTGATGAATGACAGTGAGGAGAACCCAGCATCTGGCATAAAGCTTCAGAAGGCAAATGATATTTGAAAGCCATGAGTGTTTTCCTTGCAGTCTGGTTCAGCCGTCTTCTACTGAGCACCTGCTGTGTACCAGGCACTTCATCATCTGCTTGAATGCTGAGACTTCATTTCACTATCAGTGTTAAGCCGTGGAAGCACGGGATACAAAAAAGACAAGGCCTTTGCACTCAGGCTGTCCTCTCTACAAATTCTGATTCTGCAACTTCCTAGTGTGATCTTGGACAAATTTCTTAACCTTTCTGAGCCTTAGTGTCCTCACCTGTAAAATGCGACTAACACCTACCTTTAGGGTTGTGACAGAATTTGAAATAAAACATGCAAGTTATCCAACACATAGTAGATGCTCCAAAAATGGTAGCCACTCACCCCCTCAAAAAACTGAAGTCCCCAATCATGTTAAGTCAAGAATTCATGTACAGCTGTACTATGTGTAGGAAACCAGACATGTATTCATTTATTTCTTGTTCCCAAATAGGATTAACTGTGAAGATTAATTTATAAATGTGAATTCAAGCTCTGAAGGAAATAGTTTGAATTTTGTTTTTTATACTCAAATTAATCCTCAAATGGTCTAAGTTGACGTCCACTGACTTGGTGACAGTTCAGCCCTCCCGACCAGAGCACACACGCCCACTTGCTCCGTTGGTGTCAGGCGTTTCCTGACTCACCTGGCCTCCATGGGAATAAAGGACTTACGACGGGGGCACTGCTCTGTTTCCATGTGAACTCTGTTCTACTGTAACACTGTAGGTTTTGAGATTTTCTTCAGATGCAACCTTTGCTTTGTACTTGTTCTCCATGTTTGAAATAAAATGGGGTAAGAGGGGTTACTTCTGTGAATGAGTCTGATTCATGGATAATCGGAGAACAGTTTCATACTTTTTCCTTCCAAACCAGTGAAGCCTAAACTTAAAACCATGTCAGCAGCACAATTTCTTGAAGAGCTTTTAAAAACACAATTTCCCAGGCCCCAGACATTCTGAGTAATCCTGGAATTTTTTTAAGCTCCCCAGATAATAATCAGCAGCCAAGTTGCTGCCCTAAATAATTCCATTGTTCTCTCCACCCGACTCCCAGCAGTTGTAACAAGGGACGCTGGCTACCAATGGGTCCACCCTGGAAGACCACGGTGCCAGGCCTCTTTCTTGTGTCTCTCCAGCAATGCTCTTCCCAGGGGAAAGTCCCTGTCTCCTGCCTAGCACTCACCACTGAAAGCTGTTCCAGGTCTAGACAAATGTTTACTCAATATTCCTCCTATGGCTCTCAGAGCCCCTATTGTGTCTCCCTTGGCAGAACCAGCCTCACCAGCCTCAGAACACAGATGAACTTGCTTTCTCTACTTCATCTACTTCCAACACCATGAGAACAATGCTGCCTGACTAATAGGACCCTCTGGAGACATACAATTTCACCCATTCACCAGCCCTTGTATTTGTGAAATGATCATGTCTTAATTATTACAAAACAGTAAACCCAAAACCATTCCTTTTGATTTCTGTGGCACTAGACAAAGTGGAGTTCACTCAAGTTCATGCAGCTATGGGCAAAGCAAGTGGTCCACCGTTCCTCCCTTTCCTTGGGCTTTAGAAAAGAAACTGGGAGATTCATCTCTGTTTCTTTCTTTCTTGACTGCTGGGATAGAAGGCTGTGCTGTACTCAACCTAAAATTAAAAAACGGGCTACTTGAACAAAAACAAATTAGCACAACGGGTGGGTGTAAATTTTCACCTGAAGAGTCCCAAGTAGCCCAATCTGACTTCCTGCCACAGATGAGGCATCACACTGCTGGGTTTAGGAGGGTTACATCACTCTTACACTCACCACAATCTAGCCTGGTACTCAGGGAGGAATTCACATCCTTAAAGAGGCCAGGTTGATAGGCTGTAGCAGCCCCAAAAAAAACACACAGCCCCCAGGCCTTAACCACCCAATTTGGTTTTCTTTTTTTATTGAGTTTCATTCAGCAAACACTAGCCAAATGAATGTCTTATGGGGAGTGGGCCCTCCGACCTCCCCAGTCTTCTAGAGCAATAACCAGCCAGCCATCCACCGACACCATTCAGGAAGTGTCCATTGTTTGGACTGTTTCTTCCAGGACCTCAATTTCCAGGGTAGTGACTTTCTCAGTGAGGATGGCAGTGGTCCCTTTCTCACACCTATACCGGCCAAACCTAGTGAGAAAAAAACAAAAGCACATTAGGATTCCCCTAGGGGGCCCTGCAGAGGGCAGGAGAGAGTGAAAAATATTCAGAAAAGGCAGCAAGCAGGTCTGGTCTGGAATACGGGCTCCTCTAGTTCCCAGCTTTGTGGACTATGGAAGGAACTCAACTTCCCCGAGGTTCACTTTCCTCATCTCTGAAGTGCCGCAAAAAAGGAGACCCCGGCAGATATAGTGCACGTTAAAAGAGAGAACGTAGAGAAAGCACCTGGCACTCAATTTTCCTTCCCAGCCTCATATCCCCACTAGATGCTGGAAAGTATCTGGTCATTTGATTTAAGCTTCAATCTTGCTAAAGCATCCTTCAGTAACCAGCAGGAAGTAAATCCTTTAAGTTTCTTGTGAAACAACAAGAATGACAAAACTATTACCTTAAACGTTTTTAAAATACCCGGAAGCATAAACAACATAAAATGATCCACAGCCAAACTGTGAGCTTTTCACTTAAGACCACACCCTTGAGACTCGAGAGAGTTGTCACCGCAGGGACAAGGTGGATCACCAGAAGGACACACCCAACACCTTTTCTTGGCAGGAATCTGAGCACAAGGCAGTCTGTAAGATACATACTTGAACAGTTAATTCTCACAGCGGGGCCAGAGATAACAATCCTGTCAAACAGCAGCATAAGCCCTACTGTTCCTCTGGTCTGTCCCTAGCTGGGGCATTATTTGTCAACCTGGCATATCGCGCATGGACTAACAGAAGGCTGCTGGCTGTGCCATGGCCACGTGTTCCTCGAAAACCTACCCTCTCAAATGGGCACTTGGGCTCAAAGAGGGAGAAAGATGCAGAAAAAAGGGAGGGAGATTTGCAGAGCTCTGTATCCAATTCAGGAGCTTGGGCAGCAAAGAACAGCTTACCTTCATTTCTGCAAAATTTTCCCATACCCACCACACTCTATTCTTTATATATATATATATATATATATATAAAATTTATGTATATATATAATTTTATTTTGTTGTTGAGAATATAAACAGCAAAACATAAAACATACACCAATTCAACAGTTTCTACATGTACCATTTAGTGACATTGATTACACTGAGTTGTGTAACCATTCTCACTTTCCTTTGCTCAGTTGTTCCTCCCCCATTAACCTAAATTCACTGTCCCCTAAGGTTCCTATCTAATCTTTTGAGCTGCTGTTGTCAATTTGATCCCACATAGTTAGTTCTTAAAAGAGCATAATGCTCAAAGCAGATATTACGCTAAACTACTGTTTGGTTTAAAGAAGACTTCAGGGGATATTTTTAGTTTATGGTTTAAAGATTATCTCAGGGCAACAGTTTCAGGGGTTCATCCAACCTTCATGGCTCCAGGAAGTCTGGAGTCCATGACAATCTGAAATTCTGTTCTACACTTTCCCCCTTTTGATCATAATTCTTCCATGGAATCTTTAATCAAAATGTTCAGTAATGGTAGCTGGGCACCATCCAGTTGTTCTGGTCTCATGGCAAAGGAAGCAGTTGTTCATAGAGGCAATTAGCCACACATTCCATTTCCTCCTCCTATTCCTGACTCTCCTTCTTCCTGTGTTGCTCCAGGCAAATAGAGACCAGCTGTTGCAGCTTGAAGGCCACTTACAACCTTTTAAGACCCCAGGCACTACACATCAAACCAGGAGGTAGAACAGAGGCACTGAACATGTTATTAGGCCAATTAACTGGGATGTCCCATGAAATCATGGCCCTACACCTCAAAACCAAGAAACCAAATCCCATGAGGTTTTTGGCTGTACATAAGCAGTCTCAGCAGCTTTTCTGTCATTTTTGTAAATATATCTATCACACAACTTTTGCCAATTCAACTTTTTACAGGCAATTTACTGATAGCAATTAAAATAATCAGCTGTGCAACCCTACCCTTAATGCAATATTTCCATCACCATTAACCCCTTCCCTGCCCCTGGTAACCACTAATAAACTTTGTCCTCTACACATTTGCCTTTTCTTGTCTTTTTATGTAAGTTAGGTCATATACTATTTGTCCTTTTGTGATTGACTTATTTCATTCAGCATAATGTCTTCCAGCTCCTACTGGCTGAGTAGTATTCCATTCTATGTATGTACACATTTTCTTTATCCATTCATCTGCTGACAGGCATTTAGGCTGTTTCTACCTTTTGGCTGTTGTGAATAGTGCTGCAATGAACACTGGTGTACAAGTCTCTGTTTGACTCTCTGCTTTCAAGTCTTTTGGGTATACACCTAGGAGTAGAACTGCTGGGTCATATGATGCTTCTATTTTTAGCGTTTTGAGGAACCGCCACACTGTTTTCCACAATGGCTGTATCATTTTGCATTACCGTTGTATCTACATACCAGCAATGGGTAAGGGTTCCAACTTCCCCATATTCTCACCAAACATTTGTTATTTTCTTTTTTAAAAAATCTTAGCCATCCTAGTGGGGGTGAAATGGTTGTTGTTTTGATTTGCATCTCTCTGACAGCTAATGACACTGAACATCTTTTCATGTGTTTGGTGGCCATTTGAATGTCCTCTTTGGGGCAATGTCTATTCAAGTCCTTTGCCCATTTTATGATTATTTGTCTTTTTGTTGTTACACTCTATTCTTAAAGTAGCTGCACCTTTTTAAAATATACCCTCTCCCTTCCCGTTTGGGTTGGAAGGTGTCTCTCAATCCCTCCCGGCCTAGAAACTTGGCCAGCTTACAGACTTGGAGCCAGAGTCCCAAGTGGCTCCTGTATGCCTAACTCATCTGAACCACACCTCTGTGTCTCTGGGAGGCTTGGACATACAAGAGCCTCCTCACCACCTGGTTTTGGCAGCATGCAGGGAAGGCTTCTGCCTTAAGCAACAATGGACTGCAAAATAGGGCTGCAGAGGGTGGAGAGCCAGGGGAAGCAAAAGGAATTTTCAAAGGTAGGTCCACACTGATGTCAGGCACAGGATGCCTGCCTGGGCCTAAGGCTCTGCTCCCCACTCTGACTGTTCACTCTGGGAAGGGTTTCTCCTAACCCAGGCAGCGTCCCAAGCAGTCAATCATTGGCAGAACAGATGACAGTAAGATTCAAGAGAGTGTGGACACTGTTAACGCAGTGAGTGCCCTCTGCTACAGGGCACTGGGGGGCAAGAGCAGCTTGGCCCAGAGGGCATGCTACTGCATACTGACCATATGCCCAGCACCTTTCACCTCACTTTACTGAATCTTCACAACTGGTCAACTGAGTGTTTTTGTTCTTGCGTGTTTAGAGTCTCCTCCACCTATATCCCAGGGAAGTAAGATGTGGTACTACTGTACTCCCTTTTGGACAAGGACTCCAGTGCTGAGTGAGCACAAGTTCCCTGCACAAGCATGTAGTTGTTGTTGTTAGGAGCTATCGAGTCAGTTCTGAATGACAGTGACCCTGGGTACAACAGAATGAAACACTGCCCAGTCCTGCACCATCCTCACAATTATTGCTATGTTTGAGCTCACTGCTGCAGCCACTGTGTCAATCCATCTCGTCGAGGGTCTTCCTCTTTTTCACTGACCCTCTACCTTACCAAGCATGATGTCCATCTCCAGGGACTGGTCCCTCCTGATAATATGTCCTAAGTACATGAAACGAAGTCTCACCATCCTCACTTTGAAGGAGCACTCTGGCTGTATTTTTTCTAAGACATGTACAAGCGTAACTACTCTTCAACAGCACAAATGTGGTTTGCAGAATTCTCACCCAGGATACTGGGTCCAGTCTGAATAGAGTGATAGTGTAACCACTACCCGCTCCTACCACCACCTCTCTGTCATGGACTTGCCCAAGTCATGCAGTACCTTATAAGTAACTGGTGAAGCAGGCCATGCAGGGGTACTTGGCTCAGGTCTCTAGGGAGCTCAGCAAAGCCCACTCCCCCAACATAGCTCTGAGTCTCAAAAGCTGCTCCCCTTCCTGCTAAGGGCCCGAGGAACTGCATGGAATCGTTCACGATTACCTAGTCCAGCTCTATCGTTTCAACGGCAGGGAGACTGACTTGCCTCAAGTCACCAAGCTAGCTGCTGACATTTCCCCTACCACTGAGCCACAGCTCTCAGCTGTCGGGCTGCTCTACCACGTGAGAGCATAGTAAGCTTTCACAATTTTGAGTGAAAGCAACAATAAATACCTGCTTGTTTTGAATGCTCTATTCTTTCCTTATAAATTACTCCTGATATGGAGTGTGAGTATATGTAGAGGGGTTAAAGCAAGCATTCCAGAAGGTGATGTGCTTGCTATCCTCTGGCCGAGCTGTAGGGCTAAATGGGAGGTGGTACGGTTTATAAGTCCTGTTGTGCTATGCCGGCCCTCTCAGCCCTGCCACACTCAGATGAACGCAGCTGGAAGCAGAGCTCAGGAGCCACATTCTGAGCTATTCAGGTTCCAGGAAGAGGTCAGAAGACAGAGGATGGTCAAGCAGCTCGACAACCATGACGAATTACAAATGAGCTGCTCATCTGCACACTACCCAGCCACCAGGTTTGAAATCTTTCAGTTCTGTTCAGTAAATCAACTAGATTCACATCCCACCACTCTTCACCCCGGTCGCACACTGAGACACGGTGCCTGCTCAGCACATGCCACCAGCTAAATGGCATGGCTCCCCCACAGAGCAAGAAACCCCCACACGCTCCCAAGTCTAACTTTTGGATATGATTAATCAATGGTTTATAACCTTTTAGGAGTCATAGACCACTCTGAGGAAAAAAAAAAAAAAAAAGCTTTGAGCTGTCTGCCTTGAAAAATGCACCTTCTCACAGAATTGCAGGGGATTCTTTAAGAGACACACCTCTCCTCCCCAGTTCCCAGCTTAGGGCTTTTTCCTGGGCCCCACACCACCTCTCTCATCAACATTTTACAAATTAAATCACTTTTTTACACCTGATAGCGGCCCACAATCATAAAGCAAATAATGACTCAGAGGTCTGTTGTGTACGGCTGTCCTGAGGTACCCTGGATTTACTTAGTGTGGGAAAGAATCAAGAAAACCCTGTGCAGATGCCATGGAGATATCAAAGGCGGCCATGGAAGGCAGGGGACACAGGGCAGAATGTAATCTGCTTCATTTACCTGGTGCCCTTCTTATTGGGCACTGAGAATGGGCGGAGAAAATCCAGCTTGCTCTTGCTGATGACACAGAGATCAATGTTGCTTCCAGACCCCAAGTCATTGAAGACGCCAGCTGCAATGGCTTCACTCACCAGCGTCTTGGCTTCCTCCTCCTGAAAAAGAGAATGGCAACAATACTGTCCACAGCCAGACTGAGGCCTCCCTCTGCAGTTCACAAAGTGCTTTCACAGGCAGTGCTCAAAACCACCTGTGAAGTAGACATTTTTTTCAATGCTCATCTTATAGATGAAGAAAATGACTCAAAGTACCTGAATGATTTACCCAAGGTCTCTTAGCTGGTAAGTGGGAGTGGGTCTTTCAACCTCTTTATGCATACGTCCTCTTCACCACACTGCTTCATGGTCAGTCACTGCAAAACTTGGAACTCTGGGCTAACAGAGGATAATCTACCTCTAAAACAGGGGTCAGCAAACTTTCCTTATAAAGGGCCAGACAGTAAATATTTTAGGCTTTGTAAGCATGCAGTTTCTGTCACAACTACTCAATTCTGTCATCGTGGCATAAAAACAGCCATAGATAATATGTAAACAAATGGGCATGACTCTGTTCCAATAAAACTTTATTAGCAAAAAACAGGTGGTAGGTCAGATTTGGATGACAGGCTATATAGTTTGTTGACCTCTGACCTAAAATGTCCAACAATGGCTGAAACTTGCTTTCTGGTCACATAATGGACACATAATGATCACATAAACACTAAGTTGGCAGAGGTAAAGATGGGACCCCCTGCCCAAGAGAATCTATCTCCTTCCACTAATGAGCCTACAAGTTCACTGAAGTGATTCATTTCTTTGAATCACTCTCTCCTCTGCTCCACTTTAGGAAGCAAGTCTAAGTCCCCAACAGTTACCAGTGAACAACTGGATTAACTCATCTCTCATCCCAGATGTGCCAGGCCCTGTGCTAGGAGCTGGGGTTGCAGAGACGGATAGGGCCCCAAGGTCCCTGCCCACTAGGGGCTTAGAGCGCAGTAGGGGCATGAGACCCAAGTAACTACGATGCAGCAGTGTGATAAGGGCTAATGGAAAACCAACAAGAGGCTGTGGGAACACTGGCTAGGTCAGCAAAGGCTTCCTGTGGGTTGAAGGCCAGGCACACCAAGGACCTCAGAAAACAAGGTGGTGAAACAGAAGACAGGCAGTGAAGGCAGCAGGGCAGGGCCCAGGGAACATCAAATTAAAATTCTTTATGCGACAAGAACAAAAAAGAACCAACCTTCCAAATAAGGGAATCCAACCTGTTCTGCAGCCCCTTCCCAACCACCAGGACAGGAGAGTCCATAAACCATGCTAGCTGAACTAAGGGGCTCATCTAAGTAAACTCCTTTGAGAAATATGGACTCCCTGCCTAAAATTCCAGCCTTCAGATTCTCCAAAGGTGGATTCACCGACTTCAAGTTGTCAGAAGATCTGAGAGACCACTCAGGGCTCCTGCTCCTCTGACTGCCCCAAGCCAGGAAGTGAGATTCCAGTGACATGAGCGCCCTCTACAGACTCACAGAAGGACAGAGAAGGCTCTGCCTCAGCAACCCAGCAGCAGGGGCAAGGGAGTTACTCTGATCTTTATTCCCTCACTCTTCACTTCCTGAGTGACACCTGAGTAGGGCCAACAAGGACATATACAATACATACACAGTCCTGTAAGAATTATTTCAACCAGGAATTCCCCTAGTCAGGGTTCTCTCTTGGGATTCCTAACATTCTGTGAGGCCAAAAGCCTTTCCAGAAACCAGTGAAGGTGGGAGCAAAGAAAGCATCTTAGAACACAGAGACAGCTGCTGCTGCTACCACTATACAGACCCCAAAACCCTGCTGCTTTAACAATGCAACCTCGTTCCAACTTGTTTCTTCAAAAATGGTCAGTAGACTTTTTATGATTACATTTTTAAAAAGTAAAGCCCTAGAAATGTAGAACTTATTAAGTAACCCTAGGTGTGGCGGGGGTAGGGGAAATACCCTGTATATTCCTCTGCTCCTGACCTACCATCCCCTCTTCCCCTTCTCTTCTCTGTTTTATTATTTCCTCTGCTTTGTCTTTTGTCATCACTGCTGCTGGTACCTTGAACCAGCCAATGGTACCTACCAGACACCACAATTCCTGCTGGCAGCACGTAGGACTATAAATTTCTCAAATTATTTTTTTGGGGGGGATGGAGAAGATTTAGAAGAAACTGACATATATACATGGTATTAGACATGCAGATCTAATACCAATCAATCAGACTGGGCACACAAATCCCAGAATGCTGACAGGGCTATAAGATTACGGGTGATTCCTCCTCCATTTTGCAAATATTCTGTAATGTGAGCAGATAACTTAACAAAACTTAAAAATGTGCAAATTCTGAAATGTATTATGTATAGCTCATAAAACTATTATGCTTGCTCCCACTTTGGTGAGTGGCATCTGGGGTCTTAAAAGCTAGCAAGCGGCCAGCTAAGATGCATCAATTGGTCCCAACCCACCTGGAGTAAAAGAGAATGAACACCAAAGAAACAAGGAAAATATTAGCCCAAGAGACAGAAAGAGCCACATAAACCAGAGACACCATCAGCCTGAGACCAGAAGACCTAGATGGTGACAGGGAATGACCGCCCTGACAGGGAACACAACAGAGAGTCCCTGACAGAGCAGGAGACAAGTAGGGTGCAGAACTCAAATTCTAGAAAAAAGACCAGACTTAACGGTTTAACTGAGACTGGCAGGACCCCAAAAGACATGGCTCCCGGACTCTCTGTTGGCCCAGAGCTGAAACCATTCCCGAGGCCAACTCTTCAGACGAAGATTAGACTGGACTGTGGGACATAAAACGATACCCGTGAGGAGTGTGTCTCTTAGCTCAAGTAGATACATGAGACTAAATGTGCAGCTCCTGTCCGGAGGCAAGATGAGAAGGCAGAGAGGGTCAGCAGCTGGTTGAATGGACATGGGAAATCTGTGTGGAAAGGAGGTGTGTGCTGTCACAGTATAGGAAGAGCAACTAGGATCACACAGCAATGTGTATATAAATTTTTGTATGAGAAACTGACTTGAATTGTAAACTTTCACTTAAAGCACAATTAAAAAAATTATTATGCTTGCTATTATTTAAATGTAAAGGCTTTTTAAAATTAGGAAAATACATCTTTTAAATTCCTTTCCTCCCCACCAATTCTAAGGGAGAAAATGCCTTAAGAAAGAAAATCTCAAAACAGTGTTTTCCCCGCATCCCACCCTCCTCTCATATACACAGGGCAGAAGATGTTATGAAATGAAATTAATCTGACATTTACCGAGCACCTAGTACAATGTGCCAAGTACCAAGTTAGGCACTTTGACAACCATCATCATTTATTTTTACCCCCACAACCAGCCCGTGAGGTTGGTATTGTCAGAAACTAGAGCTGAGAGAGATCCAATGACTCACCCAAGGTCTCACAAACAGAAATAGGGAGCTGCTATTCAAACCCAAGTCCTTGGGGCTCCAGAGCCAGAACACCACGTGCCACCACAACACCTCACAAGTAGCCTGCCTCAGCCTTGGGCTTCTCAGCTAGTTGCAGACAGGGTACAGCAGCTTCCCTGATTCAGGGCTGTGTCACTCCTCCATCACCAGGATGCTCAGAACTGGGCAAGTCAGAGACAGATGGTTGCCAATTCTCTTTGGGTCAACTAGCAGCATCTCTGCAGGTCATTTTCATTGGGAGGGGTGAGGGAGTACTTTGTTTCCCAAACTGCCTACAGACCACCACCTAAAGGACCTTGTTCACTCTCTACCAGGTTAGAAGAACATTTCTACGGTATAATTATGTCAGAGACCAGTATTAAGATCTAAGGTCTTATTTCACATATTCCATAGAACAACAAACTTTCAAAACACAAACAGGGTGAAAACTACTTTTATGTAGTTAAACTATATATGAGGACCTACTATGTTCCAGGAGCTGCTTCATATGCTGAATACTGTCTTTGACTACAATATTTCAATACCCATAATTCTAGATGCATATGCAAATATGATGCTGGGCATATTCATTCTGTGTTTACAATGGAATTTCACAATTAAACAACTTTTGTCTTTAACACATGCTACCAAATATTTAGGAAAATCATCAAGAAAAACTATAAACTAAAAGCAAGAGTGGGGAAAACACCACGTTTTTTTCTGTCTCTGGCCCACAATAAATGCAGGAAGCATTGTTTCTTTCTCTTGAATTCATTCTTCATAGGGAAATTGCACCTCCCTTTTCTGAAAGATGCAGAGCAACCTGCATCCTGAGCAGCATCTGCCTGGGGACAGCTGCTACAGAGGGGCTCTGATGGGGGCCCTTCAGAGCCCGTGACCCCAGCTGGTCAGGCCCAGGTGCAATGTCTCTCCCACTGCTGGGGCCAGCATCCTCCCATGGCCAGCTGCTCATGGATTACCTTGCCAGTCACAAGGGAATTTGGATTCAATGTGTAAATGGACCAGCAGGAGTCATCCTGGCTACTAGAAAAATGGCCCTACAAGCTAACAGTAACTTCCTTTTATTTTGAGATGCTCAGCCGAAAGACCACCATGACCCTGGTGACTGAAGGCTAGGTGGGGGACCCAGGTTCAAGGTGATCCTGGCAGATGTGAAGGCAGATAGATTGGGTTTGAATTCCCAGTCTCGCACTTACTGCTGTGCAACCTTGGGCAAGTCACTACACCTGAGTTCACTCTCCTCCTCGGTAATACATTAATAATAAATCCTGCCTCACAAGATTGCTGCAAGGATTAGAAATAAAAGCACCTACTATAGCATCTGGCACATAGCTGATGCTTAATAAATGGTGACTTATTTAATAAAGCAAGTCAAAGGGCTCCTAAAAGCACAATTTATTTCTAAGTAGCCTGTACCAAGCCCCAGGCCAGGAGAAGGAGGTCTGAACAAATCTGCTGACAAATCTTCATGCTGTGCCGTGCAGAAGTTCCTATAATAATTAATCTAAGCAAAAAGCACACTCCCTAAAAGTTCACAGAATATAAAAAGAACACTTCCTGCTTTATAGCTACAAAGACCAAACTAACTGGGAATATCAGTCCCCTGGGCCACCCCTGCTTCTTAAATGAGATTACAATAAGAGTGATGTACTGTACTACAAGTCAGCTGTGACAAGCAGCACTTTATAGAGCTATCTGTTTGTCTCCATCACTGCATCGCACAATGTGTCCCTGGACTCCAATGTGCAGCTCCATTTACCGCTACATGACAAATGGGCAGCACTTGTAAAAGGCACGAAGAGGTCCACGTCGGCCATGTAATGGTCACCACAGCTGTACCCGAGTGCTTGAGGGGACAAAACAGACCCCCAAGTTCATTAAACTGACCAGTAATGGATCTTTCAAAAAGTGCCTTAGGAATCATACAGAAAAGGCTAAAATAAATAACTCAGCATGGAAAGCTAATCTGAAATGGTGTTTGATAAATTATTTATAACACAGGCGATTGTCTGCATTTAATACTGGAGCTACTAGTAGCATCTTTAAAAGATGATTTATGTGTTGTAATGCTATTAAACTTTATATTGGCCCACTGCTAGCTATAAAGTCTGCTGAGATTTAGAGAATGAGTTTTAAACTGTCACTGCAACATCATAGGAGACGGAGACTGTATTAAATCTTTACTTTAAACCTGTTATCTAGAGAGTTGCATTTTGTAGACACTCACAAGCTGATGGATTACCTCGGCATCCGCTATGGTGCAGGTCCAAAATAGTACTGCAAAGAAACTTTTCTACATTATTCTTGTCTACAGCTACAATTGAATTTCTCTTCTCACTTAAGTGATTTTTAGATAGGGAATGTCACCAGAGTAAAATGGAGGTGCCCCAGCCAATGGCATCCTGGACAGTTCAGCACCAAATTAATACTCTTTAAATAAACCCTCCACATTTGACTGCTCAGTTATGCATACTGAACAGTGCTTTACTTATACTGGTGGCAGGCAAAACATTAAATATGCATTTGAATGAAAACCTAACACTGTATTTTAGATACAGCTTTGGAATGGAAAAATACATATATATGGCAAGTCATTTCAGACTATCAATTTGTAACTAAAACTTTAAAAGAATTTAAAAACAAATAAAATCTGGTCATTTGCTGGTAGACATATTCCATTTATGTCACTGAGGAGCTGACATAAGGGGGTAGAGAAGGGAAGAAATGTTCAGCCTCTTTTCACGAAGAACAGAGCTCCTCTGGCTCTACCGCTTTTCAGGGCATTTGCCGTCCGTCCCCTTGCCACACCAGGAGTCAAGGGGTAGGTAGTGGCTCTTCCTACTTCTGTTCCAGGGGACCAAGAATGTGGGTAGTATTATGGCTTCACTCTGACACAACTTCCATCAGTTCACCTATTTGCTACTGAATCTGTAAGGACCATTTGGTTCATAACAGTTTGCTCCTTTATTAACAATTAAGGATTTTACTCCAGAATTGAAGCAGCCCAAATTCATCTTGGAAAATCTGTATTGTCTTTTGTCTTTTTGATGTGAAACAGCAAAAAATTCTATTGCTCTGGTGATCTGCAGCACAGTAGATAAAAAGTCTGGGTGCGATCAGAGTTTGGACTCTAAAAAGAGAGAACCAAAATTTTGCACCTCAGAGGTGTACCTCACACCTTCTCCATCTCTGTATCCCAGGCAACTGGCACAGTGCTTGGTATGTATGTCAGCAAATGAGTAAGTGAAACATTAACGTCAAACGCATTTGCAGCTTTACCAAACTAAAAAACAAAATTATGAGACAGATCAATTTCAAAATGGGGTAATTCCGAAATCGCATCGGTCCCAACTGGGGCCAGAGAACAACAGCATCGGAAGACAGTTAAACACTCGCAAGAAAGGTTTAAACACAATGTCTTGGAGGGGTCTGCTGACGTGTTGAGGTTCTGACTATGCCATTGATGTGGCCTGAGGAAGTCATTAATAGCTGATGGTTGAATAAAATTTAAAGAGCTCAAAAAAGTGTTTAAAACAGTCCCCCCCTAAAAGCAGTATGCTTCCTGCACTGTGTAACAGACCTGATGTATCCCATGTGTAGCCACATATTTTACAGTGGAAAAAGTTAATTTAATTTTTTTTCCAGACTGGGCTGTATAACAAAAACAAAGGTGTCTGAGTTTTGGTTTTGGCTTGAGCTGTTTGGGTAAACACGGTCTGCCATGTGAACACCTGGGAATTGTAAGCACAACTGAGCTGCAGCTGGTGCTGAGTGTGTCCACAGAGTGGGGAGTGAGTAACTATGTCTTCAAGTTCTAGATAGTGCTACCATTTCTTTCCTCAATAGCTTTTTTTGTAACAAGATCTGGGTGATGCAAATAACAGAGGAAAAACCCACGGTGGATGCAGGGCTGATTTAAGGAGTTTTAAGCAAGGAGACTTGGTGGCACAGTGGTTAAAATTCACCAGCTGCTCCGTGGGAGAAAGACGTGGCAATCTGCTTCCGAAAAGATTTACAGCCTTGGAAACCCTACAGGGCAGTTCTACTCTGTCCTACAGGGTCACTATAAGTCGGAATCAACTGGCCTGTAACAGATTTGGTTTTGGTTTGGTAAGCAAGGATAGGAAAGGATGTTCACGTTCAAGGAATTGCCACCTGGATCACTAGTCCTAATCTAGATCACCGATGCGGCAAAAGCCTGCTCACAACTCACGGCTAGGAATGGAGACATCAGAGGCTACACAACCACAATGGGCCAGAAAAGGCTGTCACGGCAGAAGAATGGCCCCGGAAGAGCTGGGTCAGTAATGAACACAGCACTTGACTCTCTCTGAGCCACAAGGTACCCTCAGGAGAATGGGGATAATGCTTCTGTCCAAGGGCCGTTATAAGGAATAAAGGGACAGGAATGCCCCTGACACACAGATTTACAAACAGAATTGGAACTGTCAGTAGGTTCTCGGGGAGAAGGAAAGAGGCAAGGGTGTGGGAGCAATAATACTGACACTCACCTCATCCCTGGGTCTGAGCCAAACACTGATACTACTTATTTAATCCTCACAATCACTGTGTGAAGTGGGGTCTCTTATCCCCACTTTACAGATGAAGATACTGAGGCTCTCAGGAAGGTTGGCTGATGCACCCAAAGACACATGACTGTGTAAGTGGGAGAGCCAGGGATTTGGGCCAAGTTAGTGCCTGGCATCACCAAAACCTACGTCTTCCTATTCTACCATTAGGAAAATTGGTGGCAGGCAAGTGGTTTTGCTGGATTCTGTGACAGCAAATGAAAGAAAAAAATACCTAAGCTTCCAGAGGGAAAAGGACCAAAAGAGACAAGAACATATTGCTTTCCACAAGGAAAAGAAATCGGTGTTCGCAGCATATGTGTATACAAATATATATTTCCAAGGCTGCAGTGAATTAAATGTAATCAGAGAAAAAAAAAACAAGAAAGTCTACACTTAGAGAGAAATAGGCTCAAGAATCCTCAAAATGAAAGCCAAGCTGCCTCAGGTACTAATAAGATCTTAATAATCTCTTTCCATAAGACAATGTGATCACTGACAACTCTGCCAATAAATGACTAGAGACACTTGAAAGGACTATCCCCTGCAAAGAGAAGGGGAAAGAATGAAGTGAATTTGTTCCTTGGATCACAACAAAGATAAAAAAGAAGCCAGCACTAGGGTTTCCTGGGATAAGGAAAGAAAGCAATGACAGAAATTCAGTCCTGTCACAAGTGGAGACTGAAACCAGGGTCTGAGACAAGCAGAAGAGCCATCCATGTTCACATTGAGCCTGTCCACTGCCAGTCTGGAGGACAGAAAACCACTGCAAAGTTCAGGGCATGTGTGGGAAGGCTATTCTACATTATACTGTATGATCCTGTTTCTACAGCCTTGAAAGGATTAGAAAGGACTGGAAGGAAATCCAAGGAAGTACCAAGCACCCTTGTTCTAGGACGTATAAAAAGTGGCCACAAATGAAGCAAATTTCAAATGATGCAAAACCCCAAAAGAAATGCACAGATAGGCTTAGTTGAGCAAGCACTTAATAATGCCCTGATACTGATACTCTCTGTGATGGTGTACTGAACACTGGGAACAAAGTATAAGCAAACACAGACCCAGCTATAGTCCAGAGGGGGAAACAAGTAGATAATCTCACTATTAAGAGCCAGGCTAGCCAAAGAAACTTCTACAGGTATACAGCAGTTCCACGGGGTACAGATGATGATGACTGGGCCGAGTCTTGAAATGCTAATACATGGTAGCCAAGTGAAGGGGTAGTAGCGATAGAAGGAGTAAACCCATGAAAATGGGAAGGAGGAAGGAGTAGCTGAAGCGCAAACTATGATGGAGCGAGTGCTCTAAGGGGAGGCTGGTGGTGTTCGCAGGGCCACAATGAGAGTCAGCACTTCATGCTAGGCATCGGGAAGCTGTGGGAAATGTTAAGCTGGGAAACAACATGTAGTTAGATTTGTACTTTTAGAAACAGCAACCCGAAAGCAGTGGGGACGGAGGCCAATGGCAGCGAGTTAGGAGGGTAGGTGATTGTAATATCCCCAATGAGGGATGGTGGTTGGATGACAGGCAGGAAAGGACAGACTGGGAGGGGGACAGATCATCAACAGGACTGAGAGACTGGATGTGGAGGAGGAGGAAGAAGCAATCAGGTGGGAGTGCAGGAGAGGGAGAAGCAGAAGGAGCCACCTGGATTTCTAGCATCAGTCTTCGGCACCAATCACTCTTCTAAACAAACCCAGCCTTCACAAAAAGGCCTTCTGTAACTTCTTGGCAGCTATTTATTTCTCTGGTGGGTGGATGGGAAGACAATGATTAACTTAATTATATTTTCTAGACATTGGCAAGCTTCTGCAGCAGGCATCCCAAAGGGTGTTACCAAAAAAGGACAAGATAAAGGTGGAGTCAGTGAAAGTCTACTCAGGTTGTTCTGGAAATCATATATACATTAAACCAAATTGTAAATGCCATTTCAGCAGGGCTCTCAGAATATGCCTACCTGGCACCGAGAGTGTGCTGGAAAGAGTACAAGGGTCTGGTTAACTATGGGGGTAAGAGCTGAAAGAATGTAGAGAGAAGCCTTAAGGGAGAATCTCGGTCATGATGGGCTGGCCATATGCAAGGTAAAATTATGAGGAAGGAGAAATAGACAAAGCAGACCCAACCAAAGCAGACAAGCAGAGAACAGGTGAATTGGGGGGAGGGGGTGAATCATGAGAGGCTACTGATGCCATCCTTCTCCACGAGTCCCCCGGCTGATCATCTTTTCCTGGGACCCCAGGCACACAACGCCTTCCAACAAAACACTTACTTCAGGTTTAAAAGGAAGGAAGACTACCAAGGGGCATAAGGAAATTTTGGGGGCTAACAGATATACTCAGTATCTTGATGGTGGTGACAGGACATTGAAGGGAGAGACAGAAACAAAGAACGAATATCCAGGTATGAATTCAGTCTGTTACTTACTAGCCATGTGACTTTGGTGGTAAAGTCACTCAACATTTTTACCTGCTCGCACAGTGCCTGGTATGCAGGATACCCAGGATGGGTGCTAACCTGATCTGATTCTACCCCTGTTATGGACTGAATTATGTTCCCCCAAAATATATGTTGTGAATCCTAACCTCTATGCCTGTGCTTATACTTCCATTTGGGAATAGGGTGTCTTTGTTACGTTAATGAGGCAAGATTAGTGTAGGGTGTATCTTGAGATATAAAAGAGATTAAACAAGCAGGTAAGAGGAAAGATGGGGTAGGACAGATGTCAAGACACATGGAGATCTCCAAGGAACAAGAAAGCAGAAGCTGAAGAGACAAGGATCTTCTTTCACAGCCGACAGAGACAGAAAGCCTTTCCCTAGAGCTGGTGCTCTGAATTCGTACTTCTAGCCTCCTAAACTGTGCGATAATAAACTTCTGTTTGTTAAAGCCACCCACTTCTGGTATTTCTGTCAGAGCAGCGCTAGATAACTAAGACAACCCTCTTCTCTACTGCTCACAGACACAGCTGTCAAGGTAAAAGCTTTCAGAAATACTCTTTCAGAAATACTAATTCAATAGGCAACTGATATTAACCTAGTACTTTGTTTTTTCAACCTCCAATTCAAAGTGAATCAATTATGTAAGTAGTCTTTATACTGCAAATAAAATCCAATATGATGCCATAAAATCCCTTACTCAAATGTTCATCTTCCATACAGAATTTACTGCCGTGTCAATAAGAAGTATACTAAGTAGCACATTTTCACTTATTATATTTCACTAAAAAACCGTATTCTTAAAGAAGGCAGAAAGAGAACTCACATTTATTGCATACAGGCACTGTGTCAAGTACATTGTTCCACTTACTCTTCAAAACAATCCCTTAAGGTAGGTACTACTCTTATCCCCATTTTACAGATCCAGGAAACCAAGGCTCCGTGAGGGGAAATGACTAGCCCAAAAGCACACGATCAATAAGCAGAAGGTCTGAGACTCAACACAGTTTATAGTACTCCAAAGCCCTGATTTTATTCTCCTAAGAGAACAGAATCTCCAAAAATACTAATGATGCTTCTCTAGTCCTTCATTAGATGCAACTGATAAATCGCTCCTAGGTTTACCTTTTTAAATTAGTTCATCTCTAAAATTCTTCACAGTTATAAATATATTGTTTATCTTTAAATAATGCTGCTCGAACATTCCATCATTCATCTGGCTTGTTTCATTTGGTAAATTTAAGAACATTCTGATGAATTTCTCTACTACAGACTCTATACTCCTCAAATTCCAAAGCTGTTGTTGTTAGCTGCTATTGAGTCGACTCTGACTCATGGCAACCTTTTATGTACAAGAGAATGAAATGTTGCCCAGTCCTGCATCATCCTCGTGATCTCCGCCATGTTCAAGTCCAGCTTTGCAGCTACTGTGCCAATCCATCTCACCAAGGGTCTCTCACTCCCTCACAGCCCTCTACTTCACCCAACTGAAGTCCTTCTCTAGCAACCGATCCCTCCTGATGACGTGTCCGAAGAAAGTCAGACAATGTTCTGTTGTGATCCATAAGGTTTTCATCGGCTAATTTTCAGAAGTAGATGGCTAGGCCTTTCTTCTAGCCTCTCTTAGTCTGGAGGCTCTGCTGAAACCTTCTACCATGAGTCACCTTGTTGGTACTTGAAATATTGGTGGCATAGCTTCCAGCATCACAGCAACATGCAAGCCACCACAGTATGACAAACTGACAGACAGGTGGTGGCCTAAAAATATACATACACAAAACCTCTCGGCAAACAGAATGTCAACTTGTTTTATGACCACCTTGTATGTCAAAAAAGATACCATTTAACTTCATTTTTCCATCAGGCCATTTGTTGACTGCAAATATTAAATAAAATTGATCAAGAAAAGGCTAATACATTTTAATTTTCTTTTAAAATTTTTTCAAAGGAAGAGGTAGTTAGAGGAAACAACTCGAGTTGGAACCGACTTGATGGCACCTAACAACAGTTAGAGGGTAAGAGCAAAATTTTGTTAAGCCTGTCTAGAAATTTATAAACACAGTCCTTCCTAACAGTCCCCTGAAGTACTGATGTAAGCCCATGTTACAAGTGAGCTTTCTATTTTATAAACTGAGACTACAGAGGATACACAAGAGGGAAAAATCAATCTTCCAACTCAGATTTCTTCAAAGCCCATGCATGTACTTTCCATCATGCCCCTGTTTTCAATCCTCTATCACCCCAATTCAATTTATCTGAGCTAAAAGAAGCCAATATATTTGTCAAGGAAACAAAGTAAATGAGTCCTTATATCTTTTTTAATATTCTGGTATCGCTGTAGTGAATGTTATCCCTTCGGGTTTTGTTGTTGTTAGGTGCCATCAAGTTGGTTCCGACTCAGAGACCCTCTGTACAACAGAACGAAACACTGCCCAGTCCTGCGCCATCCTCACAATGGTTGCTATGTTTGAGCCCACTGCTGCAGCCACTGTGTCAATCCATCTCATCGAGGGTCTTCCTCTTTTTTGCTGACCCAAGCATGATGTCCTTCTCCAGGGACTAGTCCCTCCTGATAACATGTTCAAAGTATGTGAGACGAAGTTTTGCCATCCTCACTTCCAAAGAGCACTCTGGCTATACTTCTTCCAGGATAAACCTGTTCGTTCTGGCAGTCCATGGTATGTCCAATATTCTTCACCATGACAATAATTCAAAGGAATCAATTATTCTTCGGTCTTCCTTATTCACTACCCAGCTTTTGCATGCATATGAGGCGATTGAAAATATCATAGCTTAGTCCTCAAAGTGACAACTTCTGGTTTTAGAAGAACTATATTCCACCATCACAACAGGTGTGACAATGACTACAAGTGTAATTGCGTTCTATGGATACAATGTTCATTGCAAAAATTCACTTCAAAAATCTGTACTACTAGGTGGAATTTTAAAATATCTACTTTGCACAATTTCATATCATTTTTAAAATTTTTATTTCTGAACAATTTCAGGGTTAGTGAGAGTGGTATAAATTACCTCACAGAAACCCACAAGTAACATTATCCATTAAGGTTAAAACTTTACCTTCCTGAGGTATACTGCTGGGGTCTCATTACAACAGGTAATCCAAATTCCGCCATGCCCAACACACTAAGTACCAGCATCTCCCAATTACATTGCAACATAAATCTCAAAGGACATATCAAAAGTCTACACAGCTCCTGCACCCACAGCTGAAACACAACCACCTCTAATGGAACGTGGCAGCTTTCTAAACTAAATATTCACACGCAAGGACAGGGATGCTAAGCTCCAGCCTTATCTCACACTGAAGAACGAATGCTAATTAAAAGGCCACACTGACTCAGGAAATAACCACCCAGACAACTTTAGACACTGTCTGGAGTTTTGTTTTCCCATTTCCAAGTATGTTTCAGCCGTCAAAACTTCCACGATTATGGAACTGAGAGAAAGTTAGGGCAGGAGCCCACATGCCTCTGTACATGATGCTCCTCATCTGGGATGGTCTCCTCTCTTCGGTCTTCCTGTCCTACCCGTTCCCCAAGCTCCAAGAGAAAAATGTTCATGTGAGGAGTCACTTGCTCTTCAAGGCCATCTTCAAGTCCCCAAGATAGATTCCAACTGTCCACTCCTACTAGGTTGTAAATGTCTCTAAGAAAAGGACTACCTCCTCATTTCCGCACTAGGTTGTAAATGTCTCTAAGAAAAGGACTACCTTCTCATTTCTGTGCATGTAACCAGGAACAGAGGTTGGCACACAGTTGGAGATCGATAAAACTCAGGTGAATGGGATGCAAGCCTAGCCATCAAACATCTCTGAATGACCACAACCTATCAATACAGCTTACAAAGCCCTTAACTGAACCAAGAAACTTCTGCCCACTGCCCTTCTGCCTTTGCAAAGTGATGTGTCCTAGGAGTTTTTGAAAAAGAGCATCATTTTTTTAAAGCCTTCACAACAGCGGAAGGTATCCAGAGTGTATTCATTCTAACCATAATCATTTGGCTATTTTTGGAGCTGTTCTTACTTCGGCTAGCAAAACCTAGACTTGACAGAGGCTGCCATGCAAAAAAAAAGTGACTGTCATAATAGTAGTAATGGCTTTGAAATATCTAAGCTAACTGTATTCTCATCCCTCTGTACTTAAGAACTTTCAATTCCTTCAGATATTGGCAGTTCCATTTACTCTGATCTTCTGATAAACGGAATTTGCTGACTTTTCCCCCCTTGAGATGATACATATATATGAAAACCATGAAGCTTTTTTGGGCTAGAAACAAAATTTCTCTGCCTGGGCAAATTATAGGGGCATTTTAAAATTACCATGTTTTAGACCAGAAGGTGAAAAACAGTATAGCAGCAATTTAAAATTTTCCAACAATGAAAACCGACAACTCACTAAAAAGCCCTCAAGTTCCCCTACTCTTCTAGGTAGTGGTTTCATTTAACATTTAAACGCACGGTGTTAGTAAGCTTATGGTTTTTATTTTATGTTCATTTACATGTACAATGTAAACCTACATAGGTACCACATTTAAATATTTAACCCCAAATGTTATTTTAAACTTAATTTTTCCACAGAGCTATTTGATTTAAAAGAAAAAAAGAAGAAGAAACTTTCCTAAAATTCTTAATCACACTTTAGTGTATAACAGTGAATGTGTAATGTGTGGCTGCTTTGCACACCCACATGCCCATCACCTCCCCCTTTCTGATATTGCACACCACACAAGTATAATAAACCATGTTAATATTTCATACTGCTGTGAAATATGCTGGAGTATCAATTCAACATCTGCTGTCTTTAGGGTCCGGGAGTCCCGCAGAGACACTTTCAATTTGTAATTGAGTTCTATGCTGAATTAATCAGCAGTTTATCTTTTTTACTAAAATAACGTCTTCACCACTAACTCAGATTTACATTAACAATTTATGCCAAATTACCTGCCAAGGCAAAACTTATAAGATGCTAAGCTACCATCCTGTAACACTCAGTCCTATATTTCACCTCTTATATTTCTTTAGTCTTTATACAAGAAAAGTGGAAACCCATTGTTCAAGAGCCAGCAAGTCTCTAACTACAGATAACCTCTTGGATCTGTAACACAGAACCTTACTTTTGAGAGTAAAATTCTTGGAGGTTTTCTCCTCTTTCCCTAAAAGCCACTGTTCAATAAGTGGTTATGATTTAAAAATTTTATAAAATCAATTTCTACAGTGGAATAAAATCAGTGAACAAAAGAGACTCTTTTATTTCTTTTCCCAAGGAGTTTATGATATTCCAACTCTTGGCCTGGCTTCAGTAATGGAAAAAGACAACCTAAACGAAGGGAGAATTTTTAGTGCCTTAAATTATGTACCTGAGACCCAAGTTAGCAAAGGCAATTGAATTTGATAAGAGATGCATAAGGAAGTCCATTTTCTCTTTGAAATCATGATGCAGAATATTTTATTAGCAATAATACCTTTTTAATTCCACCTGTACAGTTGAAAGTCACAAAGCATTTATTCTGTTCAACACTACCTTGACTCTAGCTCGTGCCTCTTTCTGATGGACGAGTCTCTGGTCACAAAGGTTACATTTTGTCTGCTGGATCTTTGCCACACGTGCAACAAGCAATACACTTTGTGAAATATTTCTATATGGTATATTTTCCCTTACATTTCACAGTTATAAGAAATATGTAAACAAAAAACATTTCAAACACCTGCTACAAAGAAATGCATCATAAATAATTACCTAGCTACTACAGAGTAAAATAATCCCTTCTTTTCAATTGACTTTACCAATAGCTGTATAAAAGGAATTTCTGCTGTCGTACAGAACGGCCTCTTTCAATGCTACCTCTGGATTACAGCACCAAGTGTAACACCTTGCACTCAGGTGGTACTCAACAAATATCTGCTTATTGAGTGCATCCTGATTATGCAAGAAAATGAAATTCCATGTTTATATAGCAGGGCAGAAGACATGGAAAATTTCTGCACAAAAACATTTTTGGCAGAAGAATCAACAAAGAATTCTCAAAGTCAGTATACCATTTGCAGAATGAAAGGATTTTCATTATTCCTTAAAGAACTGGAAATAGAAACCTCCAAAACTTATGCAGGATCATTTTCCTAAGATTTGTTGCTTCTTAAATTCCAGAGGCCTGATCCCAACAGGAAGCCATTCCCAGATCAGTGGAGATTTTGGTGAACTCTATCATGATCTCCTCCCATCTAACCCCCTTTTAGTTCTTGAGACTTTCTAAAATTTCCTTCACCAGTTCCCCCAAATAGCCCACTTTCAACTTCAACTTTATCAGACAGAACCTGAGGGCAGGGGATACAGAGGATAAGCAGCCACCAACATAAACTGGGGCTCTGGAGGCACAGCAATGCGGAAGACACAGACCCTACCAGAGAAACAGACATTTAAGTTGCCGTTTTTCTAATTCAAGGAAGACTAATGAACGCTGGAGAATCAAAGCAAAAGAAGCAATTACTTCTGAAATTCCAAACTTTGTGTGGTAGGAAACAAAGCTCTCCTCTTGAATCCTCAGGTGAAGAACCAAGAAAAATTCCTGTCTGCCCCATAAAATATCACAAAATGAAAATTTGAGCAAGAAGACCCAAGGGAGTAACCTTAACTCAAGAAGTTCCTTTCTGTCTCTCCAAAGTTGTCCCACCAGTGGGCTCAAATTCAAAACAAACTCATTTTTTAAAAGAGGGACAACTGAAAATATCTGATGCTGGCAGGAAGCATTAATCAACAACAGTGTCTCATTATCATCTATTCTAAAGATTTAACAGGTAATTCTCCAAGTCACCCACTCAACCATAAAATGAATTACTACCCAAATCCACTGCATAAAGACCTGCCAAGTGTTTCAAACTAAACATTTCCATAGTTGCATCAGTTCTTAATCAATATGGAATCCATTTAAACCACAAAGAAATATCATTTCACACCCACTAGGGTGGCTTTAAAAAAAAAATTTAATTAAAAAACACAAAAAATGAAAAATAATAAGTGTTGGAGAGGATACAAGAAACAGGAACCCTCATATACTGCTGGTGGTATAGCGGCTTTGGAAAGCAGTCTAGCAGCTCTTCAAAAGGTTAAACATAGAGTTACCATATAACCCAGGAATTCCACTCCAAAATAAATGAAAACCCATGTCCACACATAAACCTGTACCATGAATGTTCATAACAGTATTATTCACAACAGTCAAAAAGTGAAAACAATTCAAATACCTATCAAATAATGACTAGATAAATAAAACTTGGTATATTCACACAATGGAATATTATTCAACCATAAAAAGGAATGAAGCCGATATATGCTACAATATGGATGAACCTTGAGAACGTTATGTTAAGTGAAAGAAGCCAGACACAAAAGCCACATATTGTATGATTCCATTTATATTAAATGTCCAGAGTAGGCAAATCTTTAAAGACAGAAAGTAGATTAATGGTTGCCTAGGGCTGAGAGGATTGAGGGAAAATGGAGACTAATTGCTAATGGGTACACGATCTGTTTTTGGGGTGATGAAAATGTTCTAAAATTGATTGTAGTGATGATTGTACAACTCTGTGACTATACTCAAAACCACTGAATTGTACACCTAAAACAGGTGAATTATATGGTATGTGGAATTATATTTCAATGAAGCTATTACTAAAATAATAACAGTACCTAACATTTTTAGAATAGGGGACCTAAAAAAAGTCAAAATACCTACTGACACATCAGAAGTCAGTCAAAGAAGTCACATTCTAAAAATAATTTTTTTAAAGCTAGAGATCAAAACAAACAAAACTATCAGGATAAATCCTCAACAGCATTTACTAAAAAGGAATTTTCACTCTATATATTCTTCCCAGACATACAAGATGCCTAAACAGATGTAACAACCAGACAAACGTAACCCTAAAATCTAAAATCTGGAAAAGTGAGTCAAATTCAGCTCATTAAGCTGACACCCATCAAAGTGCTACAAGAAAAACAGTCTTAAACAGCATCAATACAGATAAGAAAACTATGGTTTATGACAGTTACCGAAGGTCAGATTTCTTTTTTTAATTTTGCATTTACTTAAAACTCTGTTTGATGCCAATAGGGTTCAAGTCACACAGGAAGGTGCTTCAGCTAAACACTGATAGTCTTCCTTGATCTCCATTGTCTGCTGTGTGGGCTCTGCCAGCAAACCTCCCAGCAAGTGGTCACCTTCCTATGGAGTCATTAAACCTCTGAATGTCAGCTGGTGGGATTAGCCAGCAGTTTCCACACCTGAGCCCCCGTGGCAGGGACAGAGGCATTTGGATCAAGATCACTAATGAATACAGAATTCATATGCCGCTTGTCAGGGCTCCTGAGCTCAGAGTTGCACAGATGCAACCTAAATAAGATGGAGGACAGAACAATTGTTGACGAAGATTAAAAAGTTTTGGCAGTTGGGAGAAAAAGAGCACCTCATTATTCAAATATGATAGTCTTCCTTATTTTTTTTATTTTTGTTCAAGTTATTCATGATTTGCCTCAAATGGACAAACGCCATCCGCCAGTATTTAAAGACTTCTTGGTCTCATTACTAAACCTGAGGAGGGCTATGCCATTTGAATATTAGCTATATACAGAAAAACAGCTCTCTTGCAAAGAATATTTGAAAACTCTGCGGGGAAAAACAATCACAGGATATTTGAGGTGCAGAACAGTTAAAAGATGGAAAAAAAACAAAAAATCTAGAATTCAAAGTGAATTCTATACCTCCCATAACCAAATGACAATTTTATTTACCAGTATCTCTTTATTTCTTATTTGCACCTATCTATTCCTGGGTTCCTTCCTATCACTGAGCTTCCCAAAGAGGTTTACACACCTCCTCCGACACTTGTTCAGCTTTCTGCCATCTTCACAAGACCTCATTCGAGGAAAAAAAAAAAAAACCAGCCTGAGCAACTTATACCTCTGCTCACCTGGAATAAGATGTCTTCCCCACGCTGTTGTCAAAGAATTGCAGGCTTCGAAAAGAAGCAAAATAGAATAGTGACTGATTATATTGGAGGGCTCTAAAGTCAGACTGACCAGGGTTCAAATCCTGATTCCACCACTTACTAGCTGCATGATCTCAGGCACGTTATTTAACTTCCCTATGACTCAATTTTCTTCTCTATAAAATGGGGATAACAAAGTACCAATACTTCACAGGACTGATGAAAAGTAAATGAGATAATGCATAAAAAGCTGTTAGAATAGAGCCTGGCATATCATAAGCACTCAGTGAGTATCAGCTATTATGACTACTGCGTTTTCAATACCTTCCCCCACAGTAAAAAGACAAATACTTTTGTGGCCCGTACAATGCGTTAAGCAGGCTTCTTCTGCTGTCATTATGACCACTACACAGGTGTGTCTCTGATTTTAAGTCTTCAGATGGGAAAGAAGCATCATATCTATATTATGCTATAAATCACCAAGCCTGATACCAGTACAAATAATCACATTAGTCATTGCTATGTGGTATCTGTATCCCACTAATGAATAAAAAATAAAAGCAGCTGCCACATTTTACAGCCTACTTTGTGCAAGTGACCATATAAGGTGTTTTACAGATCATATCTAATCCTCACAGCAAATTTGGAGGTGGGTATCTGGATACCCATGTTATAGGTGAGCAGAGTCTTAAGGCTATGACTTGTTCACAGTCAGGTCTGTGAGTACACAGAGAAAGTCGACTCACAGTCCATGCTCCTTTTTCCATCTGACTATAATTGCACTCTGCTCTTATTTTTCCTTGGGGACCACTGTATGTGCCAAACCAAACAGATTTTTTTTTTTTTTTTTTAAACAAACTAATGCAGATCTCTCACACTATCGTCCATCTGCAAAGCACAAATGAATCTGGAACTTCAACTTTCTGCTACTGGACTTTTAAAAAACCTACAGCTACTTCTAAGATTTGCTGTCAGAACACCATACTGGTATCAATTCTTTCTTATTTAAGGTGGATCTATAGCTGCCTGCAATGACAGATTAATTCTGTTTCCTTGGTAGCTAGGTGTTTGGCATCACGTTTGTGAGGTAACTACAAGCCTTTAGGGTGAGAGCTGCTCACATCTTTAGCAATCTATAAGGACTTCTCTAGAGGCCAGCACTTGCCGAGTAATAAATATGACTCCATAAATCAGACAGCTGAAGTGGCACTTGTATGCGTCACCATCTATCTTCGTACCTTCTCTCTGAAGGGTATAGGGTAAGAGCTCATCCTGCGCTATTGCAACCAGAGAAAGGACCGTCACAGTTGGCACTGACTAAGCATGTGCTACTTAAAACTGAAGACACACTAAGACTAGGGGGGAAAAAAAAAAGATCCTGCTGGTGTTAGCACGCCTCAGGCAGTGGTAGAAGCTTCAGCAACTCATCTTCAGAAGGCAGAGAGCCAGAGCTCTAGAAACCTGCAAAAATTGGCTAAGCCTGCAGTCTTCATTTCTTTAAGTTGAGCATCTTCAAAGTCTAGAATTCTAACTGTAGGGCACAGCAGCTGCCACTGCAGATCTGATCCTCTCAGCTTTTGGCAGCTCTCAACTTGAGATTCTAGCAAAAGAATTTTTCAAGTTGCTATTATTGCCTGTCACGGATTTATAAATATTGTGCACTATCTGCTGCGGCATGGCTCTCATGGGACTCCAGAGCATGCCAAATGCATAAGAGAATGAAAAACAGTTTCTAGTCTTCAAATAAATGCTAATTTTTTTTAACTGTGCTCACACGATGTGTTTGGTGACCAACTTCAATAGTACAGAATATCTATCAGAGAGGAGGAAAAAAGCTGATTGTCTTTTCCAGCAGCATTCAGCTGCTACTTTCATTAAGCTTGTTTAATTAGATTCCAGATGCTAATTTGCAAGTCGATAGCAGAGGGTGCAGGACAGTTTGCCTTTGAATCATCTCCCTGTGATGTTAGGGTCCTGCCGCACACCACTACCCTTCAGCAGCCCTCACACGATATTCTGACAATTAATGCAAAGGGGGGACAGTATTGATCTTGACAGACTAGATATTAATCTTCTACCCATTTTAATGAATCGTAATCTTTAAGAGTTTAAATTTCTCACTGGGCCAAACTGAAACATTCCTTCTTACAAAGAAACAGAATGAAAGTAAAACTAACCTAAGTGATCTGATTCATTGCCTTAATTCCCTCCCCAACCTAACATAAAATCTGTATTTTATTTCAGCAATTTTCAAGATACATAGCCCCACCAAGCTAATACCCTGAATTTATATTTCTGGCTATTGTGGTCAAATTCCTTACACTTAACTGGAAATGGAGTGAAAGGGCCTTAGTGTGGTTATCACCAGTTTTCCGTTCAGCTAGTCTGTGGGTACAACCAGGATCAGGGGCTTAATTCTCATACCAGCCTTAACAACAGAGGAAAAAAAAAAATCTAGAGGAATGGCTCTGTGTAATTCATTATCACCAAAAAAGAAAAACCTCTCACATAACTTACCCCTTGTCATTAGGTCAACTCACATTTCACAGTTCACTGTTCTGCTAATACATTAGTACAATATCTGAATAAGCACCTTTACTGATAAAAATAAAGCCTAAGATTTATCACCAGTAAATAATACAAATTTTTATGCCTTCATTCCTATCACAGCTGCATACTATGGACACTGAAGGTGAAGTTATATAACTGTTTCAAAAGAAGGTTAATCTGGAAACTACTGGAGGAATGTGACTGTCTCAGGATCCTGCCACTGAGCAAGTGAACCCTGAATGAAGCTGCTTTTGACATTTTCTATTCACTCATTCAACAAATACTGGCTGAACACCCACTATGTACCTGCTACCATGCTAGGTGTAAGGAAACAGAAATGAGTAAGTACAGTTCCTTTCCTCAAAGAACTTCCAGACTAGCTGCAAGGAAGGGAAAAAAAAAAAAAAAAAAAGATTACAAGAACACTAAAGGCAGCATTAGGGCCACAATCAGGGGAGAATTTTTTTGTTTGTGTTTTTTTAAGATTTTTAATTTAAGTGCCTTAAACTCACATGGTTTAGCGGGCAGTTTCTCTGAAACCTTGAACCAAGGGCTTTTACGTAAGGCAAGTCATTGGCTCCAATAACTTGAAACAGCAGTAGCTCATCTTAGGCATTTATGAATCCCAGCCAGGTTTCACTGTTCTGTTTTTAGCCTCTAATTTCTAAGTGAGCATTTGTTTAGCCAGTGTACTTAATGGGGTGTTTGCTTTGTTAACTCTGTCCCCAATACTGTGCATTACTTGAGAAGTGTACTAGTTATCTTCCTCTGTTATCTCAAAAAGATGTTCAGTACTTTCCAGATGGGCAAGAGAAAGTCTCCTCTATCTCCCAGGTGGTTTTTTAAATTTTCGGTTGTACTTTAGATGAAGGTTTACAGAACAAATAGTTTCTCATTAAACAGTTAGTACACATATTGTTTTATGACATTGGTTAACAACCCCATGACATGTCAACACTCTCCCTTCTCGACCTTCGGTTCCCTATTACCAGCTTGCCTGTCCCCTCCTGCCTTCTAGTCCTTGTCCTGGGCTGTTGTGCCCCATTAGTCTCATTTTGTCCAGGTGGTTTCTGACAACTCAGATTTTGCTTTGGCTCAGAGTTATCCTGTCTCAATTCAAGAAATACATATTGAACCTCAGAAGATGAAGAAGAGATAATTTCATGTTCCCTGCCCTCAAGAAGCTCCCACTCTTCACTGGCAACTTAGGGATTTGCCCCTGAAAAAAGCCATAAAACAAATGGGACAGGTGTGTACAATGGAGTATAGGGACACAAATGAGGAAGCAACTGAAGGTATTTCTGACAGACACCAGCAGCAAGAAGGATTCAAAGGCAAGCAAGGACACACTACAGGTACTCCCCGGCTTACGATGGGGGTTCCATTCCAACAACTCTGTCATAAGTAGGTTCTGATGTAAATTGTATACCTCTTTTTTTTTTTAAGTTTTCATTATTATTGCCTTTTATTATCAGTATCTTTGTAAGTCCAGTTTTTGAACATCTGCAAGTAAACATCTGAGAATGATAATATCAGCCAGTTACGCACTGCAACGCTGTATGTAGTGCATATTACTAACAATAAGATGTGCAAAAAAAAAAAAAAAGCGATGGTCATGTTTGTCGTAACTTAAATACAATACGTGGTCTGTTGGGGATTACCTGTATATTCAAAGAACAGTAAGCAGGCAAGAACAGTTAAGGTAGAACAGGAATGTAGACCTATGTTTCCCAAGGTTTACTATTCATGCCCCCTAAGGTTACACATGATGGTGGTACATTAATATATTTTAATTTATATTAGTAGTATGTACTCGTGTTCATGTGTCTTATAAAAAATATAACTAGCACATCAAATCCAGGATTTCATAAACTGTATTTAAAAAATAGATTTAAATTAAAAAGCTTAACTGAATTGGTTGCAGGAGTGAGGAAGAAGGGAATTAACTGGAAAAGGGTACCTTCTGAAGTGAAGGTAATGTTCTATATCTTAATGTGAATGACGGTTACTGGGGTAATTATAAATGCCAAAACCCATCAAACTGTACATTTAAGATCTGTACATTTTATTATATGTAAATTATACCTAAATTTAAAAAAGTGAGTTAATGTTTAAAAATTTTTCAAGAAAAATAATAGTACAGAAGCCTTAACTGTAGTATGCAAATAACAAGTTCATTAAACATGTGAGACCACCCCGTCCAATAAAAATATAATGAGAGCCACAAATGCAAATTTAAATTTTCTAATAGATAGATTTTAGAAAGTAAAATAGGTGAAATTAATTTTAATAATATTTTTATTTAATTCAGTATATTAAAAATACTATTTCAACATGCAATCAATACAGAAATTATTAATGAGGTATTTTAAATTCCTTTTTTTGGACTAAGTCTTTGAAATCTGGTGTGTGTCTTATACTTAAAGCACCTCTCAATTCAGATTAGCCACATTTCAAGTGTTCAATAGCCACATGTGGCTGGTGGCTGACATGCTGGACAGTGCAGCTAGAGACATGGGAAAACATTAAAGGTTTTTAAGTAGGGAGGGACTTTCATTCCACAAATACTGTAGTCTAGGCCTGGCTCTGTCCAAGGCACAGGTTTGTAGTTCAAAATAAAAAAAAAGATGATGACTTGGAGCTTCCATTAATTTATTTGTCTTAACAATAAAGCAAGGGTTTGTTTCATGAGCCTGGCCTAAAAGTTTTGTTTGGCAAACAATTCATAATTATAATAGCCTAAAACCACCCCCTCCCAATGCAATTCTCTGTGAAGTGTGCAGCAGTTACTGTTCCAGCAATCCACGCAAGCTGTGAGAGGCAGAAACGTTGCTCTCCTGGGTTTCTGTTGGAGGCATGCCCAGAGTTTGTTCCCATAACAGACATAGTCACCAAATAGGTAACTCAAAATAGGCAAGAAAGAAAAGTTATAGAGGGATTCTTGCCACAGGAAAACAGAAAGCTCCCTGGAAAGAGGGAAAAGAAAAAGTTTGGAAACTTGAAACCAGTGTGTCTGTTTCCACAAGTTCTACGCAAAAATGCAGAGCCAGACGTATCACCTTGGCCAAATGCTCTTTTGTAACTATGCGGTCCACTGACTCAGTTCCCTCTCACTTCTCCGAGGCAGTCTCAGCCTTCCACTAACACCACATCATTTCATGTGCACTCGATCAAGTAATGTGGCCAGCATAGTTAGTTGCTTGGTCATCACAATAAATTTTTTTAGTATCTATCACATCTTTTTAGATTTCTGAAGTATTATCTACTGACAGCTGTTATGCGATTACTTGCCTTCTGTTTACTTTCAAACTCACTTAACCACTGGAGAAGCAGGTACTACCTTAACTTAATAAAGTGATTTTAATTGATTGTTGCCAGTTGCTGTCAGCTGATTCCAACTTATGGCAACCCCCTTGTGTGTCAGATTAGAACTGTACTCCATAGGGTTTTTAACGGCTCATTTTTCAGAAGTAGACTGCTAGGATTTTCTTTCAAGATGCCTCTGTGCGGACTTGAACTGTCAACCTTTCAGTTAGAAGCTGAGCACGTTAACCATTTGTACCACCCAGAGACTCCAAGTGATTGTTAGTCTGCATCAAATTTCAGAAACTTAAGGGAATAAAAAAGTCACCTGAAATTGTAAATGTGAATAATCAACCTGAACTGGGATTCTGGTCAATGTGTTTGAAAATGTCTCAGCTAATGCAGAACACTAAGTGCTCTGAGTTACAGATAAAATTGATATAAGAAGCACACTCTTCAGTTTGATAAGAGTTTTACTGAAGGGATGTTCACATTTCCCTTTACTTTCCAAAAATGATATCAATATCAAATTCATGGCCTTTGAATCATTTCAAATTCAAACTCTTAACTAATATAAAATTACTTTAGCAGAGTATTATGTTACTTATTATACCTCATAGTTCCAACTTTGTCTGCAACTCCCATTTTCTTTAACCTATGTAGGTTAGACAAAGAGACAAAGCTTTCAAGAAAATTTGAAAAGATTAATGTGGCTTAAAGAGGGCTTGAAATTACTGAGGCGATTTTCTAAACAAAAATCATCAGAGTCCTTCTGCCTATACCTAGTGCTAATGGATCTGTAGAGCCATAGGAATGCATCTTCTTTAGTTAGAAGACTAGAAGACTTTTTTTTCTTTAAGTGACTTAGTATATCTTATTTTTCTCTCTATGTACTTAAGAACTCCAAACAGAAAATAATGCTGATATGGGAATAAATTTTCACACTGAGAACTGAGAAGAGAATCCTAATCTCATTTATAGTTGATACCTGTACCTTTTTACTATCTTAATTGGAACAAGACACTATTGTTTTTACTATAAAATACCTAGATAAATCATACCTTCAGTTACATGTTTTAATTCCTGTAGATGTGCAAGAAAGATAAGAAATCCAGCCATCAGTGACCAAATCACTTATCTGTGCTAGCCTCATTTACCAAGGATGTAGTGGCTTCCAGCAAGAGACCCTGTTCTGGTCAAGCAGCATCCACAACCCTACATTTTAGGGCTCTCGTAGCACTTGACCCAAAGCTAAATGGCAGAGAGAGCTTCAGAGCTCCAATGACAATGAAATGATAGAAGAAAATTATGTGATCTTCTCAAAAGATAATTAGGCATAAAGCATTGTCAATAAGTAATTCCCAGAGACATCCTATGGTACTTAAACAAAATAATACCACAAAGTCAGAAATGGCAGAAACCTACATATTAAAAAATAGAGTAAGCCACTCCATAAACTGCCTACAAATCACTGAAAAGTTGATACATGCCATCAAAAATTGTAACACCCACCAAAAACCTAAGAGCTGGAGCCCCTGGACACTCTTCTAGCTCAGTAATGAAATCACTCCTGAGGCTCACCCTTCAGCCACAGATGAAATAAAAAACCAAACCCGTTGCCGTTGAGTCGACTCCAACTCATAGCAACCTTATAGGACAGAGTAGAATTGCCCCATATGGTTTCCAGGGAGCACCACCGGGGTTTCCTCAGCCATAGATTAGACAGGCTCACAAAATAAAACGAGACTAAAGGGGCACACCAGCCCAGAGGCAAGGACTAGAAAGCAGGAGGAGGTAGGAAAGCTGCTAACAGGGAACCTGAGGTCAAGAAAGGGGAGAGTGTGGACATGCCATGGGGTTGGTAACCAACGTCACAAAATAATATGTGTATTAATTGTTTAATGAAAAGGTAGTTTGTTCTGCAAATTTTCATCCAAAGCACAATAATTTTACAAAATAAAATAAGAAATAAAAAACCTAAGAGAGGACTTCCGGCAAAATGGCACTCTAGGCAGAAGCACCACGCCATCCCTCCACAGCAAAGATCCGAAAAACTAAGCCGAACAGAGAAAACAACAATTCTGAAACCCTCAAACATCAAATGAAGAGATAAAGAACTCAGCCAAGCACCAAATGGAGTGAGAAAACTGACAGAGAACGGAGAGTGAGGAGAGATTCATGCAGAGGTCCCCTATCAGCTAACGCAGCATGGATCCACCATCTTGGACTCCTATCAGAGACCAGCAAACAGGGGGTACGAGAAAGCAGCTTCACAGAGCTTCCAGCGGGAGACAAAACAACCGGTAATTTGCGATACACGCTTTCCCACCACCCACCCTTCTTCACCCCTACTCGGCCTCCTCTGCTTCCCGCGGCCACAATCTCTCGTCCGGGAAGCACCAGTTGCTTCGATTCCACCCACCCGAATGGGCCGGCTCTCTGAGTGCCATTTGTTGGCTGCTGCTGTTGCTTTTTTCCGCTTCTTTTGATTTCTTCCTTACCTCTCACCACCTCCCCGTCCTTTCGCTCAAATACCTGGCTCCGTGCACCATCTTTGCTTCTTCCTGAGGGGCTGTGGAGCTCCGTTTGAGTGTGAAGCTGCTTTCCAGTCTGGGCTGCCGTGCTGGTGGGATCCGGGGCTTTTGTTCGTTTGTTTGTTTTTAATTGTTTGTTTGTTTTCTTTCCCTTTTCTTGAGTTGGGAGCCCGTTCTGACCAGGCGGTGCTGCGTGGCTTCGAACCTCCCCCTTGGCTTGCAGAGACGTGCAGAGGGATCCCTGAGGGCATTTCTTTTTTCGTTGGTTTTTTTTTTTTTTTCACCCTTGTTTTTTTGGGGGCTTTTCCTGTTCTTTTTTTTTTAATTTGTTTTGTTTTCTTTTCCCTCTTTTACCCTTTCTGTCTTTCTTCAGTACTCAGTTTCTCATCTCTCTATATCTTCCTTCTCTTTCTGTTCCCTGAAT
>NW_004443974.1:8728278-8838804 GCF_000243295.1 Trichechus manatus latirostris
AACAATATGTGTACTACTGTTTCATGAGAAACTATTTGTTCTGTAAGCCTTCACCTGAAGTACAATAAAAATAAAATAAAATAAAATAAAATAAAAAACGCTAAGAGCTGGGGAAGGCTGCCTTCAGGACTTATGTGTCTACATGCTTGTTAGTGGCAAGGATGAAACACAGTAGAGGAGTAATTTGGTACCAGAAAGTATGCAAATACATTGGTCACTCCTTTAAAGGTGAGAATGGAAGACCTGTAGATTTGTTCTCGGAAGATTTTTAGACGGGTTGCTCAATGGCGGCACACCTATATTAAAGCAGACTGAGGCGGCATGTCATTCAGAAGATACCACTTCCCTCACTACAGAAGAAAATAATACAAGTAGTCCCCAACTTATGACATATTCGAGTTACAACGAACTGCTCTCATGACTGTCTTTTTTTTTTTTTTGGTACATCTTATTGTTAGTAATACGTACTACATACAATGTTGCAGCACGTAATTTGCTAATGTTATCATTCTCAAATGTTCACTCGCAGATGTTCAATTTTCTGATTTACTGTTCAAAACACTGCCATATAGCAGGCTATGAAGCTAAAAAAAAAAAAAAAGGAGGTTGTAGTGCAGTAAATAACTTAATACGACCTTCTAGCCTATAACTCCCACCAAATGACTGGGTGGGGCTATGCAAATGAGGTGTACGGAACCCTAACAAGGGGATTGGTCAGTTCTGCCATCCCGCCAGGCTTAAAGGGAGACATCAAGAGAGTAGGAACTGTAACACGGAAAACAGAGAGTGAGAGCTATTAACACTGGAGACAGCAAAAAGCAGCAGCAGGGGACAGCACGGTGGGCTTCCTGGCCCATGGAGTGAGAAAGTTGAGTGCCTTCCAGCAGGAGGCTTGCTGGCAGAGTAGGGTGCCTCCAGGCACTTGTTGGAGCTAGGTTTGCCGACCCACAGAGCTAGAGCTGAGTGCCTTTGGGCCATGGCTTACCCGCACAGTAGGCTGCCTCTGGGCACTTATCACTGAAGCTAAAACAGATTTGTAACAACTGCCCAAGCAGAGCAGAGGCAAGGCCAAGAGGCCGAGAGGCCAAGGGGCCAAGGGGCCAAGGGGCCAAGGGCCAGGGAGAGGTGCCTGTGGGCACAGCTGAGAAGAGGCTGTCCTGACCGAAAAACTGTATCCTGAGTGTTCCTGAACCTGAACTGTAACCTGTTACTCCCTAATAAACCCCATAATCGTGAGTATTGTCTGTGAGTTCTGTGTGGCCACTGCAATGAATTACTGAACTCAGCAGAGAAGCAGAGTGTACCATGGGAGGGACATACAGTGTCAGAATTGGTAAAATTGGCTTGCTAGAGGAACTAAGTCTGAACTCCGCCTCACAGCAATCAGTCTTGCGCTGCTGATCTTGATTCTCTTTCCCCCTTGTGAAATTAGAGGAGGTCAGATGCCTCCGCCACACCATTTTTACACAGGTATTCGACTTCTGTCAGAACTGATGACACAGTCACTGGAACGAAACCCCGCTGTAAGTCAGGGGCTACCTGTATCTTAAAGATATGGTTGAGACGTTAGATCGATCACTGAGAAGAATCCGCTATACACATGATCCTGTCCCCATTTTCTGCCAAATGCAGAACAATCTATAGGGATTTTTAAAACTGCCCCCATTTTCAGGTCACGTCTGTATAACATACAAAGACATACATAGTTTTTCTATTCTTAAGTGACAGAATAGGAAAACCTGTCATTTTGAGGTATGTTGACACAGAAAGCTTAGTGCACAAGAAAACAGTCAACCTTGCAGCAGCATTTACAGCCAAGAAGATTCTTAGACAGTTCAGAGCAAAAAGCTGAATAGTGCTGGCTCCTCAAGCTCATCGGAGGCAGGGGCAAGGCCACTACAAATGAAGCTTTCCTAAACAACTGGTCTCAGCAAACATAATATAATAGCTGCGCCATACAGCATTCCAACCAACAGTGCTGTATAAGCTTTGGAGGAATCAGCAATCAATTTGGAAATGTTCAACATACAGCTGGAAAATAGGTGGAAGACAATAAAACTGCAGGAACTTTACATACCTCCATATCTGGCCTAAACTTATCTTCAAATACAGCCATTGCTGCCAAGGAACCAGAACCTGTAAGGAAAAGATGCACTTTTAGTGTATTTTACCAACTCCCAGCTTCTCTATCTCAAGTTTACCTCGGGGCAGCAAAAATGGCAAAATACTCCCGGTGTAACATTCAAGTACAATGTAAGTATCAATCCTGTAGGGCTATATAAACCAGGCAAACAGTGCTCTTCAAAAGCCTGGACTCACACTTACTACTATCTCGGGTAAACCTGCAACTGGCCCTACTCCTACTACTGACAGGAATAACTGTAAATTATTCACAGTAAAATGCTGAAACATGAAAATGAGGTTATGGAGAATTTGTATTTTTTTTTTCAAAAAGTGAATGCCACATAATTTCCCATATCCTGTGCTATGAGTCTTGTGCTCCACAATTATGCCTTGGCAGGCTGCTGCTGGGTAGAGAGCTAAATACCAAGCCAGTTAGAAAGAATAGATTGTTTTAATGAGTTGGTCCTGGTACAGTCACCTTGACATACAGGGAAGAAACTACCGCACCAGCAATGGTAACAGGAATGCGAGCCGCAGCCACCAGGTTATTCCAGCTACAACTGTAAAACACTTTATTATGTGGCATTTATTTGGAGCTATTATTTTTAGTTTGTACTTTGAAGAGTAACAGCTGAGCAGACAAAATGACAAAGAAACAAAAATTTATTATCACAATAGCAAATGGCTGAAAGGTTATGCTGCATAGATATTAACAGATAGTAAATTTACCCTTACAAAAATAGGATATAAAGGCATTACAAATAAGTATGGGCTCCCTTTGAATGGATGTAAAAAGCAGCTCAATACCATTTGAAAATGTAAACTTGCTTCGTTCAGAAACCAGAGAATCTTTAGGAAACCATCATCTTGTCTTTACAGGGTCCTGGCAATATTTCAGGATACTCTACTTTTGGAGAGAGGATAGAGTTGCCCACAATTTTTTACTCCAATTAGAAGATTTTTTTGGCATTTATTACTTTTTAACTTGTTTTGCATAACACTATCTATTTAGCTGGGTCACAGAGAAAACCATATTTTCTATTTAAAATGATTTGTGTACATCGCTTGACCACCTCAATGGTTTAGCAAAGGAAAAAGGCAGCGATTAAACAGTTTCAAATGAGGTGTCCTGCTGATTTTCTCAAGTCTGCTGAATGTATAATGAAAAAGGGGAAGCTGACAGCAATGCTGCATTGAGAAAATACAGACTACCTTATCTGAACCATTTAAGGAGGTCCAATTATAGATCAAATTTAAAGGGTAGAAACAGCAGATTTACAGACACAAATCAATGAACATGGTAATCCCAATGAATATGACAGATACTCCTGTTAACGGAATATTGCTGCGGTTGAGGATCATTACCTTCACAGTACCGGATACATCACATCTAAAGCAGTAGGAAGCATCAAGTGTAGACCAGCATTACAAGCAATGACTATTCATTTAGGCTTTGGGAGCAAAAGGCAACCCCTCTTCCCCCTCATACTTTTTTTTTTTTTAAAAAAAAAAACCTAAAATGGGGATCTAAAGAAATATTGAAAAAGAAAAAAAACACTTTAGAAGAAGACAGAAATTAAACACATATAAAGCCAATGCGCTCAGATAAAACTACTACACATGCAATAGTAAATTCACCAAAGCCAAACCTCTGAATTTCAAAGTAAACGTCACCTTGAAAATCTGGAGAAAGGACCAAATTCCACCTACATTTGTGAGTTACATGTTTACTTTGAGATTCAGTGGTCAAGGTAAAAAAGTAACCTAAGTTTCTGTTTTAAGGCACAGGTGAGAACCTGTCTTGGACTTAATAATAAAAATGAGCTGATTTTGTGTGGAAAACAAAGGGCAGCTGTTATGAAGACACAGGAAAATTGCAAATGAGGAAATCTCAGGAAAAAACCTTCTAAATACAAGATACTCCTGCAGAGAGCCCAACAGCAGGCGTGCCTTTTCCAGCCTGGCCCAGGAATATCTCTGCCCAAGGGTAAAAACACCAGAGGTCCGAAATAAACATTAAAAAGGACAGGGGAAAGGTGGGCATTTACACAAGAGTTAACAACCTTGTGGAATAATACATAGGAATTACTGTTAAAAGGAAAAAAACAAGCTTACCTTAAAAGCATTTTTTCTTACAAATTACCGGCCCTGTTTTTTATCCTGGGCCGTCCTTTCTTTGGCAGTTTCATTGTAAATAAATTATTTTTATTCTTTCACTTTTCCTAGGTACATATATTTCCTTCTGCTCAGCTTCATCCAATATTTTAACAAATGAAAAATATTTCCCCCCAATAAAATAATTCTTCCTTTATCAAAAGCTTTTTTCCTACTTAGAAACAACAAGGCATATAGGTTTTCTGTAAGTGGAAATTACATACTAAATCCATAGACTCCAAGAAAAAAAAGGGACTATCTTGTGTGGGGACCCCCGCCACATTATTGGAAACAGGTGAATTTTTTTAAGTACTGTAAGGTATAGGACAGGTAAACACAGAAAGGGCACTGGAGCTCTTGTATTTCTAATTTCTTCTTTTTCACACCATACACACACGGAGCTGTGAGACACACACACACGGAGCTGAGATATTTTCTAGGAAGCAAGAGCTTCCTCACCTGCCTAATTCTGCTTCCCCCGAAGTCAAAGATAAGCAGGCCCCAAAATAAACTAGAAATTCAACATTAAAAACAATTTCTAAATCACTTGCAAATTAGCTCCTGCTCCTAGCTTTTTAGGAAAAGAGGCCTTTTGGCGCCCCCTTTTCAGAAATACATAGAAGTGCTAGGAAATGAGAACAATTGATTTTGTCAACAGGTTTCTAGGTAACTCTGGATGTGTGTCTGCTATTTAGAAAACTGGAGTGAGACTTTCAAATATGACTGCAATTGCCCAAGGTGGCAAGAGAACAAGATGCAAATCAAAGCAATGCAATTGGGGGAAGGAATAAGGAGAAGCGGTCATTTTTTTAAAAAATGGTAAATTCAATGAGACCAATACTTTTTAATATTTTCATTCAAGTTGCCTACATATTGGTCCAACACCCAAAATTATATACAATAAGATATCAGACAAATGCCATAGTTAGTACAGCAGCCATGTGACCTACAAAACATTTAAATATTATATCCCATTTTTCCCATGTTGTTGTTGTTAGGTGCCATCAAGTCAGTTCTGACTCATAGCGACCCTATGTACAACAGAACAAAATACTGCCCAGTCCTGAGCCATCCTCACAATCATTGTTATGCTTGAGCCCACTGTTGCAGCCACTGTAATAATGTTCTGAGACATTCCATTATTTCGGCATCGAAACTACCCAACCTGGGACTCTCTCTCATATCCAAAACCAAGGCAAAAATCCTTTCAGGCCTGCCCTCAAAGAACTTACCATCGTAGTAGGGAGAAGAAGGAGCCAAGGAGAATAAATAAGAGCATTTTGTTGAGCATCCACCAAGTGCCAACATCATATTTTGTCATTTAGTCATCCTCATAATAGTCCACGAATATGGTGGGGCCTCCTGTCTAGAGTAACAGAAGTAACAAGCACAGGGGTAGGATCCCTGCCTCAGGTGTGACCCTGTGTCACTCACTCATACAGAAAGTTCTATATGCCACAACACAGTTTATAGAGGACACCTGAGACTTTCCATGACCAGCTCTCTGCCTCCCTCAGCCCCCTCCTCTTCCCCAACACATACACACTTTATACTCCACCAATACCAAGCTCCACCAATATTAAACGTCCATGCCACTTTAAGCCTAGCTCATCTTGGCACATGGTATATTCCCTTTGCCCCCTTGATGGTACACAACTCCTGGTCACCCTTCGAACCCTCACTAAGAAATCAGGTGTTCCCAGAGGTCTTCCCTGACCACTACCACACACCCCTACCCAAAAGAGTTTATCACTATCATCTCTGCAACTTGTCCATCCTTTCATCATCTGCATCCCCTATATATCTAGCAAACTCTGGCACACAGTGAGCACTATATAGTTATTTGTTGACTTAAGCTGCACTGAACTGTGAGTACAACTGTCCAAGTGGAGGAGCCACAAAAACTCTAAGTTGACCCTAAAGGAGTGATGATAGCAGGAAATGCCTTGACAAAGTGCAAAAGAACATTTATTGCCTAATTTACCATACGGAGCTGAATTTAAGACAAACTCAAACGCAAAGCAAGTTCAATTTTCAAAAAGAAATACAGGCTTTAAAACCACAAAACCAAGTCCTATTATATGTCCCACTCTGGTCCAAACCATTGTGATATCACAGAAGTGAAATGCCCTCCTTAGATTTCTACATTCTACTACCAAAGCTCTCCGTCTCATCAGTAGTTTCCATGTAGCTGCTCCTTAGCAACCTCCACCAAGACTGCCTTTTTCAGCCCACCCACAGTCTCTGAGTAGCCAGTGTTGCTTCCAGAACAAAGCTCTTTAAAACAGAAAAATAAGGTGTGATTCAGTGACAAGCACTTGGAGAGATAGCAATGTGCAAGACACTTCGAATGGCTACCTAGTTACCCTCTGACTTACCTGCTACATCCACTGTCCTCCCCCAAGGTCACCCATGCTCCCACACACACCTACACCCACCCGCCCACTCTGCTTAACCACGCCTGACTCCCAAACCACCCAGGAGCCAGGCTGTGGAGAGACACAGGGATGAGAGGCTCAGATGCACACACGGGCCTCTCTCACCAGTGGGGCTCCAGGAACACTGCACTTCCTGGGTCACTACAGCACACTCCGTTAGGCACCACTGCTCCTGCTACATGCTCATTAAAAGAATTCCTTCTACAAGTCCTGGAAAGAAATCTGACCTGCTCACCATATCTGACTGTCAAGGTGTCACCCACAGACCTTCAAGGTGATACTGTGGGTCACCAATGTCTGCTGCCCCAGGAGAAGGGGGTCCCAAGCACAAGTGCCACAAGGGCCGTATCTCCATTTGGTTTTGTCTTTAACAACCAGGCCAATCTTTTAAAATGACATATCTGTTCTTATTAATGGCAGGCTACTGACTTTAAAAAAAATTATTAACTCCTGTGACTAATATAAGCCTTGAAACTTAGAAAAATGTGTAATATGCAGAAAATCAATAACTTAAAAATTCACAAATAACATCAATACCGTAAGAGAGAAAAGGACACAGTAATTTACAAAAAAGACAAAAGGCAGTGGCCTAAAACATTTGAAAGCATTGTTCAAGTCACTAGTAATCAAAGAAATATAAATTACAATAAAAAGGCCACTTTTTGCCTTTTAGATTAGCAAGGATTAAAAAGAGTAACAATATCCAGTGCTAACAAACGTGTGTGAAATGCGCACTCTAACACACTAGTAGAAGCAAATCGACAGAAATTTTCTAATGGTCAATTTAGAAGCATCAGTCAGAAATCATAGAGCTGTACATGTCCACCAATCCAGCAATTCTACTGCTAGGGAGTTATTATAAAGAAATAAATGGACAAGCGCCCAAATTATGTACATAAAAAGATCGTTGTTTAGGTGCTGGGAAAACTGGATTTCCACATGCAGAAAAATGAAGCAGGATCTATGTTTCATACCATACACAAAAACAAATTCAAAATGGATTAAGGACCTAAATGTGCAACTAAAACAATAAAAATTCTTAGAAGAAAAAGCAGGGGCAACCCTGTCAGGCCTAGCTTTTAACAATGGATTATCTAACATAATTAAAAAAACACGAACAGCAAAAGACAAAATAAATAAATAAGAAATCATAAAAATTAGAAACTTTTGTTCATCAAAAGAAAAAACTGAAAAAAGACAAGCTACCAACTGGAAGAATATCTTCAGAAACCATTTAGCCAACAAGACTCTAATAACCAAAATATACATAAAACTTTGCAACTTAACAACAAAAAGACAACCCAATCATAAAATGGACAAAGGACATTTCACCAAAGAGGACATTCAAATGGCCACCAAACACATGAAAAGATGCTCAACCATTAGCCATCAGAGACATACAACTCGAAACCACAATGAGACACCAATTCACTCCTACTAGGATGGCTAAGATTAAAAAAAAAGAACTGAAAATAACAAATGTTGGTGAGGATGTGGGGCAACTGGAATGCTTACCCACTGCAGCAGGTGGGAATGCAAAATGTTACAGCCATTGTGGAAAACAATGTGGGGGTTGCTCAAAACACTGGAAAAAAAAAATACCATATGACCCAGCCATTTCACTTTTCGGTATATATCCAAAAGACTTGAAAGCAGAGACTCCAACAGAGACTTGTACACCAATGTTCATTACAGTACTATTCAAAATAGCCAAAAGGTGGAAACAACCTAAATGCCCATCAACAGATGAATGGATAAAGAAAATGCGGTATATACATACAATGGAATATTACTCAGCCAGGAGTAGAAATGAAGTCTTGATACATGCTACAACATGAATGGAGCTGGAAGACATTATGCTGAGTGAAATAAGTCAATCACAAAATGACCTCACTTACATAAAAAGAAAAGGCAAATGTATAGAGAACAAAGTTTATCAGTGGTTACCAGTGGCTGCAAGAGAGGCGGGGTTAACAGTGATGGAAATACCGCACTGATTAAGGGTAGGGTTGCCCAGCCAATTATTGTAACTGCTGTCAATAAGTTGTATACCTGTAAAAAGCTGAACTGGCAAAAGTTGTCTGATAGATATATTTACAACAATGACCAAAAAAAAAAGAGTAGCTGCTGAGGCTGCTTATGTACAACCAAAAACTTCATGAGATTTGGTATCCTGGTTTGGAGGTTTAGGGTCTTGGTTTCATGGGACATCCCAGTTAACTGGCCTAATAACATGTTCAGTGCCTCTGTTCTACCTCCTAGTTTGATGCATAATGCCTGGAGTCTGTCTTAAAAGCCTGCAAGCAGCCATTCAAGGTACAACAATTGGTCTCTATTTGCCTGGTGCAACAGAGGAAGCAGGAAAGTCAGGAAGAGGAGGAAGAAATGGAACGTGTGGCTAACTGCTTCCATGAACAACTGCCTCCTTTGCCATGAGACCAGAACAACTGGATGGTGCCCAGCTACCACTACTGAACATTTTGATTAAAGATTCCATAGAAGAACTTTGATCAAATGGGAGAAAATGCAGAACAGAAATTTCAAATTGTCATGGACTCCAGACTTCCTGGAGCCATGAAGTTTGGATGAACCCCTGAAAACTACTGCCCTGAGATAATCTTTAAACCTTAAATCAAAAATACCCCCCTGAAGTCACCTGAAAACCAAGTAATAGTTTAGCTTAACTAGTAAAAAATGTCTCCCTTGAGCATTATGCTCTTTTAAGAACCATCTATATGGGATCAAAATGACAACAGCAACTCGAAAGATTAGATAGGAACCTTAGGGGACACTGAATTTCTGTTAATGGGGGAAGAACACTCAGAAGAGGAGGGTGAAAATGGTTGCACAACTCAAAGAATGTAATCAGTGTCACTAAGTGGTACATGTAGAAACTGCTGAGTTGGTGTATGTTTTGCTGTGTATATTCTCAACAAAAAATAAGTAAATAAAAGTTAAAAAAATATATATTGTTTAGACTGGCAAAAAAAACCTGGAGGTAAATGTAAAGGTCCAACAATAGAGAGATAGGGAAAGTAAATAATAACATACTATATAAGCAGTCATTACAAGCAACGAAGCAGATACATATTTTTCAGCAATAAAAAAATAACCATGATATATATTTAGTAGGGAAAGACATGTTCCAAAGCAATATGAATAGATATGTTTACACAATATATATTATGCAAATCTGGAAGAATATCAATCAAAATATTATGCTTACTGCTGGGTGGTGCCATTTCGTTTTCATTTATCTGTGTTTTCTCCAAAAAGCATACATTACTTTGCAATTTTTTTTGCAAAGTTAAGGTATAAACTTGGAGACATAAGAGTCCATCATTGCAAAGGGATTAAAAAAAAAAATGCAAATAGACCAAGCAAGACCTTGCTAGCTGCTGTCAGTCTTCCTGTGCAACAGCAGCAGCATGCAGCTTATTCCTTAAATTTGTATACAGGGGCCTCAATCCATGCATAGGTCAATAGTCTCAAGGAACGACAGCAATCAATCATTACAAACAAATAAATATACCATGTCTCTCTTTACCACTGCCCATAGGAGGGCTTCCTTAGGATCGGCTTTAGAGGTAAGATCATCTTAATAACGAAGTCCTCTGAGCATATCAGCACTGAGCCAGACCCCACTTTTCCAGAAGTCTACTCTGTGGCAAAGTACTAACCAGACTACAGCAACCATATAGCTACAATATGTGTGCAAGGCATAAGAAATTTCAAAGCACAGTCACATCTGTTTTGTTTGCTCTTACAAAAACAGACAAAGCGCCAGAAAGAGGAATGAAGTCCTGATGCATGCCACAACATGGATGCAACTAGAGGACATTATGCTGAACAAAATAAGTCAACACAAAAAGACAAACACTATCTGATATCACTTATATGAAATAAGCAAATATATAGAAACAATAATTAGTAGTCACCAGGGTCGGGAAGGAGGGGGAAATAGGGAGTTATCTGCTTAGAGTGCACTGGATGTATATTAATGGTGGTAGGATAATTTGGAAACGGATAGCGAGAATGGTTCCACAACTTGAAGAATGTAATCAATGTCACTGAATTAATTGTATGTGTAGAAGCTAATGGATTGTTGTGTTTTGGTATGTGTTTATCATTATTTAAGGGGGGGAAAAAAAGAGGAGGTAGGATTAGTCCCATTTTACAAAAGAAGAACGTGAAACTCAGAGAGAGAAGGAACTTGCTCAGATCACATAGCCAGTGATTAGCAAATCTGGGATTTTCAAATCTTTATCAATCTAAAGTGTGCTATGTTCTTTCCATTCCAGCATGCTGCCTCTTAAATAGCAAAGCCAAACACCTGAAATCAAGATTAGCAGGTCAGCCTGGAAGCAGCAGCTATCTTTTCTTAGTTCTCCACTCCAAAAAAGCATCCTTTCAAACTTGCTTTTTCTTCAGATTTCAGCAGAATGATTACCACACATCTGGATATAGTTAATTTGTGTTCTTCTACGTGAAAACTCAAATGAGACCGGAATTTTAGTTAAATGTTTTAAGTGATTAAACATATGTCATTTACTGTTTAGCAATGCTACTCAATATCAGTTCTAAAGACATTTATTTTAAAATAGCTAGACCTAAAAATAGACTCATCAAAAAAAAAAAAAAAAAAAGTGAAATTAGTCTCCATTTTCTAAAGCCTCTCAAAGAGTTTTTGATCTTAGCTTACCAACATTATTAGTTCAATCTTAACCTCACTTTTTCTGAGAGAACAATCCAACTCAGGGCAAAATCTGACATGAATCAAGAAAACTCTACAGTCTTTCTCTACATATTGTTTTTACTTGCTATTACTTTTAAAAACGCTTGCATTAATATGGCTCGGGAATAATTTTTTTTAACATGTTATTTTTATGCATGTCAGTGTTCACTAAAGGACTAAATCAAGCCTAGCAATTCTATAATCAATGTTATCAGACATGCTGAGGAAACATTAAAAGAATGAAATACTTTTCTAAACCCTGCTGCTCAAACTCTAGGAAGGATCCGAAAACTAGCAGGTGGAAAATTTGCTTTTTCTAATAAGGTCTACGCTCACAAACTCTCAGATTATTGAGTCTTTTACGTCCCAGACCCTGAACTCAAGTGGCGCAGGTAATTTCTCATATTACAGATAAGGAAACTGAGACTCAACTAGTTCAAGTAATTTTTCCAAGGTAACAGTCAATAAGAAGTGGAGCCAAAATTCAAACCTACATCTTATGGTTCTTAAGCCCATGTACCTTTCAAAAGGGCAACTTCCCACTCATTCCTTCAAACAAACCATTCCCGGGTGCCCACTTGGTGGCAGGCTCTGGGAACACAAAGATGCATAGGAGTAGCACAGCTCTGATGTCTCCTAGCTGTTTACCCCTGGCACATCACTGAAGTCCTCTGAGCCCTGCAAGGCTGCCACGCCACTCTAGGAGGCATCATCACATTAGCACAATGTGAATGCTGCCCTGAAACTGTGCAGCGCAGCAACCCTACAGCACTAGTTCCCTCACCCACACAAAACGGGATGATAACAGTATGTATCTACCTCATAAGGTGGCTGTGAGGGTTAATGAGATGATGCATGTAAAGCACAATGCTGGCACATAGTAGAAGCTCCATAAAAGCTAGCTGTTGTCATTATATTCTAAGACAAGTTCCCTGCCCTCCAAGAGCTATTTTATACAGTCATTCTCAACAAGTTCAAGAATCAGCAGCTTTAATGGAAACAAAGGTTTTCAAAATTTCTTCTCTCAATGTTGTGAAGTTCTGAGAGACGGCAGGAAATGGATTTCTACTGCTTTTACCAAATCAATATCAGATATTTTCAGGAAAAAAAGCTGTTCCTTCTGCTAAGGAGTGGTCCATTTTAAGCACCCAAGGACCTGTTTGCCACCATGGCCTGCCAAGGTGTAAGATGTATGCTGCGTTAAAAGAGTAACAAGCAGAACTTTCTAATCCATCAGTGTCAGCTCCTCCTGACAGAGTGCTTACTCACACTTGCTCATTGTTAGTCAACTGGCCACTTGTCCTGGGTAAAATCTGGTGCTTTCTACAGATCCTCAGATTGGGATCATTTTTCACTCCACTCCTGTCTACCAGACCTAGTCTCCTGGTGTTGGTGCTTGCTCTGGAGGGCAACACTGCCAATGTGTGAAGAGTGATTTATGAATATAAAACAATGCTGGTGCTGAGGGAACACATTCAGACACTAGAGAGCAGTGGAGCACCTCTCACCGCTCAGTAAAACTAAGACACACAACTTGAAATGGTTTAATTTTATGCATGCATTTCATTGTAAGTCTTGGCCAAAAGTTTTCTGAGGCAAGGCAAGCCAAGCAATCAGACAATCTTGCATGGCTTGCTGAAATCCAGATTTGTCCTTTGTCAGCATTAAACAGTTTAATTCGATGTTTTCACTCCTGAGTAAGCACTGAGTATTACATTTAAACCCCTTGTGAGGGGAAGAACGCTTCCTTTTCATCAGCAAATGTACCTCAATGTCAGAGAGTCTACCTTTTATTCCCAGTGAATAATAATAATAAAGAATATTCCATTTAATATACTTAGAAATATATTTTTGAAGCATCCAAAGGCATTTTCACTCAAAAACTAAATTCTCAAAATACATAGTTCTTTTTCTAAATGTTATGTAATGTACACAAAAAGGAGTTAAATTTTACTCTAAGTAAATCAAACACCACTTGAAGGGAACAGGGATTTTTCTTACAATTGCAACTGCAACGTCTCATTGACCTGACAGGTTATAAACACTCTTAAGAAAAGACTAACAACCAGGGGCATCTAGGCCTAAAAAGTGAAAGGTTTTATTTTATTAGTGTATTTTAATGAAATGCTACAAGGTATTAAGAGAGAAAACTGTTCTCCTTAAAACAGAGGGGTCACCATAGACACATCCAAACTCCCTGAGAGACTGAACTGCTGGGTGGAGGGCTGTGGGGACCATGGTCTTGGGGAACATCTAGCTCAACTGGCATAACACAGTCTATAAAGAAAATGTTCTACATTCTACCTTGGTGAGTAGCTCTGGGGTCTTAAAAGCCTGTGAGCAGCCATCTAAGATACTCCACTGGTCTCACCCCATCGGGAGCAAGGGAGAATGAAGAGAACAAGATACAAGGAAAAGATTAGTCCAAAGGACTAATGGACCACAGCTACTAAGGCCTCCACCAGACTGAGTCCAGTACAGCTAGATGGTGCCCAGCTACCATCACTGACTGCTCTGACCGGGATCACAACTGAGGGTCTGGACAGAGCTGGAGAAGGATGTAGAATAAAATGCTAACACACACAAAAAAGACCAGATTTACTGGCCTGAAAGAGACTGGAGAAACCCCAAGACTACGGCCCCAGGGTGAAGTCACTTCCGAGGTTCACCGTTCAGCCAGGGTTTGGACAGCCCCATAAAACAAAACGGGACTAATGAGGCACAGCAGTCCAGGGACAAGGACTAGAAGGCGGAAGGGGACAGGAAAGCTAGTGATAGGGAACCCAAGGTTGAGTAAGGACAATGTTGACATGTAGTGGGGTTGTTAACCATTGTCATAGGGCAACATGTATACTAACTGTTCAATGAGAAACTATTTTGTTCTGTAAACCTTCATCTAAAGTGAGAATAGCAGCACAACTAGAAGAACATAACTGATGTCACTGAATTGTGCATGCAGAAATTTTTGAAATGGTGTATCTTTGGCTATGTATATTTTCACCAAAGAAAAAAAAGGTCAAGAAGGGAGAGGGTTGACATGTCGTGGGGTTGTTAACCAATGTCATAAAACAGTATGTGTACTGACTGTTTAATGAGAAACTATTAGTTCTGTAAACCTTCACCTAAAGTACAATAAAAAAAAAAAAAAAATCACCTATATGAGACCAAATAGTCAACAATTACTTTAAAACAAAGATGAGAATATAAGGGGGCAGGGAAACAAGATTAATGGAAACAGAACAACCAGAATGGAAATAATGAGAATGTTCACACATTGTGAAGAATGCAACCAATGTCACTGAACAATGTGTGCAGAAATTACTGAATAAGAACCTAAAGTGCTATGTAAACCTTGACCGAAAACATAGTAAAATATTAAAAAAAAAAAAAAAAAACAGAGGAGTCACCTAGCCCTATGTTTAAGAGATAAGATGGGAAGATGAAAATTACCTTACAATATGCCTCTCTTAGTCTCTGCCAGGAAATAAGCTCTCACTCAGTAGTCAGCTAAGTGCTGGCTGCACACTTCCTCCTGCTGCAGGAGCTCAGGGCAGTCCTAGCTGACAGGTCTCTCAAAGGCATCCTTGACTCTGGCTCACATTTCAAAATAACTTCCCAAACTGAAGATTATTTCACTTTGTAGGCCTTTTCCAAGTTTTCATGTCCCTCAGAACCCTCAAGGACAAAAGGGCCAGATTTTAATAATTTATAATGCACACCCAGTTTTAATCATAGGTAAATGTTTTGTCTTGTCCACAGATCCTATGTGCAAACAGTAAGAAATCCTGCTTACTGAAAATGGTGTGTGAGCACTTTTACAAACATATTTTCTCATTTACTTCATCTGTGGGCTAGATGGTATTATCTCCATTTTTTAGATGAAAAACACTAAGTTCAGAGAAATGACAGAACCTACCCGAAGTCACACAGTTAGTAATCACATAGTGGGAATCTGAACCCAGATCTGGTTAACAGTAAATCTCTAGTTATATGAACTACACAGTGAAAAGTCTTCTGATACATAAAATGACTTTCCAGTTATTCTGATCAACATTAAGAAAATAAAAGAACATCAAGTCCTAGGTTATCAGAGTATAAAAGCACTGTTTTTTTTTAAGCAAAGGCCAATTCTGGTCCAATTCTGAAACAAGAGCAAATAAAGATGAATTAGTCAACGTCGCTCTCGCTGAAGTAGGGCTTAAAGTAAAAAACTTAAAACTGTGAGCATTTCATTTAACTGTTCTGAAAAGTACTCCTGGCAAGGGGTTTTACTGGTTGCAGACTAAAGACTGAACTCAAAGTCAGAACAGACTCCACGGTAAAACATCAATGCAAAAAAAAAATAGAGAAAAGCAAAAGAAATAAGACCCTATACATTAACTCAATACCTCACCATTTTACCTACAAGAGACATTTAGTATTTTTTTATGCAGAATCAAGAACAAAGTCCATCTCTAATTAGAACAGCTTAAGAGCTGGCAAGGGCTGGTTATATTACATTCCCTGTAACAACATGATGAATTTTAAAAGTAAATATTTTCTCATTTCCTAACATAACGGCACCATCTATTGGCTTAGTACCACCTTTGCAGCAACCAGGAATCAAAACACATAATTCAACTTTCATGGGTTTCTGGTTCCCAGTTGTTTTATTCCTGGCATTCCACAGCAGCATACATTTTAAGATACGAAATTCACGCACCACACGTTTTAAATTTTCTAAAATACGTTCCAGTTATATTAATCAAAGCAGGAAAAACTGCCAGAGAAATCTTAGAACACAGAACTGTCTACAGAGAACGTGTTAGCACTAAAATTATGAAAACACCATGCATCAAACATCTACTATATGCTCAATACAAAGATTTTTATGTATATTATCTCACTTAACCCTCACATATTTCCCAGTTCTTCTAACTGCCATTTTACGAAGAAACCAATGCTCACAGTGAAAAACAGTAAAGAAACGTTGCACCTGAGATTTGAACCCAATTTGGCTCCAAAGACCAGCTCTTTTCACTATGCCATACTGTCTCAAAAATAATGCCAAGAGCAACAGATGCATGTAAAGAGCACATGGTGATTTACAGAGAATGTTCAAATACCACGTGACATTCCAGCGTCCCAAAAACTCTGTGAACCTCCCAAGTCAACAAACCATTAGCTTCTTTTTAGAAATAAGGGATTTGAGGTTCAAAGATGTCAGCTGACTAGCATCTGGTCAAGCAGAGTTGAGACTGAAGCCAAGGCTTCCATCTCTTTTTCCAGGATTCTGAATTATACCTCAAGTGGTTACAGAAAACTCTGGTTTGATGATCACTTTTGTTGTATGGGCAAAGCTGCCACCGAAGTGGTGATACCTAGACCAGCCAGCTCCTCCACTGCATAACACCTGATCCACAGAGAACAGAGGCATAGACTCAACCCAGTGTTGATGGAGACACATGCTTAGGGAGCCTCCTATACACAATCACACAGCCCACACTAGTTCAGGAAAAAGAATTTTCAGCAAGATTAGAGACTAAGAAAGAAGTCCACATGTCCTCTGAGAAGGCTTTCACATAGGCCTATAAACTAAATACAGTCACTCCTAAATTCACACCTGATTTAAGAGTTGAAAATGAATATGGAGAAACATTTGCCATCTTGTAACATACTAATTTGATCCAGCACAAGATAATTTTCAAAATCAAGTCATTTGGAGATATTAAAATGTCTACAAAAAGGTTGCAATTTAGTGTAAAAATACAGAGAAAATGGCAGGTCTGAATTCCCTATCGATGTTCCTATGTTCCAACTTAATTCTAACACTGTTGCACACAAGGTGAGACATTCGGTGTGTTTACTACTCTGTCCCAAATCTTTTTAATTGCTAGTAGGCCCTGTAAACTGGGATTTAGTAGATGCATTCCAGTAATTAGGAAATTGTATAACCAGTTTACCTGGAGATAGAATTTTACCTGAATGGCCCTGGCAGTGACCCCAAGTCTTCCCTAATGGTGCATACCAATATTTATTCCTTAACTTAGTATTCCTAAATTGTCCAAGGGCCTCATTTCCAGGAATGCCGGGCTTGAAATTTTATTCATGTTAATTCTCCATGTGAATAAGTGGGCAACAATAAAAATTTTATATACCTTGCCAATGCTGCTAAAGGAGAACTGCCAAACTAATAGCAAAGGATGGTCCCCAAGCTTCTTCTGACACTTCAGTTTGCCTAATAAAGAAAAGCTGGCAAGTTAAAAGAATAAGCTAATTAATCTGAGAATTAAAAGAACCCACATTTTGTCTATAAAAAATATGACTAAAACTCTTTTCTCTTTCTCAGTAAAGGAGATCTTGCCTGGCTTTCAACAATCACAATCACCCACAGTCTCTTCCACATTATTCTCTTAAAAAAGAAATAACTTAATGAAACCTAAGGAGCCCTTTCTTCTCTTGTGAGAATGGACCAAATCACATGTGGCCTGGACCACATGTCACAGGCCACCTGCAGCAGTAACACGGCCAAGGGAGGAAAGTCAGAGACTAGTTACCATGCCAGCTCATGCAGTTCATAACTGTGTGACCTTGGCAAGTAACCTCTCTGAGCTTCAGTTTCCTCATCTGTAAGACAGGGATGATTGTACCTACCTCACAGAGTGTCATAAAGATTAAATCAGTAAAATGCATCACAAGAGTTGCTGGCATTATAGCTGGACAGCTGCTGGATGAATGCTGCTATTGTTATTATTAACATCATATCTACAAAGGTTTTAGGACAGAAGCTAAGGGCCACACCACAGAGTTCAATACATTCTTCTCCCAAGTAAGACCTTGGGAAAGGGAGCCCTCAGAGAGAAGAAGTTCCTGGACCCCTGTTCAATGTGGCTTCGAGCTGTGGCAGCATGTTAAAGATGAGCAAGACAAGACAGGTGTCTTCTATTCAATGTAAATTAAGAGTAGCCTTCAGGCACCTGGCTGGTCGCCAGCAGAGGCCCATGGGTAGACAAAATTCAGACACCTTCGTCTTACAGATAATTTGTAGCTTCCAGCTCTTACTGTCAAATCACTCAGGAAGAAAAAAAAAGATTAATTATAAAGTTTTGCTTTTATTTCTCATAAAAAACTCACAATTTAACTAAAACATAAGAATGTACATGAACTATTCATTTTCTCACTTACGCTACACATATGGAAAGCTACACTTACAGAAAGCCACAGTGAATGCTAATGTTCCTTGGCAGCATTTCATTTCGGAGGGCACAGTTCTACTCTGACACACACTGGGCCCCCGTGAGTCGGACCTAACTTGATGGCAACTGGTTTAGTTTTTGGTTTTCTATTTTATCTGTATTTTGAGGTTTGGTTTGTAGCTCACCCAAAAAACATAACATGAATTAAAACAAAAGCCCCCAGGGGGATGTAAAACTCTTGGAAATGGACAGTGGTGATGGTAGAACAATACGGTGAATGCAATTAATGTCACTGAATTATAAGCTTAAAATTGGTTAAAATGGAAAAAAAAAAAAAAAAAAGCCACCAAATTTCGGCAGTTCTGAAGTTCTCTCTCAATATCAAGCTCCCAACCACCTCAAAAAAAAAAAAAAAAAAAAGGGAAAGACTGAAAGAAAAACAACAAAAACCCAAAGATAGAAGCATTCAGTCATTAGGAAGAAAAGCAACCTTGAACTACTACTACCTCGGGGAAAGATGTACGCCAGCCACTCAAAAGTGAACAATGGCTAAAAGAGGCTTAAAGAGCGATAAAGACAAAGCCCAGGGCAATACAAAAACTGTATTTTACATTCCCCAGTAAAGGGCTCCTCTTCGCAAAGGACCTGGATCAGAAAGGATAAAAAAAAAAATGTTGTCTCGGGGTGGTAGGATTGTGGATAATTTTTTTTAATTTCCTTTCATACTACAAAGCTGTTTTAGTAAATACTGTTCTTAACAAGGATAGAAAATCTGCATATTGTGCAGTCAAAAATCTGCAAAAAAATAAATGCTCATCAGGTATTTGTAGAAATATTTTTAGTATTCAGAAGCAAGGTTTAATAGCTTAATGAAATAACATCTGTAAAATGATAAAAATCATAGCAGCTGTGTTGTATAAGGGTTTTCTGGAGCTGGAAGACAAGTTCAAATCCTAACTTTGCCACTTACTGAGTGATAATAGGTAAATTATTGCATCTCTCTAAACTTCAAGTTTCTTAACAATAAAATAGCATCCCTTGTATAGAACTTTAACTGAAAACAATATGACAGCACCCATAGACTCTCTGGCACAGAAACACTCCATAAATATGCTTTAAATTTAAAATAACACTGAACTTCAAAAAAAAAAAAAAAAGACCTATAGTTCATACAATGTTTTGTGCTCTTACAGCTAAACTGAGGCCACACAAATGAAAACAATCTAAACCAATGCTTTTCCAAGAGTACTGTAAACTGCTGATTCACAAACAATAAACCGCAGCTAAGGTTTCCAACACTAAGTTTCAGGCATTCTTTGGCACAAGCAAGTTAGAGAATCAGAAAATTAATTCACCATTAGTAACCCATTCATTCAGCCACACAGGACTCTGTCAGACTCTGGGAGTAAATAAGACCCAGGTTCTACTCTCAGACATCTCAAAATTCCACAGGGGTGGGAAGCACAAGGGCTGGGGACAGCAGAGTATGGCTAGAGCTGGGATCCTGGAATCTGTGTTTCACACCAAATGCCATGGAAGGGACTTGCTAACTCATCTGGGGCAGTCACCAGGGAGTAGCTTCTGGGCTGGATGATGAGTAGGAGTGCTCAAAGCAAAAAAGGCATTTCTGAAAAGCAGGCAACACTGCAGCAGTGGGCTGGGAAAGCCTATTCAGGGGAGGGCAATGGGCCTGTTGCCACAGAGGCCCAGGGTACAAGTGGAGGAGGAATAGGAAATAAGACTGGAAAAAAGGTCTAGAGCCCAACTAAGAACGGAGGTGGCAACAGGTGGAGGAGTTACTGTAACACTGCAGCCAAGAGCCAGCAAGGAAAGCCAGAGACCGGGGATCTGGCCAAGGGCTGGCTAGTTTCTTTGAGTGCTCTCTGTTATGACAGTGGCCACCAGTACTGCACTGGACCCATCCACACCCTCAACATTTCTGGCCAGGATGCTATCCCCCATCCCACTCCCTCAGGCCAATCCTCCTCCTGGCTGCTGTTAGACTGCTTTCTAACAAGCAAATCTAATCCTGTCATTCCCTAGCCTAAAAACAGAAGATAGGAATCTCCAGGACAAAATCAAAACAACTCAGCCTGTATCACCTGGACTGTCTCTGGCCTCTTTCCAGCCTGGCCTCGGCTCACTCCACTGAGCATGCCATTCCTCTTCATCCTTCCATGTCTTTGTTTCTGCTATGCCTCTTGCATGGAATACTCTGCCCCAACACCACCACCCCCGCCCCCCCCACACACACACACACTGCACTTGCCTTGCCCATCCAGAAATGCTGGCCTGATCCTTGATCACACTTATCCCTGGTGCACCACAGGACTTGAAGTAAACCTTCCCTTAAGGGTGGGGTGTCAGGGGGGTGGGGGCAAATTCCTGGCTTCCTCATTCCTGCATATCATTCAGGTCTCAGCTTGTTACTTCTTTCCGTTTTTTACCTATCAGACTGACAAAAATATCTGATACATGGGTGAGGTTGTAAGAGAAAGGCATTCTCATAATCTGTTGGTGGAAGTGTAAACTAGTGCAATCCTTTTAGAGGGCAATTTGGCAACAGCTCTCAAAAGGTAAAATGTACCGTTATAGCCATCTGTCACTCTTGGACTGCCTGGCATCTGTACTTCCTTCCTATGTCTGGGGAACCCACCACCTTATGAGTGGGATGTTGAGCTTCAATCAGAAGCACCCACCCACCCCGGTAAGTCTGTGAAAGGCATAGCAGGAGGACTCCTTCCCAGAAGCAGCCAGGGCAGCAGAGTAGAATGTCAGCAGTGTAGACTGCAGTATCCTGTATTCAGCTGCAACAGCCCACTCTGCAGCATGATTTTTGACACTGTTCCTGGCAGTGTGCCCCAAACCCAGTTCTCATCCTTTCAGTTATTTTGTGAGCCACTTGCTATCTTTTTAAAAAAAATTCCTTTTCCTTAAATCATCCATTGATTCTACTGCTTGCAACAGGAAACTCTGATTGAGACATGCACACACCCTAATACAGAAAGTCCACTACTATGAATTGTCCTAAGGTGTATATTTACACAACTACACCAAGACACACTGGTGGCAAAAATCTGAAAATCAAATATCCATCAGTAGGAGAAAGGATCAGTAAATCATGGTACAGCCATATACAGGCAGTTCCCAGGTTATGAACAAGATTTGTTCCTAAGTCCGTCTTTAAGTCGAATTTGTAAGTCAGAACAAGTACATTCGGTTCTTATTTAGCATCACTTACTCAAATGTTTATCTTAATATACAGTATATATTTTACCTTTCTATATATATAAAAGAAGCCCTGGTGGCAAAGTGGTAAAAGCGCTAACCAAAAGGTCAACAGCTCGAACCCACCAGCCACTCTACAGGAGAAAGATGTGGCAGTCTGCTTCCATAAAGATTTACAGCCTTAGAAACCCTATGGGGTTGCTATGAGTTGGAATCGACTCAACGGCAGTAAGGTATGCATATAAAACACTTAAACACTTCCAAATATGCTACAACATCTTAAATATAATAATACAGTACATAATAATACAGTAATAATAAAAGTAACTACATTGATACTGCACTGAAGAGAGAGAATCTGTATGTGTGTAGGTATACAGCACTGTAAAAAAAATTAAAAAATTAAAGAAATGGTTCTTAAAACAGTTTAGACAAAACCGCTAAAGCCGTGCAATGTTTTCATGAGCATCACAAAGTAGTGCACGTGTTTGTTATTACATTATTATGTACCATTGTATTTAATTCAAATTTTTACTGCAACAGGCTTTATGGAAGTCCATTCTTTTAGTTAACCAAAAGTCAGTCGTTAGTAACCCAGGCACTACATTTAATACAATATATAAAAATAGCTCTTATCACAGTAAAGATATAGCTCTACATAGGCTGATGCAAAAATGTCTCCAAAATAAGTTAAAAAATAAAGGAAAGAATACTATCTATAATATGACCTCACTGATGTATTTCTGGAAGGGAGAGATGATGGATGGATGGATGGATGTGTATTCATAAAACATTTTCTTAACAGTTTACACTGTTAAGAAAACAAACTTTTAACAGTGGTTACTATGGGGGAGTGATATGGAACAGAGATACATTTTTCATGTAAACTTTGTCCCACTTGAATGTTTTATCAGGTCCATAAGTTACTTTCATTAGAAAATATTTTAAAGTCACTTTGTTCAGTGAGGACTTCCCAAATACCCATCATCCACATATCCCTTCCTGTCATTCTCCTTATTACTGTTATTTTCTTCTAAGGCATTTATGTGTTCTTTTATATTAATTTGTATATTTACTTGTTTAATGCCTGCCCCCCACCCCCATGAGACTATAAATTGAGGGCAGCTTCTGCGCTGACCACTACATTCTCATTTGTTGTTTTTGTTAGGTGCCATCGAGCCTCTTCAACTCACAGCAATCCAACCTACAACAGAATGAAGTACTGCCCAGTTCTGCACCATCCTCACAATTGTTATGCCTAAGCCCATTGTTGCAGCCTCTGTGACAAACCATCTCGTTGAGGGTCTTCCTCTTTTCTGATGACCCTCTACTTTTCCGAGCATGATGTCCTTCTCCAGGGACTAGTCCCTCCTGATAACGTCCAAAGTATGTGAGACAAAGTCTCACCATTCTTGCTTCTAAGGAGCATTCTGACTGTACTTCTTTCAAGACAGATTTGTTCATTCTTCTGGCAGTCCATGGTATATTCAATACTCTTCGCCAGTACCATAATTCAAAGGTGTCAATTCTTCTTCAATCTTCCTTTTTCTTTGTCCAGCTTTCGCATGTCTATGAGGTAGCTGAAAACACCATGGCTTGGGTCAGGTGCACCTTAGTCTTCAAGGTGCCATCTTTGCTTCTTAACACTTTAAAGAGGTCTTTTGCAGCAGATCTGCCCAATGCAGTGCGTCCTTTGACTTCTTGACTGCTGCTTCCATGGGCATTGATAGTGGATGAAATCTTTGACAACTTCAGTATTTTCTCCATTTATCATGATGTTGCTTATTGGTCTAGTTGTGAGGATTTTTGTTTTCTTTATGCTGAGGTGTAATCCATACTGAAGGCTATAGTCTTTAATCTTCATCAATAAATGCTTCAAGTCCTCTTCACTTGCAGCAAGCAAGGTTGTGTTATTTGCACATCACAGGCTGTTAATGAGTCTTGCCCCAATCCTGAGGCCCCATTCTTCTTCACATAGACGAGTTTCTCTCATTATTTGCTCAGTATACAGACTGATAAGTATGGTGAAAGGATACAACCCTGACACATACCTTTCTTGATTTTAAACCACGCAGTATCCCCTTTTTCTGTTCAAACGATGGCCCCTTGGTCTATGTACAGGTTCCGCATGAGCACAATTAAGTGTTCTGGAATTCCCACTCTTCTCAATGATATCCATAATTTGTTATGATCCACACAGTTGAATGCCTTTGCATAGTCAATAAAACACAGGTAAACATCTTTCTCGTATTCTCTGCTTTCAGCCAAGATCCATCTGACATAAGCAATGATATCCCTCGTTCCACATCCCCTTCTGAATCGAGACTGAATTTCTAGCACTTCAATGTCAATGTACTGCTGCAACTGCTTTTGAGTGATCTTCAGTAAAATTCTACTTGTGTGTGATTATTAATATTGTTCGATAATTTCTACATTCTGTTGAATCACCTTCCTTTGGAATCGGCACAAATACAGATCTCTTCCAGTCAGTTGGCCAGGTAGCTATCTTCCAAACTTCTTGGTATAGACAAGTGGGCGCTTCCAGCACTGCATCCATTTGTTGAAACATCTCAATTGGTATTCCATCAATATCTGGGGCCCTGTTTTGCACCAATGCCTTCAGTGCAGCTTGGACACCTTCCTTCAGTACCACTGGTTCTTGATCATATGCTACCTCCTGAAATGGCTGAATGTCAACCAATTCTTTTTGGTACAGTGACTCTGTGCACTCCTATCTTCTTTTGATGCTTCCTGCATCGTTTATATTTTCCCCAAAGAATCCATCAATATTGCAATTCGAGGCCTGAATTTTCTCTTCAGTTCGCCTGAAAAATGCCAAGTATGTTCTTCCCTTTTGGTTTTCTAAGTCTGGTCTTTGCAAATTTCATCATAATACTTCACTTTGTCTTCTCAAGCCACCCTCCTGTTCAGCTCTTTTACTTCATTTCTTCTGTCACTTTAGCTACTCTACGTTCAAGAGCAACTCTGAGTCTCTTCTGACATCCATTTTGGTCTTTTCTTTCTTTCCCTTTTTTTAACGACCTCTTGCTTTCTTCATATATGATGTCCTTGATGTCATTCCACAGCTCGTCTGGTCTTGGGTCTTTAGTGTTTAATGCATCAAATCTATTCTTGAGATGGTCTCTAAATTCAGGTGGGACATACTCGAGGTCATTCATACTTTGGCTCTCGTGGACTTGTTCTAATTTTCTTCAGTTTCAACTTGAACTCACATATGAGCAATTGATGGTCTGTTCCATAGTCGGCCCCTGGCCTTGTTCTGGCTGATGACATTGAGCTTTTTCATCATCTCTTTCCACAGATGTAGTCAATCTGATTCCTTTATATTCCATCTGGCGAGATCCACATGTATAGTTGTTGTTTATGTTGGTGAAAAAAGGTATTTGAAATGAAGAAATCAGTGGTCTTGCAAAATTCTACTATGCAATCTCCAGCATCGTTTCTAACATGAAGGCCATATTTTCAACTGTTGTTCCTTCTTTGTTTCCAGCTTTTGCATTCCGATCACCAGTAATTATCAATGCATCTTGATTGCATGTTTGATAAATTTTGGACTGCAGAAGTTGGTTAAAAAAACTTCAATTTCTTCATCTGGCATTAGTAGTTGGTGCATAAATTTGAATAATAGTCATATTAACTGGTCTTCCTTGTAGGCGTATGGGTATTATCCTATCACTGACAGCGTTGTACTTCAGGATAGATCTTGAAATGTTCTTTTTGACGATAAATATGACATCATTCCTCTTTGCTTTGTCATTCCCAGCATAGTAGACCAATGAATGTCTGATTCAAAATGGCCAATACCAGTTCATTTCAGCTCACTAATGCCTAGTATATCGATGTTTACACATTCCATTTCATTTTTTACAACTTTCAGTTTTCCTAGATTCATACTTCGTATATTCCACGTTCGCAATATTAATGGATGTTTGCAGCTGTTTCTTCTCATTTTGAGTCGTGCCACAACACCAAATGAAGGTCCCAAAAGCTTAACTCCATCCACGTCATTGAGGTGGACTATGCTTTGAGGAGGCAGCTCTTCCCCCGTTGTATTTTAATTGCCTTCCAACCTAAGGGGCTCATCTTCCAGCACTTTATCAATGTTTCACTGCTATTCATAAGGTTTTCACTGGCTAACTGTTTCAGAAGTAGACTGCCAGGTCCTTCTTCCTAGTCTGTCTTGGTCTGGAACCTCCGCTGAAAAAGGGTGACCCTGCTGGTATTTGAAATACCAGTGGTACAGCTTCCAGCATCACAGCTACACACAAGCCACCATGGTACAACAAACTGACAGACGTGCAGGGGGCACAAATATAGTAGCTGCTAAATAAATAGCCGATAAATGAAAAGTATCTTATTCTTCTTTTGAGACTCAGCTCAAGTGAAATGAGGCTCTTCCTGAATTCCCATCAGCTCCAACTGTCCTTTCTACCTATTGCCCTTGTCAGTTTATACATCTAGCTGTCCCATCAGACTGTGAGTATCTTAAAGGCAAGGACCCTCATATTCATCTCTACCTGTGGTACCTGCTACAGTGTTTTTACACAGAAGGCATTCAATAATTATTTAATAAATGAATGAATAGATGAACAAATAAAACCTCAAGTAATTTACTTATGTATTAAAAATCAGTACCACTTTACTGAAGTCTCTTTCTTCTTAATTTGACTTTTTAATGATAGCAAAACCAGATTGTGTGGAATAAGCAGTTTCTAAATAGAAGTATCCTATAAACTCACAGAGTGTGGAACCATCACCCTGGACTCAAACTAGACCTGAAGAGATACAAGATCACCATTGGCCAGGACGAAGCACAAAGCGGGGTTGCAGAGTGAAATGTGCAGACACAAATCTGCTTGACTGATAGCTTTCAACAACTTCTCCTAAACTCAGCATTAAGCTTGGAAGACAAATTATTATAGTTCAAAAGCAGGAGAAACCAATTCAATTTCCCCATTTAAAAAATGAAACAAATAAATAGTGTCAGATGTGGTAAAATGTTAACTGACACATGTGAGTAAAGGGTATGTGTTTGTTCATTTTACAATACTGTAACTTTTCTGCAAGTCTGAAATTTTTTCAAGTAAAAAAAAGAAAAATGAAATTACTTAACAGAAAAGGTTATTCCACCTTTACCATCATTTAAAGGAATTACATGGGGAGAAATAAAAACAACACTTTGATGAAGAACACAAATACATTCGAATAAAGCAAATCAGAACAACTCTAAAATTACTGTATTTTCATTTTAAAATAATTACAAAGATTCATCCTTATGCTATCTGAGGGTAAATCATTCTCCCCAACAAACAGGGAACATACATTGCATAAAATCTTGTAAGAGGCTAGATAACACAATGGAATAGCAAAGTCTCAAACTGGCAATTTCTAAACTATCCAAGGCAGCAGTGCAGAGCCAACACACCAAGGCAAAAAATGCAAGGTATAAATGACGGCTGGAAAAATGCCAGCTACACAAGACCTGTTCGAATTTCTGGACCTTATACAATGTGACTCAGAAATTTAACATAAAGGTTGGAATTTGAAAATCTCAATTCTTCTAAATATAATTTTATCATTTTTAGGGTGGTCATTAAAAGAAATAGTCTTATCTAGCAGTGAGAGTTAAAACATAAATGTAAAAACCTGGTCTAAAAAAAGGAGTTCCTATTTAGAGGCCAGGCATGCTTCATGCTTCATATACATTATTTCTAATCATTACAACAATCTGGAAAGGTATTATTGATGCCATTTCACAGATGAGGAAACCAACAATCACAGAAGAGTTAAATGATGCCCACAATCCCTCAGAGATTAAGTGGTAAAGAGGCACCCCGGTCACTCTAGCTCACCTAAAAAAAAAAAAAACAACTATGCATACACCTGCCATAAGGCCTCCACTCTAGCTTTCCCTCTGCCTGGCAGTCTCTTCCGCTCAAATCTCACCTTCCTCACAAGACTACCCTAACTTCCCTGTTTAATACTATAACCTGTATCCCACCCCACCCTCTGCCCACCACTCCCAAGTCACCTTATCTTACATTAATTTTTTTTAACTTTTTGTTTTGAGATAATTGTACAGTCACATGCAGATATAAGAAATAATACAAAGAGATCCCATATATCCTTCACCCAATTCCCCAAATGGTAAAATCTTGTACAATATCACTGCGTTCTTTTTTTCTCCTACTATTTACCACTTTCTAACATATTATAAATATATTTATGTCGTTGTTGTTAGCTGCCGTCTCATGGAGACCCCATGCACAATGAAATGAAATGCTGTCCAGTCCTGTGCCATCTGCACAATTGGTTGGGGACAGGACAGTACTGATCCATGGGGTTTCATTGGCTGATTTTCAGAAGTAGATAGCCTGGCCTTTCTTCCTAGATACTTACTATAGTTGTTGTTTACTGTCTATCTACCCCCACTAAACTATAAACTCCTCATGGGCAAGAATCTTTATCTATATTTTGTTTACTGGTATATCCCAAGCACCTAGAACTGGGCCTAATACATAGTAGGCATTCAATAAATACTGTATTTGTTGAATGAACCAAAGCACTGTATTGCACTGCCTCCTCTAACAGCAACTAGACCAGCTCTTTAAGAGACCATCCTGGTAAACAAGAGGATTTGAAACAGCAAGGAAACATTACACTCACCCATGGTGACGTAAGGCAATTTATCAGTTGATCCATGAGGATAGATGCTGTAGAGGTGAGGTCCAGTAACATCTACTCCCCCTAAAACTAGGGCTGCACCAATGTAACCTTGATACCTGGTGATCAGATATGCATAAGAAAAAAAAAAATGAGTCTACATTGCATCACTATAATTTAACCAAATGCTGCATGAGAATCAGTCACCAAAAACCTTCTTACACTGAGAGTGTTTCATTAAGAGGTCACCGTTTTGATGAGAACAATTAGGAATAGAACAGTTAAACATCTACTATCAGTTAATATAAACTGTAAATTGTGTGAGGTACCCCACATACCTTATTTCACCTAATCCTTCACAACTATCTTTAAAAGAGGGCACCATAATCCTCACATTACAGAAAAGAAAACCAAGATCCAAAAATATTAAGTACTTGCGCAATGTCTCAAAGCCAGGGTTCAGAGCCAAGTTTGGCTTACTCCAAAGATTATCAGCAAGCACCCTTTCTATCAAATCTCTGTGATCAGCAGATAAGCTACCTTTAAGGTTAACAATGAGGAGTTGCTAAACTCAAACTGTTCAAGTTATCAATATCCCCATAGCCTTGTGGGAAAATGGGTCACATTAAAACACCTTTTCCTTTGAATAAATCCTCAAAATTACTATCACAGACATGACCTCATATTGAGTTAAAAAAAAAAAGCATTTCATCACTCAGGGACATGAATGATGAAATTACTCCATGATAGCCTATAAACCCATAGCTCCCACCCACAGGATAAAGCTACACCACTTCAGGAATATGAACAGAATACATTTTACATTCCAAACTCCCTTTTAACTGTGCATGTGTTTGTTCCTTTGGACCTATTATCTTGGTGGTTTTCCATTTCTACAGACTACATTCCTTATATTTGGTCCAATTTTTTACCATTAGAATTGTATGCTAGATAGACATGCTGGATTTAAAATTCTCCACTGTGAGCCCTTAAAGCTCTTCAAAAAGAAAAATAAACAAGACAGTTACAAAACAGCATTTATAGTAGGATTCCATTTTCATAAATGCATAAATATGAGTACATATGTTATAAAAGGTATGAAAGACTAGATCACAAAAAATTTATAATGTCTGTGTTTAAGCAGCAGAACATCAGGCAGCATTTACTTTCGTCTTTTCACATTTCTAAGTGTCTAAATTTTTATGATGATCATATATTACTTTTAACAAAGGTTATTTTCATTTTGAAATGCTCCAACATGGAAAATTATTCAAGATGCAGTATTAGGTGAAAAGATTAGGTTGCAGGATAGTATGTACTACTATGATCCCACTTTTATAAAACAAAATGTTTATTATTAAACATAGAAAAAAATGTATGTACACTAATACAGTGTACACTGAGGCAGTACTAATGTACTAACACTAATGAGGCAGTATTGCTAAACCTCTGTACAGGGCACTGTTCTCAACCCTGAAATGCTGCAGAGTTCCCAGGGACTTTGAAAATGCAAATTCCTCGATAAAGATCATGGAAGAAAAAATAGAGAGAACACTGGGAGCCCTAACACATGGCACAAACAGAACACAAACCATAACAAACAATGCACAAACATCAGAAGAGAAACTAGATAACTGGGAGCTCCTAAAAATCAAACACTTATGCTCATCAAGACTTCACCAAGAGTAAAAAGACAATCTGCAGACTGGGAAAAAAATCTTTGTCTACAACAAATCTGATCAGGGTCTAATCTCTAAAATCTACAAGATACTGCAAAGCCTCAACAACAAAAAGACAAATAACCCAATTAAACAATGGGCAAAGGATATAAACAGGCATTTCACCAATGGAGACATTCAGGCGGCAAACAGATACATGAAGAAATGCTCACAATCATCAGCCACTAGAGAAACGCAAATCAAAACTACAATGACATATCATCTCACCACAACAAGGCTAGCATTAATCAAAAAAACATAAAATAATAAATGTTGGAGAGACTGTGGAGAGACTGGAACACTTACACACTGCTGGTGGGAATGTAAAATAGTACAACCACTTCGGAAATCGATTTGGCGCTTCCTTAAAAAACTAGAAATAGCAGTACGATACAATCCAGCAATCCTCCTTCTTTAAATATATCCTAGAGAAATAAGAGCCAACACACGAATAGATATATGCACACCCATGTTCTCTGCAGCACTGTTCACAACAGCAAAAAGATGGAAACAACCTAGGTGCCCATCAACAGACGAATGGATACATTACAGTATATTCACACGATGGAATACTATGCAACGATAAAGAACAATGAGGAATCCATGAGACATCTTATAACACGGATGAATCTGGAAGGCATTATGCTGAGTGAATTTAGTAGCTTGCAAAAGGACAAATATTGTATAAGACCACTATTATAAGAACTCAAGAAAAGGTTTAAACACAGAAGAAAACATTCTTTGATGGTTACGAGGGTGGGGAGGGAGGGAAAGGGGTATTCACTAACCAGACAGTAAGACAAGAATCATCTCAGGTGAAGGGAAGGACAGCACTCACAACACGGGAAGTCAGCACAACTGGACTAAACCAACAGCTAAGAAGTTTCCTGAATACAACTAAACACTTTGAGGAACAGAGTAGTAGGGGTGGGGGCCTGGGGGTCATGGTTTCAGGGGATATCGACGTCAACCGGCATAACAAAGTTTATTAAGAAAATGTTCTGCATCCGAATTTGGTGAGTGGCTTCTGGGGTCTTAAAAGCTAGCTAGCGGCCATCTAAGATGCATCAATTTGTCCCAACCACCTGGAGTAAAGGAGAATGAAGAACACCAAAGACACAAGGAAAATATTAGCCCAAGAGACAGAAAGGGCCACCCACATAAACCAGAGATTCCATCAGCCTGAGACCAGAAGAACTAGACGGTGCCCAGCTACTACCAATGACTGCCCTGACAGGGAACACAACAGAGAGTCTCTGATGGAGCAGGAGAAAAGTAGGGTGCAGAACTCAAATTCTACTAAAAAGACCAGACTTAATGGTGTGACTGAGACTGCAGGGATCCTGGAAGACATGGTCCCCAGACTCTCTGTTGGCCCAAAACTAAAACCATTCCCGAGGCCAACTCTTCAGACAATGATTAGACTGGACGATAACACAAAATGATACTCGTGAAGAGTGTGCTTCTTAGCTCAAGTAGATACATGAGACTAAATGGGCAGCTCCTGTCCGGAGGCGAGATGAGAAGGCAGAAAGGGAAAGGCGCTGGTTGAATGGACATGGGAAATCCGGGGTGGAAAGGAAGAGTGTGCTGTCACAGTATAGGGAGAGCAACTAGGGTCACATAACAATGTGTGTATAAATTATTGTATGAGAAACTAACCTGAATTGTAAACTTTCACTTAAAGCACAACTTTAAAAAAAAGAAAGAAAATGCAAATTCCTGGACCATAGCACTATGTACATTAGTATATATGTACTAAAACATAATATGTACACTAATCTGTTAGCACTAGAAAACCCTATGGGGCAGTTCTACTCTGTCTATAGGGTTGCTATTATCGGAATCAACTGGACAGCACGCACACACACACGAACACACAAAACCTGTTCTTCAGGCCCTGTACTCAGTATTTTCATAGATCTTGCTTCTGTATTCTTTTACTCCTCAAGAGTCAGAAAGAAAGAAACTATTACTCCCATTTTATTAAGGAAAAAACTGAGGCTAAGAAAGGCAGGTGAATTGCCCAAGGTTAAACAGCTGTAAGTGTTACAGATGGGACTTGAACCAAAGTTCTAAAGTCAAATCGTATACTTTTTTTTGACGCCACTCTCATTTTATGTAACTCACCAAAAATGTCAGAAGACGTAAAGGACCATAAATTTCCTGGTTTGATTTTTTATATTTCCCCTCAAAACTTTACAAAGCCTATTAAACTAAAAACGGTAAAACACTGAAAAAACAGAATTTAGAACTTCTAAAAATCCTAAAGAGATTAACAGAAACGTGCTAGATTATTTAGCTAAATGCTTTAAGCAACACTGCAAAGAATTTTAAAATATTCTATTTGCAACATTTTCACAAGTTTAAAAATGGTTTTAAATGCAATGCACCACGTAAACCACCAGAGGGAGCTTTGTATTTAAAGTCAAAATCCACAAATGCCTTCAGAAATCTCTTGTCAATAGGTGTGCTTTTAACAAGTTCTAATTGCACTGTGTAAACCCTGGTAGTGTAGTGGTTAAAAGCTATGGCCACTAACCAAAAGATCAGTTCTACTCTGTCCTGTACGGTCGCTGTGAGTCGGAATTGACTCCACAGCAACGGGTTTGGTTTTCTGGTTTACTCACACTGTACTGGAAGAATTTATTTGATTGGCAATAATTCAGAATGATAATTATGTACATTAATATACGGAAATCACTGATATAAGGGCTCAGTACAGCCAGAGCAGGAATTAGATAGGACTAGACTTCCTACCCGTATGACTCCGAAGTCTTGATCTCCTCATCGGTAAAATGGGAGCTATGCGACTGGGAGTTATGCTAGACAGGTACGTGAGGAGCTGCAAATTCACAGAAAGGCAAGGGCCAGGCAGAAAACAGAATGAAGTGAGCCAGACAGGGCCTGCGGCAAACAAGAACACACGCACTCCCTCTAAAGGCAATAGACACACTCAGCTCCAAAAGATTACAGCCATGTATTATCCCACCTTCTTTCTGAATTTTTCAAAAGAAGCTGGAAATGCAGACTTTCTAATTAAACTCTCCCAACTGATAATTATTGGCTACTATTTGTTTTTTAAGTATCATGTGACCCAAGTAAAATTTCTCTACAGGCTGAATGTGGCCTGTGAGCTGCCAGTTTACAATCTTTGCTTTCTATTTATGCTGCCCTGTAATTCTCCAACATCCATCCTATAGATAAGGAAAAGAGCAAAGAATTTGTTAAAGTTAACGCAAGTCCCAAAAGTAGAAGCGAGATTCAAATCCAAGACTGAATGCCCAGGCTACTTCCACTATAATATACCGCCTCTCTTACGAGGAGCCCTGGTGGCGCACTGGTTAAGAGCTCTGCTGCTAACCAAAAGGCTGGCAGTTCAAATCCACCAGCCGATCCTTGGAAACTCTATAGGGTAGTTCCACTCTGTCCTATAGGGTCACTATGAGTCAGAATTTACTCAACAGCAATGGGTTTGGGTTTGGGTTTCTCTTAGGAAAACAGGAAACCCTGGTGGTGTAGTGGTTAAAAGCTACTGCTGCAAACCAAAAGGTCGGCAGTTCGAATCCACCAGGCACTCCTTGGAAACCCTACGGAGCAGTTCTACTCTGTCACTATGAGTCAGAATCAACTCAACGGCAATGGGTTTGTTTTTTTTTTTTTTTTTATAGGAGAAACAAGTAAGAAAACAGACTTAAAATCTGAAAACTGCCCAGAGCTATATAAACATAAAGTGATGATGTGATTATTAGAGGAAAAAGAGAAACAAAACTACTAGTATGAACTGTCTGTGGGAGTCAGCTGAGAATGAAGGTTAAGTCAGATAAGTTATTTCACCTTTTCAAGCCTAAACTTGTTCACTGATAGAGGACAACAACGGCCCCTATTTTGGAGTCAACAGAATAAAATGAGATAATGTTATAAAGCACTTAGCACTGGGCCTGGCACAGAGTAAGAGATAGAAAAGTCTTGGTTACTATTATTATGCCTACTCACTGCCAACTACAAATATCAAACTTTTCATTTCATTGTTATTTTGCCCCTAAAAAAGAGGGGGACATCCAAAGACTTCTCCAAAAGAGTAAAAAAAGATTCTACAGACTGGGAAAAAATTTTTGGCTATGACATATCCAACAAGGGTCTAATCTCTAAAATTTATAGAAAACTTCAATGCCTCCAAACAAAAAGACAAACAATCCAATTTAAAAAAGGGCAAAGGACATGAACAGAAACTTCACCAAAGAAGACATTCAGGCAGCTAATAAACACATAAAGAGATGCTCACGATCATTAGCCATTCCAAAAAAAAAACAAACCAAACTCGTTGTCATCAAGTCAATTCTGACTCATAGCGACCCTACAGGACAGAGAAGAACTGCCCCATAGGATTTCCAAGGAGCATCTGGTGGATTGGAACTGTCAACCTTTTGGTTAGCAGCCACAGCTCTTAACCACTATGCCACCAGGGTTTCCAACCATTAGCCATTAGAGAGATGCAAATCCAAACTACAATGAGATACCATCTCACCTCAACAATAGCAGAATTAATCAAAAAAACAGAAAATAATAAATGTTGGCAGGTTGTGGGGAGACTGGAACACTTATACATTGCTGGTGGGAATGTAAAATGGTACAACCACTGTGGAAAATGGTATGTACTTCCTTAAAAAGCCAGAAATAGAAATACCATATGATCCCAGCAATCCCACTCCTAGGTATATACCCTAAAGAAGTTTAAGAGCCATGACACAAATACATATAAGCACATCCACGTTCACTGCAGTATTTTTCACAACAGCAAAAAGACAGAAACAACCTAAGTGCCTATCAACGGATAAATGGATAAACAAACTGTGGTACATAAACACAATGGAATACTATGCAAAGATAAAGAATAACAACTAATCTTCAAAACGTCTCACAACATGGATGAATTTGGAGGATATTATGCTGAGTGAAATAAGTCAGTCACAAAAGGACAAATACTGCATGAGACCACTATTATAAAAAAAAAACAAGAAAAGGTTTACACATAGGAAAAGAAAATTCTTGGTTGGTTACCAGAGATGGGAGGAGGAGGGAGGGAAAATCACTAGCTAGAGGGAAGACATGTGTTGATACTGGTGAAGGGAAAAGCAAAACACAACATGGGAGAAATCAGCACAACATGACCAAGGCAAGGGAAGACACTGAAAGAACACAAGAATAAAGGGCAACTACGATAATTACTATAACATAGACAATCCTGCAACAATAGTATTAACAAACAATAATTTACAAATAGATACATAGGTAGATAGGTATGCTAAAGAAGTGTACAAAAGTGTAAGGGAGCACAGGCGCAGATATAGGTTTGGTTGCGGACATTTCTACATACATAATTGTAGGTGATGCAGGTATATTAATATAGACAATAGAGCACACGAGGGGCATAGTCATGAAACTTCTTAGACATACCCAAACACCTCGGAGGACAAAGTTCCTAGGCTCAAAGGTGAAGTACCATAGACTTGGGGAACATCTACATCAATCAGCACAACATAAGTCATAAAGACAATGTTCTGCATCCCACTTTGGTGAGCAGCGTCTGGGGTCTTAAAAGCTTACCAACAGCCATCTAAGATACAACTGTTGGTCTCTTCCTATCTGGAGCAAAGGAAAGTGAAGAAAACCAAAGACTCAAGGGAACAATTAGTCCAAAGAACTAACAGGCCACATGACTACAGCCTACATGACCCTGAGATCAAAAGAACTAGACGGTGCCCGGCTACCATTATGGACTGCTTTGAATAGGATCACAACAGAGGGTCCCAGACAGAGTGGGAGAAAAATGTAGAACAAAAACTCAAATTAACAAAAAAGACCACACTTACTGATCTGACAGAGACTGGAGGAACCCCTGAGACTATGGCCCTAAGACACCTTCTGACCTGGAAGTGAACCCATTCCCAGAGACCACCTTTCGGCCAAACAACAGACAGGCTCATAAAATAAACAACACTCGAGAGGAACGTGCTCCTTAGATCAATCAATTATACAAGATCAAAAGGGCAATATCTGCCCAACAGCAAAGATAAGAAGGCAGGAAGGGATGGAAAATCCAGGCGAAAGTAAACGGGGAAACGAGGGCAGAAATGGGGAAGTGCTGACACATTGTGGGGAATACAACCAATGTCAAGGAACACTTCATGTACAAACTATAGAATGGGAAACTAATTTGCTCTGTAAACTTCCACCTGAAGCACAATAAAAAACTAAAAAAAAAAAAGAGAGAGAGAGAGAGAGAGAGAAGGGGAATCATTTGTGTTTGTGTGTTTACATGTATGTTGGCAGGGGGTGAGGAGGTTCCACACAGGGAGTCTCATAAAATGAACTCAAAAGTTCCTTCCAGGTCTAACTATGAGCAAAAAAGTTCCTCATATTCAATAACATCACTATGTCTCATGAAATGACTCAATCGGACACATGCAATTTATCCATAACAGAAATCTGATCCCGTAAATTCAAATGCACTATAAAAAGCCTTATGAAATTAAAATGGCTTTTTAATGACAATTGATCCCGAAATAAAATGTACATTTTTGAATGCTTTTTCCCAAACTTCTAGGCTTCCCTTTGCTGAAAATCTATTAAGACATGAGAAAAGATGCTACAGAAACCCCCATCCTAGAACCTTACCTGAAAAGCATCTGTTTCAGCATCCGATTGGCTGTCACAACTCTGGGAAGGCGGCCAGTGGACAGGGAATGGAGTTCCAAGTTGGAAGAAATGAGCTGGGTTGTCATGTCTGTGTCTGCAGCTGTCCCAGCACCACAACAACTAAAAAAACATGATTAGAAACTTAGCTGAAATTCAATTACCACAAGGCACAATTAGAAGTGAAGCTTCTTGGATAACTTCCATGAAGTTCAGGTACACAAAGATGTTTTGAGTACTATGTAGGAACTGTTAACTGTTCTGTCTAACCAATCTTACAATAAGCATTAAAATTGAAAATGTTCATCTACTTATACACAAGTACACTCTTTGTGGCTCAATGGAACATTTCAAGTCATTAGTTTCTGTGCTCCTAACAGAGCATGCATTTTACTGATCCTACAAATATATCCAAATTTTACAAAAGAACACGGTGTTCTTAAAAATCTTGCAATTTAAGGAACCTTGACGACACAACAGTTAAGCGCTCAGCTACTAACTGAAAGGCCGGCAGTTTGAACCCACCCAGCAGCTCCAGGGAAGAAAGACCTGGAGATGTGTTCCAGGGTTTTGAACTAGTTTGAACCAGGTCAGTAATGGCTGATAAAAGCAAAACTAGGATAGACCCAAATTTTTACGACTTGGGTGATCCAGAACAATAACTAGAATGGGAAAAATTACAGGTTGAAGCCCTGGAATGGGAGACTTAAAACGAGCGTAATAAGCCCTTTAAAGAGCCTGACGTGAGACTGGATTACTGGCAGGACTGTGAAGAGCGACACACATTCAAAGTGGCACGGTCGGCTGCCATCTTTGAGCAGGGCACCACTGTTTGCGACTCTGCTCAAAATCTGACACACAAGAGATTTGCTTGTTACACAACACGTGTGCTGCCCTTGTTTTCGAAGAGGATGATCAGGTTTTTAGCAGGGCTTCAACCCGCAATTTTTCCCATTCTGGTTTACCCAAATTTTAAAAATTCGGGTCTGTTCAAGTTTCACTTCCTCAGCCATGACCGAACCAGGAAGAACTGGTTGGAAGCTCTGACCTGCTCCCAAAAAGATAACAGCCTAGAAAACCTTGTGGGGCCCCCCCGAGACTATAGCCCCCGAACACCTTCTAATTCAGAAATGAAGCCACTCCCAAAGTTCACCTTTCAAAGATTAGACAGCCCTATAAAACAAACAATAATACGCGCTAAAGAACTTGCCTCTTAGATCAACCAAGTATATGAGACCAAACGGGAAACACCTACCCAAAAGCAAAAACGAGTAGGCAGGAAGGGACAGGAAAGCTGGGTAAATGGAAACAGGGAACCCTGGGTGGAAAGGAAAAGAGTACTGACGCATGCAGGGATTGCAAACCAATGTCATGAAACAATTCGTGTATAAATTTTTGAATGAGGAAACTAATCTGCTCTGTAAACTTTCACCTAAAGCACAATTAACAAAAAAAGAAAGAAAATCTTATGGGCCAATTCTACTCTGTCACATGGGGTCACTATGAGTCAAAATTGACTTGATGGAACCTAACAACAACAACACATCCTTACTATGGAGGAATAAATAATTGTAAAAAAGCATAAGGAAGCTTCAAATGTATTCATGCACAAAGATATTAAAAATATATATAAATGAAAAATCTTGCAATTCAACATTTATCAAATATTTGCCAAGTACCACTCATCGTACAAGTGCTGGAAAAAAAAAAACACAGTCCTGGCACAGGAATTCAAAGATGAGTGGAGAAGACATAGGTAAACAAAAATTATAATACACCATATAATATGATACAGTAGCACTGGTACAAAACCTTATGAGAAAGAGAGCAATTAATTCTGATCTTTGAAAGGAAGTGACACACGAGCTAAGTTTGGAAAGATAAAAAGACTCTACACACAGAGAAGAGGGAAAGAACACTTCTAAGCAGAGGGGCTGGCACAAGCAAGCGTAAAAAATGTTTGGAGAATATACTGTACATAAGGGGTATCAGGACACTTCCAGCGTAACTGTAGCATGGGGTGATGATAGTTGAAAAACAGAGTTAAACATAAGCTGTTGTGAGATTGTGCAAGGCCTTAAATATCATGCTCCACAGTTTTAACTTTATTCTAAAAGCTGGGTGGAAATGTGAAAAGTCTCCTGAAAAGTTTTTAAAGACATAAGGGACATAATCAGATCTGTACTTTAAAAGTCTAATATGGCAGAGGAGTAGACAATAAAAAGGAGGAGAGACCCACACAGAGAGACAATTTAATGACAACTAAGATAGTTCAATTGAGGGAAAAAAACCTGAACTAAGGCCTTACCAGTAGAAAAGCTAGGAGGGAATGGATTTAAGAGGCACGTGGAAGGCAAAACCAGCCATCAATAAATTAGAGACTGAAGCAAAGAGAGGACTTGAAGTTGCCTAGCTTAGGTGACAGGGTAGATGAAAATTCCAATAAGGGAGACAGAAAATACAAGTTGAACATTAAGTTTTAGTAAGGAAAGTAGTAAGTTCAATTTTGGCCCTGTCAGTTTCTACTTCCATAAAGATTACAGCTAAGAAAACCCTATGGAGCAATTCTACTCTGTCACATGGAGTCCCTAGGTCAACGGCACCCAGCAACAACAGAATATTTGAAAATACACAAGCTATTCACACTAATCAACACTTACTAAATGTTAGGCGATATGAAGTGTATTTTTGAACAGTTCTTATCAGCAACAACCATTCCTTCAGTTGCCCTTGTATCTGCTCCAAGAACTATGCCATCCTATTAAAAAAAAAAAAAAAAGTTTTGAAATAATTTTAGATATATAAATCACAGCTCTCTAGTCTAGTTCAGGGAAAACAATAATGTTGGCCATCCCCTGCTCCCCCAACCCCACACCCCAGCCAAATCTCCTGTCAAAAATATTGTGCCACACTAAACCTTATTAGTTGAATCCTGAGTAGGTGGTAGGAAATGCCATCCCCATTTTCAGATTTTAAAAATAAGGTTCAGAGATTCAGTGAACTCCTTATAAATCACAAAGCTAATCTAGGCAAAGTCTGGACTAAGACCCAGAAATCTTTCCATTAAAAAGAGCCACCTCTGTCAATTTCTTTTTAAAACGTTCCATTCTTTATCTTTCACAACAGTAATCATTATCTCTTTTGACCCTTACAACAATTTAAGGCAGGAGTTATTATCTCCATTTGCTGGATAAGAAAAGGGTGGCTGTGAAGAGAGAAGTGGCTGCCCGAGGTTGGAAGTAGCACAGAAGTGACCCCAGATGAGTAGCCCCAAATCTTCTGTTCTCCGATTATATCATCCTGTTTCCTACAGCAGTAACTTAAAACAAAGAAGTAGATTGCCCCCCGTCAATAACTGCAAACACAGAAAAGAAAATGAAGTGTTAACAAACACACATAATCCAGCGACAAAAGCAATCGCTCCAACGGGCCTTTTCCTAATGTACTCTGTAACATCAGCCCTTCCTGATCGGGCAAGGGGCGGTAAAGGAAACTAAGCAGTCTAGGTCCTGTTAACAACTCAGTCATTTCTGCTCCAGCTTACCTTATAGACGACCCCCGCGATGGTCGTGCCAGTTTTCCGGGCTGCTGGAAGCTTGTAACCTTTCTTTGCAAACTCGGCTTCCAAGCTGGCATTCCTAAATTCAAAAGAAAAAATAAAGTACTGAAGGGCAGGACCACACTGGGCCGCAGTGGCACGAGAAGTACTTAATAGAGAACTCAGGAAAAAAAAAACTACTATTTCCTTTCTCGCCCATCTGTCCACTGAATCCTCCCAATATCAGGGGTATAGTCCCCGTTTTTTAGAGAAAAGTGCCTAAAGAAGGGCTGCGATTCGTCTAAGGAGACAGTGTCCGAGGGAGCTGGGGAGGTGGGAGGGCTGACCCGGCATCAAGAGAAGCCCACGCTCAGGCCCAGATTCCCCTGAGTCACTCGATCGCAGGCCCCGTAGTCCCCCTAACACTCGGACTTTCCAGATCAGGCCGCGGCAAAGCTCCGACCCGGGCACCTCACTCCAACTCCCGCCCCGTACTTGGCCCCACAGCAGCCGCACCTGCGGCAGTTATCAAAAGAGAAACCTCCAACCGGTCGCTCATACACCGACACAGCTGCCATCTTCCCAAATAAGCACTTCCGGGCCGAAGGCGGGGACAAACAAAAAGAGCCAAGCACTTCCGGCACCGCCGATGACTTGGGCTGATAGGGCGGGGCGAGCTCCGCTCCAGGGCGTTTGGTCTCAGAGTGCTGGACTCATAGACGAGCCCGGAGATATTTGCAGTATTTCGCCCCCAGTGGCAGGGAGGACACCTTACGCCCGGAGCAGGAAAAGGACTTGTACAAGGTGGACAGACCAGAGACCAGGTCTCCAGCCGCCCAGACCAGATCTGTTTTTATCATTAATTCAGCTCCGCTGTGACGCGGAAGGGAAGGGCATGGGCTTCGGAGACAGACACAACCAGGTTCCAGGCCAAGCTCCACTATCTCCTTACAGTGAGCAAGTCAGCTTGACTCTCTGAATCTCAGTTTCTTCCACTGTAAAATAGAGATGACTCCTATCTCAAAAAACTTCCGTAAAATGGCCAACAAGCACATGAAAAGGTACTGGATATCATTAGTTATTATGGAAATAGAAATCAAAACTACAATGAAATGTCACTTCACAAATGTTGCTGTTGCTAGGTGCCGTAGAGTCAGTTCTGACTCAACGCCCATGCATACAACAGAACAAAACACCACCAGGTTCTACACCATCCTCACAATCATTACTATGTTTGAGCCCATCGTTGCAGCCATTGTGTCAGCTCATCTTGTTGAGGATCTTCCTCTTTTTTGCTGACCCTCTACCTCACCAAAGATGCTGTGGGACAGGGCAGTGTTTTGTTCTGTTGTAAATGGGTTTGCTGTGAGTCAGAACTGACTCGATGGCCCCTGACAACAACTGCTTTACCAAGCATGATGTCCTTCTTCTCCAGGGACTGGTCCTTCCTGAGAACATGTCCCGAGTATGTGAGACAAAGTCTCACCATCCTTGCTTCTAAGGAGCATTCTAGCTATACTTCTTCCAAGATAGATTTGTTCGTTCTTCTGGCATTCCATGGTATATTCACTATTCTTCACTGACACCATAATTCAAAGGCATCAATTCTTTTTTGGTCTTCCTTATTCATTTCTAGCTTTTGCATGCATATAAGGCGACTGATGGTACCATGGCTTAAGTCAGGCACACCTTAGTCCTCAAAGTGACATTTTTGCTTTTTAACACTTCAAAGAGGTCTTTTGCAGCAGATTTGCCCAATGCAATATGTCGTTTGGTTTCTTGACTGCTGCTTCCATGGGCATTGATAGTGGATCCAAGTAAAATGAAATCCTTGACAACTTCAATCTTTTTTCCATGGATTATGATGTTGCTTATTGGCCCAGTTGTGAGGATTTTTGTTTTCTTTTTGTTGAGGTGTAATCCATACTGAAGGCTGTGGTCTTTGATCTTCATCAGTAAGTGCTTCAAGTTCTCTTCACTTTCAGCAAGCGCGGTTGTATCATCTGCATAATGCAGGTTGTTAATGAGTTTTCCTCCAATCCCGATGCCCGGTTCTTCTTCATATACTCCAGCTTCTCCGATTATTTGCTCAGCATACAGATTGAACAGGTATGGTGAAAGGATACAACCCTGATGCACACCTTTCCTGACTTTAAACCATGTAGTATCCTCTTGTTCCATCCAAACAACTGCCTCTTGATCTATGTGCATGTTCCTCATGAGCACTATTAAGTGTTCTGGAATTCCCATTCTTCGCAATGTTATCCATAATTTGTTATGATCCACACAGTCGAATGCCTTAGTATAGTCAATAAAACACAAGTAAATATCTTGCTGGCATTCTCTGCTTTCATCCAGGATCCATCTGACATCAGCAGTGGTATCCCTGGTCCTCTTCTTAATCCAGCCTGAATTTCTGGCAGTTCCCTGTCGATATGCTGCTTTTGAATGGTCTTCAGCAAAATTTTACTTGCGTGTGATATTAATGATATTGTTTGATAATTTCCACATTCGGTTGGATCACCTTTCTTGGGAATAGGCATAAATATGGCTCTCATCCACTCTGTTGGCCAGGTAGCTGTCTTCTAAATTTCTTGGCATAGATGAGTGAGCACTTCCAGCGCTGCATCCGTTTGTTGAAAAATCTCAATTGATATTCCATCAGTTCCTGGAGCCTTGTTTTTCACCAATGCCTTCAGTGCAGCTTGGACTTCTTCCTTTAGTACCATTGGTTCCTGATCATATGCTACCTCTTGAAATGGTTGAATATTGACCAATTCTTTTTGGTATAATGACTCTGTGTATTCCTTCCATCTTCTTTTGATGCTTCCTGTATCATTTAATATTTTCCCCATAGAATCCTACACTATTGCAACTCGAGGCTTGAATTTTTTCTTCAGTTCTTTCAGCTAGAGAAATGCTGAGCGTGTTCTTCCCTTTTGGTTTTCTATCTCCAGGTCTTTGCACATGTCATTGTAATACTTTGTCTTCTCAAGCCGCCCTTTGAAATCGTCTGTCCAGTTCTTTTACTTCATCATTTCTTCCTTTTGTTTTAGCTACTTGACGTTCAACAAGTTTCAGAGTCTCTTCTGACATCCATTTTGGTCTTTTCTTTCTTTCCTGTTTTTTTATTGACCCCCACGTGTCTGTCAGTTTGTCATACTATGGGGGCTTGCATGTTGCTGTGATGCTGGAAGCTATGCCACCGGTATTCAGACACCATCAGCGTCCCCCATGGCAGACAGATTTCAGCTGAGCTTCCAAACTAAGACAGACTAGGAAGAAGGAACTGGCAGTCTACTTCTGAAAAGAATTAGCCAGTGAAAACCTTATGAATAGCAGCAGATTTTCAATTAGGACGGCTATAATACAAATAAATAAATAAATAGTGTTATCCAAGATGTGGAGGGATTGGAACCCTCATACATTGCTGGTGGGAATGTAAAATGGTGCAAGTGCTCTGGAAAATAATGTGGTAGTTCCTCAAAAAGTTAAATACAGAGTTAACATATGACCCAGCAATTCCATTCCTAGGTATTTACCCAAAAGAATAGAAAGCATATTGTCTTAGTTGAGTGCTGCTATAACAGAAATACCACAAGTGGATGACTTTAACAAACAGAAATTTATTCTCTCACAGTTTAGGAGGCTAGAAGTCTGAATTCAGGGTGTCAGCTCCAGGAGAAGTCTTTGTCTCTCCATTGGCTCTGGAGGAAGGTCTTTGTCATCAATCTTTTCCTGGTCTAGGAGCTTCTCAGCACAGGGATCCTGGGTCCAAAGGACACGCTCCACTCCTGGCTCTTTTTGCTTGTTAGTAATGAGGTCCCCTTTCCTCTCTGCTCCCTTCTGTCTTTTATATCTCAAAGAAGACTGACTCAACCTCACTATCCTATAGATTGTGTCCTACCTCATTAACATAACTGCCTCTAATCCTGCCTCATTAACATCACAGAGGTTAGGATTTACAACATATAGTTAATTAGATCACAAAATGGAGGACAACCATACAATACTGGGAATCATGGCCTAGCCAAGTCGACACACATTTTTGGGAGACACAACTGAATCCATAAAATGTGTGTTCACAAAAAAACTTGCACACAAATGTTTATAGCAGCATTATTCATTATCTCCAAATAGTGGAAACAACCCAAATGTCTATCAACTCATGAACTGATAAACAAACTGTGGTATATCCATTCAATGGAATATTATAAAAAGAATAAGATACTGATACATGCTGCCACATGAATGAACCTTGAAAAGATTATGCTAAGTGAAAGAAAACAGACACAAAAGGCCATCTATTATGTGATTCCATTTATATGAAATATCCTTAATAAGCAAGTCTTTGGAGATGGAAAGTGGTTTCTGGGGGCTAGGAGGAGGGTAAAATTTGGAGTGGCTTTTTAATGAGTAAAGAGTTTCTTTTTAGAGTGATGAGAATGTTCTTGGAATTAGATAGTGGTGATGTTTGCAGAACACTGTGAATATACTAAAAACCACTGAATTGTATACTTTAAAATGGTTAAAGTGGTGATTTTTATGTTATGTGAATTTTATCTCAATTTTTTAAAAAGACTGCTGTGAGATTTGGTTGTACATGCAACAAATGTCTATCTCAGTATTTAAAATGAAGTGAAATACGAAGAAAACATGAACCTTAATTGTGTCAAATGCAATAAGAAACGATTGTTCATCAGTCTCCATACCCAACGCCATTTTGAAGACAGAAATAAATTATAGATTCAAGTATTGGTTATTTTTATTTAAAAATTGAGTAAATATATCTCAATGCATTTGACATATGATCTATATTTTGTGTCTTAACATTTTGAGGAAAGTATATGACAGATTTTAAAATCTGGCACATAGCAGATGCTTGATAAATAGTAATTATTATTAAAACAGTCATTTAATTTTGTCAACAACCCAAAGAGGTAGATGTATAATTCAACCAATTTTACTGATGGAAATTAAGGCTCATTGAGGTGAAGTGACCTGCACAAATTTGCATAGCAAGTAAAAGACAGCCTCAATGATGGTGGAATGAATGGATTTATTTATTCAAAAAATATTTATTGAGCACCTACTATGTGTCAGGCATGGTTCTAGGTACAAATGAATGAATGGCATTCCAGGTGCCTGGAACCAGTGTCTGTCACAACTATGTGTTCAACAAATATTTGTCAAAGGTTGAATTCCCTTTCATTACTATTCTGGGTCTTTTGTGTGAAATAAGGAGAAGAAAGCTTTGTCCACCCACCTCCATGAGAATCTACTATTGGAAAAGTTTGCATATCTCCTTTGTGACCAACTTTCTGCTTTGGTCAATGCAAAAAAAAAAAAAAAAGTAAAAAGATTTGGGCTCTGCTCTAAAAAAGTCCACTTCCTGATAAGAGTACTGGACTATAGAATCTAGGCAGGAGAAGTCATAATTTGATATGCCCTGAACGCTGCAGGATTCAGAAAATAATTATAGAACGAGTGAGTGCCTCCACAACATTCATCGAACCCTCTCACTGCTGCCCTGGGCTTGGCCTTCAGGGAATGGACACAAAGATGAATTGATGTACTTCCTCCCTCTTGAGCTCACAATCCCAGGGAGAGGAGAAAGTCCCCAGAAAGACTCAGCCCTGTGTGCCAAGGGCTGGACAGAAGGCGGCATGGGGGTGGGAGTGGGGGTGCTGTGGAAGCCTAGAGGCTTGGAAGGAATGAGTGTGAGCTCATCAGAGTGAGAAGGACACTCCAGGCAAGAGGGACAGCATGAGCAGAAGTTTGGGATATAGAAAAAAATAAAACAAAAACCCTGGACACTCATCATTTTCAGGGAGTGTGATGAGTCTCATGTGGCTGCAGGAAAGGAAAGCAGGGTAGACTGTAGACCCCAGGGGGGGGTGGCAGAGCACCTGTGTCCCACCAGAGGGTCTGGGTGGGAGCTAGAGGAGCCAGGGATGCATGTGGGAATGACTCGTGACCGCGGTTTTTCCACAGAGCGTTTCTCTTCTTAATTGGGCTCCTTTGGTATCCTTTTCACATCCAGACTGAGCTGAAAGGCAGCAATGCCTCATCTCATGGCCTCTGGAGGTGGCACAGCAGAGGTGAGCAGGGTCCAGTAGAGGGCGGCCGAGAGCCTCCAGGCAGCCCAGGCAGCCCAGATCTGGCCCGTGAGTCACTGAGCCCATGACCAAGCAAACTCCACTCAGCCCCACACAGCACCAGGCTGCAGCCTCAGTGCCACCAGCCCACCAGCCTTGTTGGGGGCAGCCATGGGCCCGCAGTGCTCAGAGACCCTGCCTCACCATGGCTGCTGCTCCCCCAGGACTGCAGCCCAGCCCAGAATGCCCTCCCCAGGGCCTTGACACAGTCCTACTTAATCCCTGGCAGTGCCACCAAACCCAGTTGACCAGGGATGCCACCACCTCTGCTCTGGCTGTCGCTGTGACCTCAGGGGAGTCATCAGGCTCTCTGTGCCCCAATAACATGGTAACAACCAACATCCCCTGACAGCACCCAGCATCCTAACCACTGTCCTAACCAGTGTCCTAAGCACTTTATATAAAGGGTCTCATGAGATAATCCCACTTAAATGTGCCAGCCATCAGGAAAACAGATGAGCAAGAGACAGATACAGTGAGTGCCTGCCCTCAGGGAGCAGGTAGTCCCTAAAGATCGGGCATCAGTGCCTCACTATACAGATGAGGCAACCCAGGTCCAGAAAGGTGAAGTCACTGGCTCAAGGTCACACAGCGCTAAGTGGCAGAGTGAAGATATAAACCACACCCCTCCCAGCCCCAGACCGGACACCACACAACCTTGCCACTTCCAACAAGTATTGTCCAACTGGAACCCAAGCTCCCATGTTCCTGGGGCTTCACCAGAGCAAAAGCTAGGTTTCCTCCTGCAGGATTCTCATCCCAGGTCAGCTAGTTACCAGCTATGTGATCTTAGGCCAGTCTCTTCATCTCTCTGAATCTGTTTCCTCATCTATAAAATGAGAGAAATTACAATATTTCCCTTACTTCATATGCATCACTGAGACCACCCATTGTAAATTGTAAAGCACTTCATTCATTCATTTAGTGTTTATTAAGCTCCTCCTCAGTGCCATGCTCTGTGCCGGCCCTGGGCTGACCTTCAAGGGGCTGTTGGCCTGGGGAATACATCTCCAGTTCACTGTACTAAGTATCCTAAAGGACACACAGTAGCGTACAGCCATGGAAAAGGCTCCTGAGTCTGCCTGAGGCAGCCAGGTGGGCACCCAAAGAAGCAGGAGTTGCACCAAGACCAGGAGACAAGAGGGCACACCCCAAGTAGAGAGCTCAGCTCTGCATAGCCCCAGTATCACCTGGATTTTTTGAGGGCCCAGCAAGCAGTGTGGGCTGGCAGGGGCTGACTACCCCACCCCCAGTAGGCTGCCCAGGAACCCAGTATGAATCAGGCCCCAGAGGCCCACCCCATCCTCTGTCAGGATACACACTCATTGAGGGTGTCCCCCACAAGAAGACTTGTCCGTCTTCCCACAGCAGGGAAAGCAGCCCATGATGCTCCTGGTTGCTAAGGGAACTGGGCCTTTGTTTTTCCTTCTTCACAAATAAGCTATAAATAGACAGGGCAAACCTGGGTGCCTTCCTTTGCATGAATTAAAGCAGCTGCTCCAGGCCCCAGGGCCCCTGGCACAGCACCCAGGTGCCAAGCCTTCTTGGACGGGCCACAGAAACACAGCTCAGGTGGGAGGGGCACAGAAGGGCACAGGGCAATGTCTCCAAGTGTGGATTCTGCCCACCTGCTCCAGACTCTTCTGGGGTACTCAGCAGATTCTGGGGCCCACCTGAGACCCAGAGACTCTCAATCTCTGTGAGTGGGATCTGGGGATAGGTATTTAACTGCTTAATCCTAGGTAATGAGATGAGCCCTGAAGTTGGCCAACCCCAGATGATGGTGAGAAGGAGTGGGCATCCCTCCCTTCTTCCCATCTGGGGTCTGTGCATGTCACAAGGACACCATGAGAATACTTCCCACTTCCATAGCATGTAAGAACTTATAACTCCTCTCCCCACCCTGTTTAATCATCATGGGTAACATCTACTTATTGAAACTTTTTGATGTGCCTAGCACCATTAAGCATTTTACATGCCACACCCCCATTAATTCTCCCAATCATCCTATGGGGGGAGTGCTGTTATGATTTCCAGCCTTCAGACGGGGAACTAGCAGCTTGCAGAGAGGAGGTGACTGGCCCAAGGTCACACAGCTGGTAAGCAGGGGAGCTGGGATTTGAACTCAGGCCTAACCTGTCCAAAGCCCTTGCTTTTAACCCCAGCCTTTCCTTTCAGTATATCTGATTCTGTTAGTTACCCATGATGAAGGGTTATTAAGGGACCAGGCATGGGCTGGTAGCCACAGAGTGACGAAGGGTCAAAGCTGAGACTTGGACTTGGGTCCCTGGAGGGTAGGCTGCAGGAAGTAGGGTTGTTTTCCCTGAAGAGGGAAAGATTGAGGGAGACACGATTATCTGGTGTGTCAGGGCAGGCTTCCTGGAGGAGGTGAAGCTGAAACAGGGTCTTGAAGGATGCCAGTGGCAAGATGGGGAAAACATTCCAGGCAGAGGGAGCAGCTCATATAAAAGCTTGGAGGTTTGACAGAGAATGTAAGGTCTGCAGAACGGCAGCGAGGTCAGTATGGCTGTGTGCCAGGGGCAGGGGAAGGTAAGATTGGTGAGCTGAGCGGGCCCCAGTTATGAAGGGCCTTGTGGGCTGACTCAGAAGCCTGGGCCTATCCCAAGCACACTGGGGAGCTATGGAAGGCTTTCAGCAGAGACACAACATGACCTGTCTCAGGAAAATGGGCCGCCCACTTGGCAAAGGGAGTTTGAGCAGAGCATGTCGCCCAAGGTCAAGGTGCCATCAAGGCTGCTGGACTGTGGCCACTGGGTGTGTTCTCCATCTGAGCTTTGCAGTGTCCCCCTCTGAACAGGTCCCCCCCAGGCATGGCCAACTCCATCTTATCCATGATTCTAGACCTGTCTGACTCTTCCATGGCTAAGCAAATGCTGCCTCATTCATTCATACATTCCTTAAACAAAAGCTGGTTCTGTCTCTGTCACTGTGCCGGGCCCCTGGAACACAAAGACTCTGCCCTCAGAGGAAATAGATGCAGAAATAACTAAGAAAAAATGTAACCAATGTCACTGAACAATTTGTGTAGTAATTGTTAAATGGGAACTTAATTTGCTGTGTAAACTTTCACTGAAAACACAATAAAATATTATTTAAAAACAAATAACAACTAAGAAAGTTAAGGGATCAGGGTGTTCTGATAGAGACTGCATGGGATAACAAGAAGCTCAAAGGAGAGAGAAAAGTCACCTCCACCAGGGGAAGAAAAGCAGCAGTAAATACTTTAAAGAAGAAGTGAAATTGTAAGCAAAACTCAAAAGATGAGTAGAGGTTGGCTAGTTGGAGTTGCAGGGAGGTGAGAACAGGCATTCCAGAAGGTGGGATCAGTTTGTCTGAGCACTCTTACGGAGGCCTGAAACAGCCTGGCAGGTTGAAGAGCCTGAATAGAGAGGAGTGAGAGGGGAATAGCAAGACGTAAAGGTGGAAAAACGGCAGGGATCGAGGCAGGCCGGGACCGAGGCAGGCAAGGACCGAGGCAGGCAGGACCGAGGCAGGCAGGGTCTGTGAGCCAATTCAAGGGCACTCAGCAGGGCAGTGACGTGACCACATTTGTGTGTTGTGAAAATCAATCTGGCAGCTGGTTGGACAGGGAGAGACTGGAAACAAGGAGAGCAGGGAGGGAAATATGGCCATGGATCAGAGGAGAGGATGCCAGCCTGAATTAGGGTGGTAGCAGTGGCGATGACAAGAAGGCAACAGTCTCAAGAAATATTATAGAAGGTCATACAGACAGAACATGGTCAAAAGTTGGATGTGGGGAGCAAGGAAAGGAAGATCAACGTTGTTCTCCAGGTATCTGACTTGGGTGGCAAGATGGATGGCGGCACAAAGGTCCACATGGGTTCTCTTGGGGCAGATTATATTTGAGTTCCAGAATTGACCATGTGGGCCTGGAGCTCAAGAGAGGGATCTGGGCTGGGGGAAGAGATGTAGGAGTTCTCCAACAAGCAAGACAACGACAGAAATGCATCCATAGGAACATTCTCATCTATCTCACTATTTTCACTACCAAACCTAACAGAAACTTTTTTTCCATGCTAATACTCCGTGTTAGCGATGATGGGATGTTGGGATGAGATGAGTACTTTCATAGTTTGCTAACGGGAGTGTAAAGTAGTATAAGCTTTCTGCAAAGCCATTTGCCAGAATATTTCAAGATTCTTGAAGAAGTTCAGAACATTTGGCCTAGGACAAAGGTTGATGTGTGGATCATTGTAGCTTGTTTTATAATGGTGAAAATCTGGAAACCACTTTAATGCTAAGCAACAGGAGAATGGCTAAATAATTTATGATGGAATATATGAGGCCATTAAAATTGTGTTTTCAATGCATGTTTAATGACACAGAAGAAAGGGTGAGGAAAGGGCACAAAAAAATGGTTCCAGCTTTATAATGTGTGTTGAGTGCATTACATACGTAAGAAAAAACATCTTATTGTTAATAGCGTTAACTCCTCACTGATGGGATACCAGGTTATTCTTATTTTTCCCTTCATGACTCTCGGAATTTTTTTCCAAATTTTCTATTCTACCATATTCATTTTTTAAAAATTTATTGTGGTAAATACATATAACATAAAATTTGCCATTTTAATCACTTTTAAGTGTATGATCCAGGGGTGTTAATTATATTCACAATGTTGTGCAGCCAACACTAGCATCTATTTCCAAAACTTTTTCATCACCCCAAACAAAAACTCTGTACCCATTTCACAATAATTCCATATTGTCCTTCTTCCCGGAGCCCTGGTGGCACAGTGGTTAAGCACTCAGCCGCTAACCAAAAGGTTGGCGATTCAAACCCATCAAATACTCCAAGGGAGAAAGATGTGGCAGTCTGCTTCCGTGAAGATTTACAGCCTTGGAAACCCTATGGGGGCAGTTCTACTATCCTATAGGGTTGCTATGAGTTGTAATCAACTCGATGGCAATGGGTTCTCCTTCCCGCAGCCCCTGTGTCATTGATTGAATTGTGTCTCCCAAAAATATCTGTCAACTTGCCTGGGTCATGATTACCAGTATTGTATGATTGTGTAATCTGATGTGATTTCCTTACGTGTTGTAAACTCTATCACTATGATGAGATTATATGTGATCTCCTTATGTGTTGTAAATTCTGTCACTGTGATGAGGTTATACTAATGAGGTTGACAAGATTAGATGGTGCCTTAATGTAATCTCTTTTGAGATATAAAAGAGAGAAGTGAGCAAAAACACATGGGAACCTCATACCACCAAGAAAGCAGTGCCAGGAGCAGAGCACATCCTTTGGACCTGAGAGGTTCCTGTGCAGAGAAGCTCCCAGACCAAGGAAAGACTGATGCATTACAAGGACCTTTCTCTAGAGCCGAGAGAGAAAGAAAGCCTTTTCCTGGAGTTGATACCCTGAATTTGGACTGTGAGAGAATAAACTTCTCTTTGTTAAAGCCATCCACTTGTCGTATTTCTGTTAGAGTAGCTCTAGATGACTAAGACACCCTGGTAATCTGTAATCTACTTTCTGTCTTTATGCATTTGCCTATTGTAGATATTTCATATAAGCGAAATCATTCAATATTTGTCCTTTTGAGTCTGGCTTATTTCACTTAGCATAATGCTTTCTAAGTTCATCCATGTAGTAGCGTGTATCAGAATTTCATTCATTTTTATGGCTGAATAGTGTTCTGTTGAAGGTATGTACCACATTTTGTTTATCCATTCATCTGTTGATGGACACTTGGGCTGTTTCTACCTTTTGGCTATTGTGAATAATGCTGCAGTGAACATTGGTGTATAAGTATCTGTTTGAGTCTCTGCTTTCCTATATTTTGAGTATCTACCTATGAGTGGAATTGCTGGGTCTATGGTAGCTCTATGTTTAACTTTTTGAGGAACCCACCAGCATTGAGACAAACAGTATCTTGTGCCCCCCTAATGTCATGACCTGAGGAGGACACAGCATCACTTACAAGTAACTCCTTCGAAAAAGTGCTTAACTTGAATACAATCATGAGGAAATCATCGGACAAGAAAAACTGAGGAACATTCTTCAAAACAAGTGGCCTTGACTCCTTACAAAAGATGAAAAAAAGGCCTGGAGGACTGTTCTGGATGGAAGGAGTCTAAAGAATTGTGACAAGTGGTTGGTATCATGGACTGTGGTAGCCATTGTTTTTCTTGGTTCCCCTTCTGGTTATGGGCTCTGCTCTCAGTGCACCAGGGTAGTCACATGACCCAGCTAGGCCAATCAGAATATTTCCCTGCAATTGTTCTATTGGCCTTGGAGACAGGGGCTCTCTTCCATGGCTAAACTGGAGCTGCTGGTAGTCATGTCCCATGGAGGAGCCTGATCCCCACAGTGGGGGTGAGAACAATAGGCAGAGAAGCAGAAAGGAAAAGACAACCAGAAACAAGGCGAGAGGAAGTCCTGGTGGTGTGAGTCCCTGCTTCCAGTTTCCGAGACACCAACTCCTCATCTCACCCTTGAATGCTGCGAATCACTCCCAGGCTAGGACCCCATCCTTGCCCCTTTTTTTAAAGCCAGTTTCAGCTGGGTTTCTGTCATTGGCAGCCAGAAGAGCCCCGGGTAATATAGTTGGAATAGGAGCATCTGAAGGGAGCCTGAAGCCTGAAGTGACTACCTTGGGAACAGAAGAGGCAGCTGACGAGGGTCACTCAGGGAGCTGCCAGGTGGGCCAGGAGACCTGCTGAGATGAGGTAGGAGGCCTCGACTGCCCTGGGCCCCTGGGCAGACTCTGTGCTCCCCAGTAGTGCTTGGCAGCTCAAGCATACAGACAGAGTAGGTGACGGATTGGCCCAAGTTCAGCATTTGATAGGCAAGAAAGATGAGTGTTGGAGCCAGGAGTCCAAGAGAATCTGGATGGAGGCAATACCATTGCAGGGAAACAGTTGAGGGGCTGAGGGCTGAGTGATAGCCATAGCACTGAGAAGCCAGCGCAGGGAGAATGGGGAATGGTGCATTCAGAGCTGCAGCGAGGGGAAGATTCCAGATGTGGGGCACGTCTATAGGATGACAAGTCCCAAGCGTGGCCGTGGAAGTGGGTGCTTGACATGGAATGGAGCTTCAGTCCACCCCCCTGTGAGACAGGCATGCAATTGCTAGGTCCATCCAGCCACTTGGACAACAGAAATGGCCACTCAACTCTAGACCCAAGGGGGCTTGAAGGTCAGCAGGCAGCGAAGGAAGCAGCAGGGGTTAGGTAGGTGGCCGTTAGGGGGCACTTTCTCTCAAAAGCATCAATAGCTTTAATTAATGACCTCACCCCAGGGTGACAGGGCCAGCTGCCTTGTGCTGGATGTTTGGGTACCGGGCACCAGCAGGCCTGGGCATTCTCATTTCACATCTCGTACATTGACATGGAATGATATTAATTATAGTTCAAAGATGAAGAGAAACTCTGTTTCTTTTTGCAACTGCATGAGAAAGGAAAAACCAGGAAGGAATACCCTGATTTTAGGAGGAAAAATCATATGTGTGCCTGCAAGAGTGTGTATGTAAACAGAGAATTACCATACTGTTAGGTATGGTCACCTCCAAGAGAACTGAAAACATATGGTCACATAGGGCAAACAGTGTATGATCTGACTTTATATGAAATATCTAGAATGGGCAAATGCATAGAGACAGAAAGGAGATTAGTGACTACCAGAGGTTGGGAGGATATATATATGTTCATGCAAAAACTTGCACATGAATGTTAATAGCAGCATTCTTCATAATAGTCAAAAACTGGAAATTCCACGTCCTAAGTGTCCATCAACTGATGAATGGATGAACAAAATGTGGTATATCCATACAATGGAATATTATTCAGCCATGAAAAGGAATGAAGTACTCATACATGCTACAACATGAGTGAACCTTGAAAACATTATGCTAAGGGAAAGAAGCCAGACACAAAAGGCCACATACTGTATGATTCTATTTTCATGAAATGCCCAGAATAGGCAAATTCATGGAAACAGAAAATAGATTTCCAGGGGATGGACAGAGGAGGGAGTAGAGACTAACTGCTGACAGGTACAGAGTTTCTTTTGGGGATGATGGAAATGTTCTGGAATTAGATAGTGGTAGATGGTTGCACAACCTTATGAATATACTAAAAACCACTGAAGGGTATGTACACTTTAAAATGGCAAGTTTTATGTTATGTAAAGTATATCTCAACAAACGGAAGCTGCAGGTGGGGGAAAGACTGAGAGTGTGTGTCCCCAGGTCCTCCAAGCCTCTGTGTCCCCATTTGTTATTGAGGGATAGCGTGCATACTGTAAAATGCACAGATTTTAAGGATACAGTGGAATGAGTTTTGACAAACGTGTAACCACTACTCCAACCAAGATACTGAACATTCTATCACCCCAGAAAGTTCCTACATGCCCCTTTCCAGTCAATCCCCCATAAAGGCAACTATTTTCTCATTTTTAAAAATTCTAGAACTTCATAAAGGCAACTATTTTCTCATTTTTTAAAATTCTAGAACTTCATATGGACGGAATCATGCAGTGTGCACACCTCCTTTCTTTTAACTGTCAAATAAGGATGTAGTGGAAGGCCCAGCAGTGCCTCCTTCTGCCCCCAAATATTTCTGAAGCCTTCTTGGGGAAAGGGAAGAAGGTGGGTGCTGATGCCCCTCTGTGGTTTCTCTCTCCAGATCCCTGCTCCCAGTGTGAGAAGACACAACCCAGACTCATTCTATTACCCAAGAAAAAATTATCTTCCCTGGCCCAGAAACAATGGTCAAGAAATCCCACTGGACGTGGCAGGAGCCTGTCTACCCAGAAGTGAGGCGCAGCCACTCTGACGGCCCTCTGAGCCCCTGACTGTGGAAACCCTCAGGGGACTACGGTCCTATCCGTCTGCCAGCAGGAGCGCGACCAGCGCCAACAGCCGGCCCTTCCTTCTGCATTTCCGCTGTCAATCTGCCTGCTGCCCTGGGTTGTTTACTGGAAGCTGGCCTCCCTGCAAAGGTTCAAAGCCCTGGCCCTGGGCACGTCTGCGGCAGGAAGCAGGCCGGGCAGTAATTGGCGGCGCGGCCGTGCTAAGTGGCCAGCACTGTCCCAGTATCTTCCTTCAGCAGTCGCCTTTGAGTCGCTCCGTGCTGACCTTCCAGGCCTGAAGGGACTTCCCGCCAAATGCCGAGCCCGCACCAGGAACAACTTACTTGTTCCCTGAGAAATCTATTAAAAGGTGACAGCAGTTTGGGGGGCAGGTAGCCAGGGGCCCCCAGCACAAGAAGCCTAATGTCTTCCGTTTCCCAAGTGCCATCAGCCGACTCCCGCTGAACATATTGGCTCTGAGGAAACTGAACTAGAACTCTAACTTTTGGGGCCATGGAAAACTGACTTAGAGATGAGAAGAGGTGGCCATCCAGGAGTCCCGTCTGTAGTTTCATGAAGGAGGAGAAGGCAGGATCTGGAGCGCCCCAGACTTGGGTTCCAATCTGCCACTACCACTCTGTGTGACCTTGGGCAAGCCACTTTGCCTCTCTGAGCCTCAGTTTCCATGCCAATAAAGGGGATAAGAAGTTCTACCCCTCTGGTTGGCAAAAAGCAAATGCATGTGAAGTGCCAGGCACATAACAGATGCTCTGTGAGTGTTGCTGGATCAGACGCAGGCTGTATTTATTTCATTTTGCAGCCGAGAGAAGTAAGCCCAAAGTAACCTGCACGTGCATGTCCTGAGTGAGGCCTTGGCTGAGCCATAAGAGTAGCGCTGTAGCTGGAGGAGCTGAGGGCAGAGGGGGACAGGACACAGCAGCCTCTGGATTTCCCTGGGTAAGGAGCTCTTGCAATCTCCTGCAAGGCTCTGGCAGATGAATGAACTAATTAATGAGTTAGCTAATGAATGAATGCCCATACCATTGGTAGACTTGGTACCCTGAATACGGGCCTCCCAAAGATGTTCACATCCTAATCCCCAGAACCTGTGGACCTACTTTACCTAATAAGGGACTTTGCAGATGTGATCAAATTAAGGTACCCCCTGAGAAGTATTCAGAAGGCCTACCAGAATTCTCTTCCAGAATGACAGGAGATTGAAGCATTTATCCACCAACTCTGATCTCCTATTGTTTGAGGGTTACCCCAGGGGTAGAGGTTTAAATCCCACACCCAGGTTTGTGTGCAAGACAGGTGGGCTCCCATGGCATTGGAAAAGACTCTGGGAAAGAAATCAGAAAGACACCCAAAATATGCTTGAAGTAGCATGTGGTCAGCTTGCGTAAGTCACTTTATCTGTGCTGAAATCAGAGGTGGGATGAGGGTACATGCCACAAAGCTCCGGAGGCATTTGCTACAGTCCACCCTTTGCACCATCCAGGTACCTCATGCCCCACAATAAGTCTACTTAGTCAATGAGTCATCAAGTTCATGGCTGACCACAATCTTTATGAAAGATTAAGCACAAGAAGATTAGTGGGAAAAGATACAATCTCCACTGCTGCAAAGTCCCAAGAGTATCATTGATAATAAGTGTCTTTCCCTATCATTCATTATTGGTTTCTATCACTGTTGGCGCTTCAGCTGGTCTAGGTTGCTTACCTGGTGATGCCCCAGACCTTTTTTCCTGAGGGGATCTGGAACCTTGGTTGCCTTCCCTTGTCAGGCTGTAATTGCTGAAATTGCCAGTTCTCCATTATCACCAGGCATGAAAGCACCAAGAGATGCTTTCAGGCCTGGTGAATCCTCCAAGTTCTAGATACACTCCTCTTGTGCAAAAGGTGAATGCAATCAACTACTATTTAAAAGGTTGGCAGGTTGAGGCCACCCACAGGCAACTCAGAAGAAAGGCCAGGAGATCTAATTCCAAAAAAAACATCCATTGAAAACCCTATGGAGCCCAGTTCTACTCTGACACACGTGGGGTCACCATGAGTTGGAACTGATGCGATGGCAGCTGGTTTTTTCCCCTCATTATGCAGCAACTAACCTAGCTCCTCATGATAATCAGTATTGATTACCCCTGCCAGTACAACTCCTTTCCTTACCTTTTTGTTCCTAGGCCAAAGGTGGGTGTGAATAAGCCCTCAGACAGTGGTGCTGGTAGAGGCACTGCAGGCAGGCAAGGCAAACCCATATATGGAGTTGTTATCAGTTCCAGTAAGGAAGAATCATTGCCCCCTCCAGGGTATCAGAGTCTGATGTAACCAACTTGCCACCATGTAGTTGGCTAGTTTCCTCAAACAATGATATCTTATTGAGGGCTCAGAGACCGTCTCTGTTGCTGGCAGAGCAGATGTTCAGCAGCAGCACTATCTAGATCAGCTTTGGTAAGAGGGTGCTCGTGCTCTTGGCCCATGCATAGCCTCTGTCCCCACACCATGGCTACTCCATTAGGGGTCCAAGTAGTGGGTGGTCAAGGACAGAGGCTGGCTCATGTCCTCTGAACAACAATCATGTTCACATAGTTGCTCTGTGCCTCCCCTGCAGCAGATGTCCTCTGATGAGCATTAACATGAGGCATAAATATCTGCGCATCTTCTGCCCATTACCATAAGTCTATCCATGTACCCCTACTCCAGACCTCCTTGTCTCCAATCTTCCAGTCTTGCTCTTTGCCAGACTGACCAACCAGCCAAGACGTTTGTCACTACCGAAGAATCCATATAAATCCTTACTTCAAGCTACTTCTTTCTCCAGACAAATTAGATAACCGCATGCATTGTTCACAGCTCTAGGCACTGGGATGATTTCCTCTCACCACTGGTCCTTCAGGCCAACACCCCCACTCAAATTGGGGCTATATTTGTTAGCAGTCCATTTTTAGATCACATCAACATATTAACCCAATTCACCTGTGCATCAGGCCTGAGTCTCTTCTACCTCCCTCAGAGGCTCAGAGTGAATCCCTCATGTTGAGGCCTTAGGTGTGAGTTGAGAGAGAGACGCCTGTGCAAAAGACATAGGTGCCATCAAAGTCTGAACCTCACAGTCATGTAACCTCTGTCCTCTGATCTTGTTTGGGCCAAACTCCAATGTACTATTTTCATTGTATGATCCAGTGCTACTGCACCCACCTGACCTCATGACATGAAAGATCAGAAAATACCAGCTCATAATAGGTAGCTCAAATCTCATAGTTACTTGATGTCCCATGGTCACACTTCAGTCTCTACTTAGTCCAGTAGGATGCCAGGAGCTGATTTTCTAAGGGTAAGTAGTTCTCTGCTACAGAAGTCACAGACTTGCTCCTAAACCCTAGGGGTCTTGCTATGACTCTCATACCAGTCTGGAAGAAACTGCACAGATATCCTTATCTGCCATGGATACTGTCTTAGTTATCTAGTGCTGCTACAACAGAAATACCACAACTGGATGGTTTTAACAAAGAGAAATTTATTTCCTCACAGTGAAAGTAAGCTAAAAGTCCAAATTCAGGGTGTCAGCTCCAGGGAAAGTCTTTGTCTCTCTGTCGGCCTTCTCATCAGTGTTCCCCCGGACTAGGAGCTCCTCGGCACAGGGACCCCTGTCCAAAGGATGCGCTCTGCTCCCGGCACTGCTTTCTTGATGGTATGAGGTCCCCCTGTCTCACTGCTCACTTCTGTCTTTCATATCTCAAGAGATTGCCTCAGGACACAATCCAGTCTTGTAGATCAGGTCCTGCCTTACTAACACAACTGCCACCCATCCTCCCTCATTAACATCATAGAGGCAGGTTTACAACATACAGGAAAATCACACAATACCAGGAATCATGGCCCAGCCAAATTGATACACACATTTTCTGGGGGACATAATTCAAACCATGACAGATACCTACATGGTAGCCAGGTCCTGCAATTCTGTTACTAAGTAAACTATTTCCTTCTGGAGTGTATCTTCTCACTCAGACTATGCTAAAATTTGTTCTTAGTATTAGTCAGGAGCCAATAAAGGAAAGTGTGGTAGGCTGAATAATAGCCCCCAAAGACATCCAGGTCCTAATCTCTGAAACCTATGGATGTTACCTTATATGACAAAAGGAACTTTACAGCTGTGATGAAGTTAAGGATTTTAAAATGGAGAGATTATCCTGGATTACCCAGGTGGACCCTAAATGTAATCACAATTGTCCTTATAAGAGGGAGGCGGGGGGAGATTTGGCTACAGAAGAGGAGAAGGCAACGTGATGACAGAAGTGGCTTTGAAGACGGAGGAACGGGACACAGCCAAGGAAGCTGAAAAAGGCAAGGAAACAGATCCTCACCTCAGAGCCTCTAGAAGGCCGACACTTTAACTCAGGGAAATTGACTTTGGACTTCTGACTTCCAGAACTGGAAGAGAACACATGTGTGCTGTTTTAAGCCACTGAGCTCGTGCTAATTTGTTACAACAGCCATAGGAAACTAATCCAGGGGCAAGTTTGGATTTTGAGGAGGGCAATGTTTTGCAAGGCATCTACCTCAGGTAAGGTCTTTGCAAGGTCTTCAAGCACGAAAAGGCTGCTCTACTTAGCAAGAAGGAAAGGGCTCATTTTTTAATTTTTAATTAAATTTTTTATTCTGCTTTAAGTGAAAGTTTACAGTGCAAGTCAGTTTCTCGTACAAAAATTTAGACACACATTGCTATGTGACCCTAGCTGCTCCCCCTATAATGTGACAGCACACTCCTCCTTTCCACCCCAGATTTCCAGCGTCCGTTCAACCAGCTCCTGTCCCTTTTTGTCTCCTCATCTTGCCTCCTGACAGAAGCTGCAGAGAGGGCTATTTTGCTGGCCCAGAGGATTCAGGAGAAACTGGGGGTTAAGGTTTTCAAGAGCATTCACCCAAATGTCAGCATCCCAGGTCTCAAGGCCCCACTCCTGCCCTGTCAGGATCTTAATTTAGAATAGGAGACCTGTTGAGGCTGCCCATTCAACCTCCTTTAAGCTGTGCCGTGCTTATAATCCAACCCTGGGCCTGATTTTCATACTGTTAAGAAATCAGGTTTCCTTTAAACACCACTGTGGTGGCTTTCTGATTTTCACAGAATGCCCCGAGTTGTCAGACCTGAGGCAGTCATTCTCTTTCTCTAAGGTTTTCAAGACAATTAAAAAAAGCCAGCCAATTCTTATAATTGACAATGTCCCCGTATTGTGCGAGTGCTAGAGCCACTGCATAACCCCTTCCACCTACACGTCATCCCAATTCATCACAGCTGAGCATCTAAGTAATTGTGATGCCACCAAACCAAAACCAAACTCATTGCCATAGAGATGATTCCAACTCATGGCGACTCTATGTTAGAGGGTAGAACTGAGCTCAAAGGGTTTTCTTGGCTTTAGTCTTTACAGACGCAGATCGACAGGCCTTTCCTCTGTGGTGCCTCTGGGTGGGTTCAAACCGCCAACCTTTCAGTTAGTAGCTGAAAGCTAACCATTTGTGCCATCCAAGGATATGTGATGCCACAGCATGCCAGTTCTGCCTCAAATTATCACTACCCCTATTATCTCTAGCAATAGGTTTTTGTTGCCGTCTGATTGGTGAGTGATCCAATTTCAGAATCTCATTCTTGGGGTCTGTTTTATAGTGGGCCACTTCCTGTACCAACTGTCTTATTTCTTTGTAGAAAAATTATCCACAAAAGAATAAAACAGTTAAAATCAAGGGAAAGGAACTAAGAATGTCTGTAAGAGAATAATTATTATAATGAATTGAATTCTTGATACATATTTCTAATTGCTAGAATAATAAAACAAGGTTGATTTGGTATATGAGAAATTGCTGAAATGATCTAAGATAATAAAGGTTTAGCAAAAAAGAAAATGATGGAACAAACTGAAAAAATACATATATAAATGGAAAAACTCCCATACAAAATGCTGAATGAAATGTTGGTTATTACAGTTGTTATTAGTCTGTTCACTAAACAGTTCTACATCTGTCTTCCAAGCACATAATAGGATTAAACTTCCTGGATTCCTTGTGGGTGGGTGGGGCCAAAGAATTGCAAGCAGAAGCAATGTGTAGTACTTCAGGGCTGGAGCATTTAAATGCTGGTGTGAGTCCTTCCAGAGCTCTTTTTTACCCCAGCCACAGTGACTCCCAACATTCAGGTTCGTGCCTGCTCTATCAGCCTGAGTTCCACGGTAAGGACACTTATGACACAAGAACAGAACCCCTATTCGACTCACGATGGGCATGTTGCATGACCAAAAAAAGTCTATTATTTTAAGTCACTAAGATTTTGAGGTTGTTTGTTACTGCAGCACAACCTAGAATATCCTGACCGATACAAGGAAATTTATGAAGATTTATGAGAAAATATACTTTCTGAATATAAAGTATTTTATAAGAAGACTAAATCATCTTACCTTATAACAAATTGAATATTCCTTAAAATGCTGCTATGGTATGGAGACAAAATCAAAACCAGTCGACTTAAATTTTGCAGAAACCTTCAACAGCCATCCTATCCAATACACGTTGCTGTAATTGTCATTAATAGCTAAAAGAAGTAACATTTGTTTAATAAACATTCTCTTTCACGGCATATAGATATGCCAGGAATTGCAGACTGTGGCAGAGGCAGAGCCTGGTTTTATTTGGGGCAGCAAACTGCCCAGATGATAAATGACATTTCTGAAACTCCCTCGCAACCAGTGATATGAAAATAGTATTCTATAGCAGTTCTGGGAAGGTTGCCTAAAGGGAACTGACTTAGCTGGGAGGAACCCTCTTTTGCCCTTCCCCCTTTTCTCCTTCCTGTTGCCTAAAATGTGGGTGTAATGGCTGGGGCTCTGGCAGCCATTTTGGTGAGGATGCATAAGGAGAAGATCAATGCCTACGCTGAAGGATGATGAAATAGAAAGAAAGAAGGAATCTAAGTCCATAATGATTTTGTAAACCCAGCATACAAGACCTGGACTAGCCACCACCAGACTCCTTTTACATATAAAACGATAAATCCTTACATATTTAAGCCACTGTTATTTGGAACTTTTTGTTATGTGCAACCAAACTTAACATGTGGCCACAAGAAAAATACTAAATAGACAATAGATAATTGGTAACTTTGGTGAAGGGTAAGATGGTACACAATACTGGGAAAGCCAGCACAACTTGTTCAGGGTAAGGTCATGGAAGCTCCATGGGCAAATTCAAACTCCCTAAGGGACTAAATTACTGGGCTGAGGGCTGTGGGGACCATGGTCTCAGGGAACACCTAGCTCAACTGGCATAACATAGTTTATAAAGAAAGTGTTCTACATTCTATTTTGGTGAGTAGCGTCTGGGATCTTAAAAGCCTATGAGCAACCATCTAAGATACTCCACCGGTCTCACCCTTTCAGGAGCTAGGGAAAATGAAGAAAACTAAAGACACAAGGGAAAGATTAGTCCAAAGGACTAATAGACCACAACTACCACCGCCTCCACCAGACTGAATCCAGTACAACTGGATGGTGCCTGGCTACCACCACTGACTGCTCTGACAGGGATCACAATAGAGGGTCCTGAACAGAGCTAGAGAAAAATGTAGAACAGAATTCTAACTCAAAGAAAGACCAGACTTACCAGCCTGACAGACTGGAGAAACCCCAAGAGTATGGCCCCCGGACACCCTTTTAGCTCAGTAATGAAGTCACTCCTGAGGTTCCCTTTTAGCCAAAGATTAGACAGGCCCATAGGACAAAACGAGACTAAAGGGGCACACCAGCCCAGGTGCAAGGACTAGAAGGCCGAAGGGGACAGGCAAGCTGGAAATAGGGAACTCAAGGTCAAGAAGGGAGATTATTGGCATGTCATGGGGTTGTTAACCAATGTCATAAAACAATATGTGTACTAACTGTTTAGAAAAAGAGAGAATGTTGACACATTGTGAAAAATGTAACATGTCGCTGAACAATTTGTGTAGAAATTGTCAAATGGAAACCTAATTTGCTGCCTAAACTTTCTCCAAAAACACAATAAAATATTATTCAGAAAAAATAAAAAATAAACATGTGGCCACAAGCATTTCCGCCTTCACATCTTTCCCACTCAGAAACCCCAGAGTCAAGACCCTAGTCTTCTCACTCCACAACAAGGCATCCAGGGCAACACTCTGAACGGCACAGCTGGGGCCACATGCACATGGCCAGAGGAATGGCCCAACAGTGACCCAGGTATATTTTGGGTAACTTGTTTATTTACTTTTGAGAGAAGCAGCCGGAGTGGAATCAAGGGATTGGTGGGGGGAGGAGAATTCCCTAAAAGAAGGGGGTGGGGCTGGACACAAGGGAAGTCACCTGTGTCCACCACAGCTAGTTGTGGTGAGCCTCAGTTTGCCAGACTTGCAGGCTCTCTCCACCCTACTGTGCAGTATTTCATTTTAGCAGAAGGGGCTTCCCTCTTTAACCTCTCAGATGCAAGGACCATGAAGGAACCAACCAGGATCTGTCTGACCCTTTGCAAAGAGGTCTGTCTGGAGGCCATAGTGTGTGGGGCTGAGAGGATAAAGGCATGGAGGGCTCCAAGGTTGACCCCAGGAAGCATATCTCTAGCCAGCACCGCCAGTCACTCATGGGAGATGAGTGATGGAGTCAGATAGACCTGGGGCAAAGCCAGCCTCAGCCACTCTAGCTGTGTGGCCTTGGACAAGTTGCTTTACCCCTGTGATCTGCCACATCAGTTTCCTCAATTCTGCCTCAAGGCCTGTACTCCCTCTCCACCACCGTCCCCAACCCCTTCACACACACCACACCCGTTGCCTTTGAGTTGATTCTGATTCATAGCGACCCTATAGGACAGAGTAGAACTGCCCCATAGGGTTTCCAAGGAGCACCTGGTAGACTTGAACAGCTAATCTTTTGTTTAGCAGCTGAGCTCTTAACCACTACGCCCCAGGGTTTCCACCACCCCACACACAACTAGAATTCTGTTTTCTTTCTCTTATCCCATCTACCTATCCTCCAAAAGGCCGGCCTCAACAGCTCCATCTCATCCTGGCCAGGAACTTAGCCTATTGACACATTGACCCCGGGGATGTGGTGACACACTCGCCTTGATGCCAGGACATTCCGATGTGCCCTAAGAAACAAACTATTAAACTTTCAGATTTTCAAAATGACCTAAAATGCAAAATAACCTCCATCCTATATTATCTAGCCATAAAAAGGAATGAAATTCTAATACATGCTACAACATGGATGAAGCTTGAAAACATTATGCTGAGTGAAATGAGCCAGAACAAAGGATAAATATTGTATGATTCCACTTACATGAAATAGGCAAATGCACAGAAGCAGAAAGCAAGTTAGAAGTTACCAGGGGCTGGGGAAAGGAGAATAGGGAGTTAGTGCTTAATTCATACAGAGTTTCTATTTGGGGTGACGAAGAAACTTGGAAACAGATAGCAATAATGGTTGTATAACATTGTGAATATAATTAGTTCCATTGAAGTATACAGTTAAGAGTAGTTAAAATGGCAAACTTCATGATGTATATAATTTGCCACAATAAAATTAAACAAAAAATTTTTAAAGGAAAAAAAAAAACCTCTAACCAGTCCTAGGTGTGCCCTCCCCCACCCCCCACCCCACTGTTGACCCCACCCCAGGGAGGTAGGGCTGGAGGTCGGAGGCCTGGGCTCGATAAATAACTACTCCTGTTCCTGCCCCCAAGGAGCACTGGTGATGCAAAAGTTAAGCACTTTGCTGCTAACTGAAAGATTGGTGGTTGAAACCACCCAGCAGCTCCATGGGAGAAAGATGCAGAAACCTAGGAAACCCTATGGGGGCAGTTCTACCATGACACGGGGGATCACCATGAGTCAAAAATTGACATACAGCACTTAACAACAAGAAGGTCCCGCCTTCTCCCTTACAAAAGAAGCACAGCAGGGTCTATCTGATCCCTCACAAGGAGGTCCGTCTGGAGGCCATAGCAAGTAGGGCCGAGAGGGCAAAGGAATGGACTGACCTCGTCCTCCCTTTGTCCCCCGTTCCAGGCTGCCCAGGACACTCATGGCTCTCTCTTAACAGTACCAATACCCGCTTCGGGCTAAGCAAGTTTTAACAGACAACAAAAATAACTTTCTTCACTTGGTCTTTTAGATGCAGCTGTTTCTGGGCAGCTCTGTTCTCATTGCCCCCATAGCCTTGGAATTGTCTGTTCTCAAACTGACACTGTCTACACAGGACAGGTCGAATGCACATGTGTCCCAAGCACCCAGCACTGGGCCTGGTGGAGAGCAGGCATTTAGTGTTGTTTGTTGGAAACAAGGGAAGGAGGGAAGGGGTCTCCCACTTCCTCATGAAAACAGAGAGATATACAATATCCTGCAGAAAACCAGAGGGACCATCACACTCTGCCTGGAGCAGCGGGGAAGCAGTCAGTGAGCTTGAGCTGAGCCTGAGGCATGATGGACCTCTCTAGAATTTCTAGATATCCACCAGGCAGAGAAAAAGAGGAAAGGCAGCTCAGGCAGAAGGCACGGCATATGCAAAGGCATGAAGACGTGAAAGCATACGGCATGCTGACCCATTAATCCATTGCCGTTGAGTTGATTCTGACTCATAGCGACCCTATAGGACAGAGTAGAACTGCCCTGTAGGGTTTTCAAGGAGTGGCTCATGGATTCGAACTGCACTGCCAACCTTTTGGTTAGCAGCTGAGCTCTTAACCACTGTGCCACCAGGGCTCCTTGGCCTCCATGAAAAGCCTGGGACAATCCAAGATGAGGGTGTCTGGAGAAGAACGGGGACAGGAAAAGGGGTTGAGGACACTGGAAAGGAATTTGTGAGCCGGGCTTAGGAGTTTGGACTTGATCCCATGGATTTCAGGGAACACCAAGTAGATGCTTACTAAGCTCTAGCTGAATTAATGACCTGGTCAATTGTTGAACCAGAATAGGAGGAGGGGACCCCAACTCCATCCACTGGAGGGACCAGTAGCTCCAGGACCCCTTCCTCTGCCTGGGCCCCCAAGCAGCTGCTCCTCCCCCTCCCACTTATTCCAGCCTGGATGTTTTTCTCTGTACTTGATGAAGTTAAAATAAGTCCTCTCTGGGGTGAATTGCAGGCATTCAAATTGGATTGGCACACGGACGTCGAGCAGTTGGTGGCAGGAGCCAGGGGACCCAGAGAGCAGGTTTTCGCTGGAGGGGATGTGAGCTTTATTTCCCTCTTGGTTGCTGACAAGGAAGCAGCTGTCCTTCTCTGATTATTTTTACCTCGAGTCACAGCCGCTGCTGCTGAGCCTCCCAAGCGCCCTCGTGCCTGCCAGGGCCAGGTGAAGGGCCCACCGCCCTGGCCCAGCTCTGCCATGAGCCGCGAGCTCCATCTACTGCCGCCTCCACACAGGACCGAGAAACAGTCCCAGCTTCGGGCCCAGACATTTCCACCCCAGGGTGGGCTACTGTCTGGAAAAGAGGAAGCCAGAACAGCCCTGGAGAAATTTGAAACAAAAAAGAGGGGAAAAAATTTCCTGACCAATTCCCCTCCTCTATACAACAGCTGATTTCTTCTTTTTGTTTCAGTTCAGATTTTTAATTTGATGAAACAAAACCTGAATACTACTTTACTGTTACCAAATCATTTCCAGGTCTGTCATATTGTTCCAGCCTTGAAAAACCCGAGGTGAGTGTCATTAACTCCATTTTATAGCTGAGGCTCACAGCGGGGAAGTGGCTTGCCTGAAATCACACAATAACAAAGTGGGAGAAATGGGATTTGAACCTCAGGTTGTCTGACTCCAAATCCTGTGCACTATCTATGGTATTTTCTTGTCTTTGTCCACGTATAACAGTTAGGAATGTTCTCGGCTGCAAGTGACAACAACAATGCCTTAAATAAATTGGGGCTTATTTTTCTCACATACCAAGACCGGTGGCAGGTAGTCTCCAGGTTAGGGGAGAGGTTAATGGTGTCATGAACCTAGGATCTTTCGATTTTGCTGCTCCACCATCCATTACAGGTTGCCTTTTGACATGCTTGCTGCCTGATGATCACAAGAAGGCTGCTGTAGCTCCAGGTATCTCACCTGCATTCAAGGCAGGAAGGAGATACGGGAAAGACGTGTGCAAGCTATGACAATCTCTTTTATCAAGAAAACAAAAAGATTTTTCTGAATTTGCCACAGAAGATTGTTTACATCTCAGTGGCTGGAACTGTGTAACATGCCCACCCACAGCTGCAAGAGAGACTGGGAAAGTGAGCATTTAGTGGACAAAGGAGAAGGTTGGTAGGTACAAATGCTGTCAGTCACAGCAGTATCTGCCACAGTCCAGAGAGTTGCACTAAGTTGCAATAATACCACATGTAATTTTTGTTTCCTACTTTTTTCTCTTATTATTATGTCATTTGCAGTTTCCTTATTCTCTTATTATTATGTCATTTGCAGTTTCCTTATCATTATGTTGTCTTTGAATCCTCATTTTTAGCAGTCTAATAGTATTACTTCAAGTGGATAAATCATAATGTACTTGTTGGACATATAAGTAGCTTCCAGTTTTTTCCAATATTATATATACTATTACAATTAACATCTTAATACACAAAGAATTTTCATTTAGTTGGGTGTCTCCCAAGCATAAATTTCACAGAGTAGAATTACTTGGGTCAAAGATTTTAACATATTTTGTGCTCTTAATATATTACCCTATTGATTTCCAGGAGGGTTGTGCCATTTTTACACTACGTACCAGTGAGTAAGTATATTGATTTCACCACAACTGTGCCAGCACAGAATTTTACCATTTTAAAAAGGTTTTTGCCAAATCGGTATCATAAAATGGTGACTTGAAGTTGCTGTTGTTTTTATTTCTTTTATTAAAACCAAGGAGGAACATCTTCCCCCACATATTTTTCACTTCATATTTCCTATTTGGTGAAGTATTTGCTCATTTCCTTATCCAATCCTTTTCCAGAGTAGGAGACCATTTTTATAGAAATGGTCGTACTGATACTGGTATCAACTCTGGGCAAATTGCAACTCAACTTTCTCATTTGATCCTCCCAAGTTCCTGGGAGGAAGGCTGGGCGGGAAATAGGGCCCTGATTCACAGATGAGGGGGCTAGGGCTCAAGAAGTTCATATAGCTACAAAGAGGCAGGTCCTTTGACTCCAAGTCCAGTAGTTGTTCTTGATCTTTTTTTTTTTAAATAAATAGTATTGTAATTTTAATTGTATTGAGATACAATTCGCATAGCATACAATTTACCCATTTAAAGTGTGCAACTCAGTGGCTTTTAGTATACTCACAGAGTTGTGTAACCATCGCTACAATCAATTTTAGAACTTTTTCACCACCCCAAAAAGAGACCCAGTGCCCATTAGCAGTCACTCTCCATCGCTCGTTTACACGAGGTAAAGATCAAAATATGTTTAAGCTTGGACAAAAGAGATGGCTGGGGTGGGCTGTGTGACGAAAGCTGAGAAGGCTTGTGCTGTGCCATGGACTTGCTATGTGACCACAGGCCACAATTCCCCTCTCTGTTTCTTGGTTTCCTCCTAATACAAATAAGTATTCAGTGCCTGCTGTGTGTCAGGCTTCGGGTGGGGCATGTCACAGATATTCATGACCTTCTTTCAATAGGGGTGAGGAGTCCCACTTTATAGAAAAGGAAACTGAGGCCAAGAATGGAGACACGACTCATTCAGGTCCCTACGCTGGTTGGTGGCAGAGAAGGTCCTGGAACTGGGGCTGGGGGTTCTGACTCCTAGTTCAAGGCCACTACATCAACTGCCTCTGGCTCCAGGGGCTCCCCCAGTGACAGGTGAAGACAGGTGGGAAGCAGAAGAGGCTGCTTTTTCTCACTGGTTCAGGGAGGGGAGGGCTGCAGGTTGGCGCTAAATAGTTGTTTCGCCCTCCAGTGGCCACAATCAGAGGTGCAAGTGTCAGGCTTTGGGGGCTACCCAGGAGGAGTCCCCTTCCCATTACCCCACACAAACTCCCCAAACACACACTCACACACAAACATTAGAGTTACAAGGTGTCTGTCTGGGTGTGTCTAGGTCTGTTGAATCCTTCCTTCCTTTAGTCACTCAAAACTTACCAAGTGCTCACTTTGGCAAGACCTGATCTGGATGTTGGGGACACAGGGCTCCCAGGCTGGAGGGGCAGGCATAAAATTTCCTTAAATTTATAGAGATCAGGGAGTCTTGACTAGTCTAAGAGGGATAGGCAGAGAAGGCATCCTGGAAGGTCTAAGCTGAGACCTGAAAGATAAGTAGAAATGAACCAGAAAAGATTTGGACTAGGGATATTCCACATGGAGGGAACAGGATATGCAAAGGCCCAGAGGTGAAAACAGAAAGATGTTCACTCTGGCTAGGGAATGAGTGTGAGAGGGAAGAGGTTCAGTGAGGGAGGAAAGAGGGCAGGAATGGATCATTTAGCCTCTCGTGTCTTAGTTATCTAATGCTGCTATAACAGAAATACCGTAAGTGGGTGGTTTTAACAAACAGAAATGTATTTTCTCACAGTTTAGGATGCTAGAAGTCTGAATTCAGAGTGTCGGCTCTAGGGGAAGGCTTTCTCTCTCTGCCAGCTCTGGAGGAAGGTCCTTGGCTCTGAGCTTCTGCTCCTGGGCGATCTTCACGTGGTTTGGCATTTCTTTTCCCCATCTCTGCTTCTTTCCCTTGCTTGTTTAATCTCTTTTATGTCTCAAAAGAGACTGACTTAAGGCACACCCTCTACTAATCCTGTTTCATTAACATAACAAAGACAACACATTCCCAAATGCAATTATAACCACAGACATAGAGGTTAAGATTTACAATACATATTTTTGGGGGACACAATTCAATCCATAACACCCACCCAAAAAAAAAAAAAAAATTGCCATTGAATCATAGTGACCCTACAGGGCAGGGTAGAACTGGCCCATAGGGTTTCCAAGGCTGTAAATCTTTATGGAAGCAGACTGCCACATCTTTCTCCCATGGAGTGGCTGGTGGGTTTGAACCACTGACCTTTAGGTTAGCAGCCAAGTGCTTAACAACTGCGCCAGCAGGGCTCCTCTATAACACCATGTGAGGAAAATTGGACTTTCTCCTGGAGGTACCAGGGAGGCATGGAAGAGTTTTGAGCAAGGGGAGGACAAGATAAGAAGGAAATTTTAGAAATATCACTCTAACTGCTATATGGAAAGGTGACTCAGGTAGGCAAGAGGGGAGGTGGGGCTGGCTCTGGGCCTGTCTGAGTTTCTCAGGACCCAGGGTATGTGGGGAAGTGGGAGAGAAGAAGTTCCACTTTGTCTACAGAGTAGAAGCCATTTTCCCCAGAGAAAAATGACAATGAGGTTGGGTTGTGGGACTCACCTGACCCGAAATACTCACAAATCTATTCTCACAGGTGCCCATCATGTCCCCGAGAGGAAGGGGTGATTCTCTCTATTCTGTGGAATAAGAAACAGAGGTAGAGAGACTTGTCCAAGTCATATAAAAGTTGCTGGGTAGTTAAGCCTAGATTCTGTGGGGTTTGAGGCATCTCCAAAGCAAAAACATCACTGAGGCCAGCTCATCCTTCCAAAATACCTGGCCCTGGCCCTGGGCTATGTGAGGTTTAGCTGTGACCCTGTGTTTCTGGGGTTGCTAGGGCAGAAATGGAAACCCTGATGGTGTAGTGGTTAACAGTTTGGCTGCTAACCAAAAGGTCAGCAGTTCAAATCCATCAGGTGCTCCTTGGAAACCCTGCGGGGCAGTTCTACTCTGTACTGTAGGGTCACTATGAGTTGGAATCAACTCGACAGCAATGGGTTTGGTTTTTAGGGCAGAACCAGGACCCAGTGATGAGGACTCTGACATCCTCAGGCCACCTTCAAGGCTCTCCTGGACTCTGGCCACCCTTGCAGCTCCCCCCTGCTTCCCCAGACAATAAGCCTAAGGCCCCCAGCAGCTATTACTCACCCACGGCCTCCAGGCCTTGTCTTCAGAGACAAGGGGCCTGTCAGAGGCACCTGGCTATAAAGCCAATGAATGGTCCTTGGCTGCCATCCCGACAATGTCCAGGCTCTGGCAAGAAGAGATTAGGCTGGGCCACACACCCAAACCGGTTCCAGCTGCTTAGGGGACTCATATCAGGGTCCATGGAGTATCCCCCACCCCAATGGCACTTGGCTGTCTCCAGGAGTGACTCCTAGGAAATGCGGCCCCATGGAAGGGAGGGATTGAACTGGGGGTCTCAGGAGCAAGGGCACTGCCAAGCATGGGAAGATCATTACTCAGGTTACAGGGCAGAGATTTGGGGTGAGACTTGAAGGGGGGGAAAAAAGACCAGAAGACATACAAAGGAGATTGACAGCATTAGGGTTGACACAAACTCCTCTCTTACCCACAGACAGAAAGAGCATGGGCGTAGGAGGCAGACCGGGAGTCCACCCCTTCCTCACTATATGACCTTGGGCAAATCTGTCCTCTTTGGGCCTCAGTTTGCACATATATAAAATGGGATCCCCAAGAGTCCCTGCTTTGAATGAGATGAGCAAGTGTGGAAATGCCCCTCCCAGGGAGCTGTAGAGCAAAGGTTCCATTGCAGGCTTCTTCCCTCCTCTCTTGATGGCTCTGAAGGCTGGGACTTGGTTGAGGGGGCAGGTAGGTCACAAACACAGGAGAACCAAGTCCTGTATACGCTCGCTCTGCAGGCCCATGAACCTGGGAGATAGTCAGTGCTCTGCCCTAACGGGGGGCCTCTTATTCCCCCAATTTCATTTTGAAAATTCTCAAACCTAAAGAAAAGCTGAAAGAATAACACATTGAATACTGCTATATCTCTGTCCACTTTGATCCCTTCCTTCTTTTAAAAATAAACCATTGTTCATTGTATTGGCAGATGTTTCGGCATGTATATTTTCACCACGGTAAAAATAAATAAATAAGCCATCATGTTGTCAGCAAGCTATTTGAACAAGTGTAAAAATTAAGTTTTGAAAAGAACGTTAAACTGTGTGCCAGGCACTATATACAAGCTACAAGGACGTTCATTACGTCAAAGTCTTTTAAATCTGGTAGCGAGCCCATAAGTTGTGTACTGTTGTCATCCACACTTTACAGATGGGGAAACTGAGGTGTAAGGAAATTAAGTAACGGTCTCAGGCCAGAGAGATCCGTCTGAACCCAAAGCCTTAGCCCTGAGGTCACTCAGTCTGACTTCCCTCCCAATCAGGAATCCCTGCTACTATGTCCTGAAAAGCGTGCACCCGATCCTGCTACACACTTCCGTGCCGGAGAGCTCATCACCTCTGCATCCTCCCCAAACCTTCAGACTCCTTCTACACCCCCGACCCCACCACCTGGCCCAGGCTCTGCCTTCGGAGGCCAAAACCTCAGTTTCCTCCCCAGAGGCAGTGCCCTCGCCCCGCTCCGCCCCGCCTTGCTCCGTTACCTTTCCAATGGCCGGGATGAAGACGCAGAGACCCGGGTGCAAGGCCAGCTCTGCCACTAGCGAGCTGTTTAACTTTGGCGAGAGCCCTCAGCTCTCCGAGTCTTCATCTGGAAAATGGGTTTGACAGCCCCTCCCTCACAGCGGGTTGCAAGTAAAGGAGATGAGGCCTGCACGGGGCCAGCTCAGGGCAAGTAGTAAAAGCTCGGTACCGAGTGCTCCATCCTCCGCCACACCCTGGCTTTGGACACAATTCTTCAGCTTCCACAAGTTTATTTTGGAACCAAATCTCACAAGGTGGCCCCCTCTAATCGGGTGACTACCTGTGTGTTGGGGGTGGGGGCTGTGGGCAGTGACAATAGGCCTTGTTCAGGGGCTAATGGTCACCGCGCTTCCAAAAGCAGGCGGGTCTCTGGCCTTCCCAGAGGGCGGGGATCCGAGGGGCGGGGTCTCCTAGCCCCGCCCCCGAGGCGTTGCCACTCGGGGCAGGGTCGGGCTGCGAGACCTGGAGCGTGCCTCTGCCTCTTCCAGACAACCTCACAGACCGCAAACCGAATGCAGGCACCAAGCTGAGCGAAACGGGTGAGGACCGGGGCCTGTGAACAGGGGACGGATCCCTCGGGCTTGGGGAGGAGACAGCGCGGGTGAAGGGGAGGTCCCTGTCCGGGTCCCATCAACCTACGGGGGGTTTCCCCATTGGAGAAGGACGCGTAGTGGCAGCCGAACTTTGCATATCTCTGTGAGTGTTAACCACTGTTGACTAGGTGGGAGGGCAAGGCTGGTGGGAGCCAAGGAGGTTGAGGGGCAAATACAGGAAGACGTGAACAAGGGAGTGGCGGAGTCAGCATTTACTTGAGCCCATACAATGTGCCCAGCACGGGCTAGGGGCCGCGGCCACAGCCCTGGACTGGACTCTTATAACCTCCCCACCCACCTTTGGGTGGACGCAGGCGCTATTTAAAAGGTTGTGGGGGGGGATAAATTCGAACTTCTCAGAGTTCAGAAAGTGTGAACCGCCATGACCTCCTGTGACATCATTCCCTGATGGCTCTAGACTCTCAACAGGCCTGAGACCCGGCTGTTGGGACACAAATCAGTTGCCTTGGAGTCAACTCCGGCTCGTGGCGACCCCATGTGTGTCTGAATAGAACTGTGCTCCATAGGGTTTTCAATGGCTGATTTTTCACATGTAGATCATCAGGTCTTTCTTCCAAGGAGCTTCTGGGTGGCCTCGAACCTCCAACCTGGAGCATTATTTCAGTGCCAATGTTTTCCGAGGCCCATTAAGACCAAGAAGGCTCCTCCTGGCTTGCTAAGCTCCCCCAGGCTTCCAGAAATGACCCCCAAACCACCCATGACTGGGTATCCCCAGCTTAGCACAGCACCTGGCAGTGGGGCAACAGGCCCCTTAACGATGTTGGGTGGATAAAGAGATTGAAAACCGACCTTGAAGGAGGTGCCACTGAGGAAATAGGAGGCCAGTCCAGGCAGGCGGCCAGCAAGCTTAAAGGTCTGGAGAAGGGATGCTGCCTGCGGAACTGAAGCAGCTTGGGGAGCAGGGGAAGAGATGACTGCATGGGGGAATCGTGGGACAGGTGAGGCTGGGGAGGCTTGAATGCCAAGCTATGAATTCCAAAGAAAACAAGGAAACCACCATGCCTGAAAACACTACCACCACCACCGGGCGAGGACCCTGAGCTCTGTCTCCACCCCTCTCTGGCCTTTGAACTATTGCTACTCTCCTCCACCCTCAATTCACCAGGGCTACATCGTTTCTGAGCTTCAGTCCTGGAAGGGGCTCCTGGAGACCATCCCTTTGTGCAAGTAAATGTCATCCCCAGTGGGTGGGCCATCCCGCCCAAGGCTGCAGCCTGGGCTCCCAGCCCAGTGAGTTGGCTCCCCGCCCCATGGGTTCTGGGGAGCAAACAAGGAGCAAGATGACCCTTCCAGAGTCAGAAGAGGGTAGCCAGGCAGGACGCTGAGCTGTTTTCCTGTTTTTGTTTTTGTTTTTTTCTTCCTCAGCCCACACTGGCTGTGCCTGTGACCCCCGTTGTCCCCCACCTGCCCCTGCTGGACCCAGAATGGCCCCTTGGCACCACTGCCTCCTCTACCTCTTGGTACCTAAACTTCGGGAGGGGGATTCAGGGGAGGAGGTCAAAGGGACTTGAGGCTGTTAGGGCTCCAAGTGGCCATCCCACATCACAAGATCACTGCAAAAGTTACATAAGCCCTTGGCAGAGAAATAGAAGTAAAAGCACCACTAGGTGCTACACCTCTTATATTCACTTATCAGCTTTATTCCCCACAAGGGGGAAACAGGCTTGGGGCGGTGAAGTGACCTGCCCAAGGTCACACTCTGGGTGAGACTTGAACCCAGGTCTGACTGCAGAGCCTACAGCTTCCACTAGACCCTTTGCCCCACCCCGCTAGCACACAGTAGGCATTCAGTAAACCGCACACTTGGGTGCACTTGTCCCAGCCCTCACCTCGCTCTTTCTCTCTTAGATCAAGAGTCTCTCTGGGACACCCTCCAACTCCCCAGGTGAGTCAAGGAAACCCTGGGACACAGGTTAGTATGACGAATCCCTTCCTCTGCTGCCTCAAGGAGTCCCCTCTCCCCCAGCTCAGCCAGCTTGTGGTCCATGCGTGCACTGGCCTCTAGTGCAAAAGATGCAAGAAGGGCCACTTGGTTTGTCACCCACCATACCAGACCCTGTGCTGAAAGCATCACTTGGGCCCGCCCCATTCCTGCCATTTTACAGATGAAGAAACAGGCTCAGCAAGAGGACACAACTTGCCAGGTCATACAGCATGGCCAGGGTTCAGTCTATCCAGGCGCCAATGGCTCCAAGCCCAGCGTCCTTGGTGCTGCCCAGTCCCAGAAGTGTCAGATGCCCATCCATGTGCTCTCCCACACCCTCTCCTCTCCAGCTCCAGCTCCAGTGGCCCCTGGTGAGGTGGTGGAGACAGCAGGTGGGGTGTGCAAATATCCACAGCAGAGACTAAGCTGGTGGCAGGCCCAAGAGTCCTGCGAGCTGCGGTTCGGCCACCTGGCATTGGGGCCCCCAGATGGGGTCCTTGCTCTGAGGCTGCGCGACCAGGTCTGGATAGGCCAGAGCGACGCCCTTCTGCGGAGACCGCCGCAGAGGCGTGAGTGTGAACCCCTGAAGTGGGGGGCAGAGGCTCTGGTGACCTCTAGGGATGGGTGTCCACAGTGGCAGCCCCACAGAATCAGTCCTCTTTGCATCTCCAGGTTCCCTTGCCCTGGATAGATGCAAGGGATTGGCCCCAGGTATGGGCGTTGGAGCCCCCTTTTCTTCCTCTGTGGGGAGGCACCCCAAAGTCCGCAGCTGCGCCAAAGGACAGTCAGAGGCAGGACCCTGTGTGTAGTAGCTGGGGAAACTGAGGCCTGGGCCTGCGTGTTCCCGCAGGCGCGCGCACCATGGTCGCTCTTGTGTTCGGCGAGAAGACAGCGGACAGGGCAGCGTGGGTGCGGACACCCCTGCCCGAGCTGGGGGAGCTCACCGCGTGCGCTCACGTCCAGTGGGACACCGCCTCGCCCGACACGGCCACGCTCTTCTCTCTCGCAGTGCCCGCGCTAGCCAATGCGCTGCAGCTGCGCGCCTTCGCCGAGCGCGGGGGCGCGGTGCGCGCCGCGCTCGTGGTGCGCGGGCACCATGCGCCCTTCCTCCCCGCCTTCCGCGCTGACGGCCGCTGGCACCACTTGTGCGCCACGTGGGAGCAGCGCGGCGGGAGCTGGGCGCTGTTCGCCGACGGGCGGCGGCGTTCCGGGGCCCGGGGTCTGGGTGCGGGCCACCCGGTGCCGCCCGGCGGCGTCCTCGTGCTAGGCCAAGACCAGGACTCTCTAGGCGGCGGCTTCTCCGTGCGAGACGCCTTCAGCGGCAACCTCACCGACTTTCACTTGTGGGCACGAGCGCTGAACCCCGCGCAATTGCGCCGGGCAAGGACTTGCGCACCACCCCCCAGCGGCCTGCTCTTTCGATGGGACCCGGACGCCCTAGACGTCGCTCCGTCGCTGCTGCCCACCGTGCGGGTGCGCCTTCTCTGTCCCGGTACGGCCCAGCCGGGCCTCCTCGTCCCTAGATCCTGCCTTCTGGACGTCCGGCCCCGCCCCCTGACCATCAGTCCGGCTAGCAGTCCTCGCCCGGCTCCCTTGGCTCCAGTACACTTTTCTTATGTGTTGCTCTGGCCCCGCCCCTGGCTCCAGTACACTTCCCTTCTGACCCCGGGGACCTAGCCCACCCCTTGGCAACTTGGCCCTGCCCACCTGCTGGCCACCCCGCCTACTGGTTGCGGTGTCTCGCCCTGCCTTTGGGCGGTCTGTGTCCACTCCCTTGGTCATCCGCCCAGTGCCGGTAGCCCAAAGTCTGGGCTCGCCCCCTGGCCACTGTGCCCCGCCCGGTGCTGACCCCTCCCCCCGGTTCCCAGATCTCCCGCTAAACCCGGACCGTGCGTCCTGGCGCCCCCTCAGGTGTGCAGGTGCCTTCAAGGCCCAGGCGGTTGGGTGGGTCACTGTGACTGCTGGGGAGCCAGGGCGCGGCCCTGACAACTCTCTCACGCCTGTCAGTGCCCTCGGAGGAGTGCCCCACGTGGGACCCAGGACTCGGCACTGAGGGCTCTGAGTCCTGCCTGCAGCAGCATCTCTTCCTCTGCTGCTACCGGACAGGTGCGCCCTGGCTGCGCCCCTGGGCTCTACGGGCTCTAGGGAAGGGGAAGCCAGGTGTGGACCAGTGCAGGATGAGAGGAGAGAGTTTGGCAAAGCCTGGGAATTCAGAATCTTCTCAGGGCTTCCACGGAGTCTAGATCACAGGACGGTGGTGATTCCATCTATGTGACCTTAGGGAAGTGCTTTGGTCATTTTGTGGCTCAGTTTTCCCATCTAGAACACCATGTGTGAGGTTCGAGACACACAGCCGGTAGTGGGCTCTTCCTCCCTCGGGCCTCCCTTAGTGGGGCAGTTGAGCTGTCTGGGTGGTCACTGGGTAGGTTGGCACCTCTGTGCAGCTATGTTGCCCAGGGTCTCGTCTCGCATCTGCTGCTTTGCAGAGACCTATCGGCAGTTGCAGGATGCCCAGTCGTGGCCCGGCCAGGATGTTATCAGACGAGTCAATGCATTGGCCAATGCTACTGTGGTGAGTCACCCTCCCAAGAGGCCTGGGGAGGCTGGGGGCACTGTAGGTCATCTCCCTGAGCCTCAGTTTTCTCCTGCATAAAAGAGACACCCAGATAATATGTCTGCAGGAATTAAAGTTGTTTATGCTCCCTAATTTGGAGCTCTTAAGAGCTGGGGCCTTGTAACAAGGTAGACCTGGACCCACCAAGAAGACCCAGACAGAGCCAAAGTGATGACCCCTGGGGAATCCCCTTGTGACAGACAGACCAGCAGCCAGTGGTTCCTCTGTCCACAGCTGCCCCCTGACCCCCTCTCTGAAGTCCATGGGGCCCTGTCACTGGCTGAGGCCTCTCACTTCCTGGGCATCCTGGAGAGAGTCCTGGCAAAGGAGGTAGCTCCACTGGGGCCAGCTGTGCTACTGGCTGTCATGCACTTTCTGAAAAGGGTGGCGGCCCTCGGGGCTGGGGAACCCCAACTCCTGACTGGGCCTTGGGAGCAGCTGGGCCAGGATGTCCTGTCTGTGGCCAGCCTGGTCCTGGAGGAGCAGTTGGCCAACACGTGGCTGTCAGTCAGCAAGGTGAGGCTGGCAGGGATGGGTGGGGCAGGGACCTGGGCTCTGATTCCAGCCTTGCTGCCAGCTTGTTGTGTGGCTGTGGGCAAGGCAACACCGTCTCTGGGCTCCATCACCCCATTCATCTGGAGAAGCTCTTCTTTCATCTGTTTTATAAGTTGAACTTCCACATACAACTGCACTTGAACAACAACTTCTGCAACTAAATATTAAGAGCCACTCATCAATAAGGGCCTCCCCATATCCAAGAATCTGCTGACCAACTTAAGTGGGAGGTCCTCTATGCTGAGTGTTCAGCCCATCTCGTCTGCCAAAACAGCCCAGACACTCTGGAGGACTTGAGAGATGCTACTAGATGGAGAGGTGTTGGAGACCTCATCCCTGCAGAAGTGGCTGTAGGCCTGGAAGTGATGAGCCCAGAGAAGGAAGGGAACAAGAAATCGTGGACATTGCCTGCAGATCTCTGGGGCTGAGAAAGCACACCGGGTCCCTCTGTGGTCTCAGGGACAAAGTGGAACCAGGGCTTGGGGGTAGTATGGGGATGGTACAACACAGGAAACTGGTTCCATGGAATGGTTCACCTGGACAGGTGGTGAGCTCCCCATCCTAGGAAGGGTGCAAGCTTATGATCAGACTGTCACAGAGGGGCTGCAAGCATTTGGTTGGGCATCTAAGGCACTTTGGTAGAGTGGAAAAAGATGGCCTCTGAACTTCAGTTTTCCTCCCTGGAGAATGGGGATTATCACACCTGCCTCACTAAGACAATGGAGAAGAGTAGATGGGTGAATTGCCGGGCCCAGAGTAGGTATCCTGTTAATATGCATTCTCCCCTCCTTGCCCTGCCCCCCCCCCCAACATGGATTTCGTTTTGGAATCTCAAAGTTGAGCACCTACTATAGGTCTAGCACTGAGTCAGCCTGAAGAAGGGGGAGGCATGGCCCAGCCTTCAGAGTGTGTCCTTGCTGGCAAATGACAGACCAGCAGGCACAGAGTGCTGTAAGGCCCTCAGCTTGACTGGGGGCAGCTTGGAAGGCAGGACTGGAATGGTCAAAGGAGGTGAGGCTGGATTAGGCAGGGCCTCAAACACCAACCTGAGGACTCAGGACTTGATCTGGAGTCCCTAGGGAGCCACTGAGAGTTCTGGAGCAGACAGAGTCACCAATCAAACTACATTCCTCACAGATCATTGAGAGTGTGTGTACTTCAGTAGTCAGTGCAGTGGGGTATGCAATGTGCGAGGGACTTGGGGATGCTGGGCTTGCACACTGAGATGCGGCTTCCTGTCAGGTGGTTGGTGGACCCATGTCTCTGGTGGCAAGTGTGCACCACCTGGCACCCCTGCTGAGCACCATACTGACCTCTGAGCGGTCCCAAATGCACATCCAGTACCGCCATGCCGGTGAGCCTGCCACCCGCCCATCCCACACAGCTGGGCCCTGGGTTGACAGCTCTTCCCTCAATCCTGGTCACTGGGATCTCTGTCTGCACTTCTACAGACACTGCATTTTGTTTTCTGCCTTTGCCCATGTGGTGCCCTCCATCCAGAATGTCCTTTCCCTCTTGAGTTCCTGGAAAACTTCTGTACATGCTTCAAAACCCTGCTTGAGCACTAACTCATCCAGGAAGCCTTCCCTAGTTTCTCCTCTCTCCTGACAGTCAGTTCCTCCCTCCTGAAAATCTCTCATTGCATTTGTGGTAACTGTATAATGAGATTGCCTCCCTCCACCTGAAGCTCCCCCAAAGGCCTAGGATGTTTCTTAGTCATCTCTATCTCAGGGCCAAGCCCAAGTACCTACTCAGTGAATGTGTGCAGACTGAGTGGGGAGGCACGTATCCAGGAACTCAAGGCATAAACGTGTGTCCTTCAGGTGCCCACTGGTTTCTGGTGGCTCATTGCCTCCTAGTGACACCCTTCTCAGTGGTCCCCCTCTCCCCAGACTTAGAGAGGTCAGATCTCCCTTGGGCAAGTTGCTGAACCTCTTTGAGCAGGAGCAGCGGCCCCCTAGACCCTGTGGCAGGGAGAGGGGGAAGCAGACCCTGCCGGCTGGGCCAGCTCGGCAGAAAGACCTCCCTTCTGAGGCCCAGCCACCCGGCCCCATTTAATCCCAGGCCTGGAGGTGCGGAGCTTACGCCTGAGGGAGGCCAGCACAGGGGGCTACACATTCACGATGCCTGACGGGCACCCAGAGGGGCCTGGCCACATCCACATGCCCGCAGGTGAAGTGAGGCGACTCCTCAGGAAAGGTGGGTAAGGGCGAGGGGGTGGTCTGGGTCAAACCTTAGCTCTGATAGTTGCTAGCTGTGCTACTTTGAGTAAGTTACCTCACCTTTTAGAGCCTCAGTTTTCTCATCTGTAAAATGGGGAACTAGTACTTGCCTCGTGGGTTATTATGAGATTAAATAATGCCCCAGGCAAAGCACCTACCACATAGAAGGTGTTCACTTAGTTTCCTCCGCTGAACCCCACACAGTTCCCCTCTGAACTGGGTGGTGAGAGGACCCCCCGCCCAAGCCCTTGGTGCCATGTAGGGGTGAAGAAATATGGCAAAGGGCTTTGGAGCTGTGAGGTTAAGCACAGGGCACAGGGATTATGGCTGGTTGGAATTCTGCCTTTGCCACTGCTTTGCCACTTATTAACTGTGTGATCTTGGGCAAGTCATTTAACCTCTCTGAGCCTCAGTTTCCCTATCTGTAAAGTAAGGAGAATATTTCCTTTGGGGCTTTCCATGGTGCTTGATCCATCACTCGGTGGGGTCTTGGGTCCCCCTCCCACTCATCCAGGCCTCTCTGGAGTCACCATGATCCACAGCTGGTTCACCTCAAGTGTCTTCAAGCACACTGTGGAAGGGCCTGGCCTAGAACCCCAGGCTCCTGACAGCTCGGAGGAGGCGGGCAGGATGCAGAGGTGAGTAGGCCCCAGTAGGCTGCTGAGGGCCTGCATTCCCTTCCCAGGGAAGGCCAGGCCCCTATCCCATTCCAGAACCTCCATTCTGGTAGGAAAAATTGTCCTTAGAAGCCCAGACAATACATACACCTCCCCCCTGACACACACACACGTACATTTGTGGGCCTGCCAAGGATGTGGCTGGTGGAAACCTGGCTCAACTCCTATCTGGGACCCTGGCTTCAGTGTTGATACTCAGGGAGGGAACACAGCTTACCCAAGTCACCAGCAAGACCCTGAGGCTAAACTGAAACTCAAGTACCCTAAGTCCCAGCTCTGGACTTTCCTGATATCTGGACACGGGGGTGCCATCTCTACCACAGAGGCCTGTATGAGATGAACCCAGCCATACATCACCTATCCCCAGCCGCTCCAGTCAAGTGGTCCCCTTAAAAGCTCTCTTTCTCCCCGCAGGTTCCTAAGCACACAGGTGGGGTCAGCCATCATTTCCTCTGACGTATGGGATGCCGGCGGGGAGGTCAACATTGCTGTCACCTTTCACCTGAAACACCAGGCTCAGGTACAGGGTGGGACCCCTGGGAAACAGCCACCCTAGTACCCTTGTCCCGGTAGGGCCCTTCACCTGCACCCCTTAATATTTGTTCATTGGACAACCAAGATCTAAACACTTTTAAGGAAAATATTCATCCACAACCTATACCCATGGTCCTCAAGGGAAGGTGAAGGGAAGTAATTTATTGCACGTTCACCTTATGCCAGGTGCCTTAAATAAGCTGCATCAATTTAATCCTTCAACCCCACCCCACACTCCATTTCTCATAGGCGAAAAGTGAGCCTGAGAGAAGCGATATGATTGGCCCCAGCTTGTACATGGCTGAGCTGGGATTTCATCCTAGGTCTGGGTAACTCGAAAAACTGATGGTTTCCATTATTATATACCAAAATATGTGCACATGGAGGCATGCAGTAGGCTTCATAAGAGTAAAAATAATCTAAATGTCCGTTAATAGCGGATTCCTTAAAGAATCAGGTAGATCTATACAATGGAATAGTCTGCTGAAGTTATATAAGGAATGAGGTATTTCTGTATAAACTGACATGGAAAGATCCCCAAGACACGCTGTTAAATTCATTATCTTTAATACATAAATTCATTCTTCCTTTGTACACATTAGAACATTTCAGAGAAAGCTAGTCTTCTTTGCTCACCGCCACTAATCCTGGATATACACACATATATATGCATACCCCACAGTTTAACAGTTTTTTGTATATCCTCCCAAGACTTTTAAAAAATCAACTTGATTGAGGTATATGAATCTACATACAATAAAATACATCCATTTTAAGTGTACAGTTTGATGAGTTTTGACCAGTGCACTACCACCCCAATCAAGATACAGAACATTTCCACCATCCCAAAGCGTTCCTTTGTGCCCCTTCCCGGTTCATCTCCTTTCACTCACACCCCAGGGAAGAACATTCTGTCTTTCACCATTAAGTGCGATGTGCGTTTTTGTAGATGCCTTTTATCAGATGATGTAAGTTCCCTTCTCTTCCTGGTTTGCTGAGAATTTTATCATGAATGGCTATTGAGTTTTGCCAAATGCTTCTTCCACATTGACGTGAGCATATGATTTTCTCTTTTATTCTCTTAATATAGTAAATTATATTGATTGATTTTCAAGTATTAAATTAACCTTGGATTCCTGGGATAAACTTTATTTGTCCATGACACATTATTTTTTGTATATATTGCTGGATTCAATTTGCTAATATTTTGTTAAGGATTTTTGTGGTTTTGTTCATGAATAATGTGGTCTGTGGTTTTCTTGTAATGTCTTTGCCCAGTTTTGGTATTGGTAATCCTGGCCTCATAAAATGAGTCCGAAAGTATTCTATCTTCCTTTTTTTTTCTGAGTTTTCCAGGATTGGTATTATTATTTCTTGGTATTATTGGTATAAATGTCTGATGGGATTCACCAGTGAAGTCAACTGGGCCTGGTGTTTTCTTTGTGGTATGATTTTAAATTATCAATTCTATTTCTTAAGTTGATATAGGATTATTCACGCGTTTTGTTTCTTTTTGAAATAGTTTTAATGGTTTGTGCATTTCAAGGAATTTGTTTCACCTCAGTTGTCAAATTTCTAGCATAAACTTGTCAGTAATATTCCCTTATCTTTTTACCATCTGTAGGATCTGTAGTGATGCTTGCATTTTCATTGATTGGACTAGCTAAAAGTTTATCAATTTGTTTATATTTTCAAAGAACTAACTTTTGAGAAGGTAGTTGTATATTAATTATATGACTTAAATTAAAAATAAAAATAAAAAGTAATCATGGTAGCAAATTTGGAAAATAAAGAAAAGGATAAAGAAGACAAAATTCTATCACCCAGATATAACTACTGTGAACATTTTGGTGTATTTCCTGCCAGCCTTTTTCTGGCCATACAGAATGTTACATATATATATATTTCTATTGCAAAATAAAAGCCCTTGATTTTTCAGCAGAGTCATATACACATTTCATTTCCCTGCTCATGTTGTCTGCATTTTTTCCATCAGAGTCCCCCCTTTGCCATCCTGTCCTTTATCACTTGCTGTACAATCCTAATATTTGTAGGCTTGTGCTGCGACTCAGGTCCGTAACCACCACCTTCATGGGGGATGTTCCAAAATGAGCACGACCCTCTCCCGGTCATGTGTCTAGAGTGTCTATAGTCTTTTATTTATTACAACTAACTCTGCCTAACCCTGTGAGAATCCTCACTCACAATGTTTTGATTCTGGTGACTATTTTCTGGTGCTATATGACCAGGTATGGGGTTACCGGACACAATTAGTTCTATGACTTTTGAGTGTACAACTACATTTATATTTCCAGTTGTACCACTTTAAAATGCCATCATTGGTGTAACAATCATCCATTTAAAACGTATACAGAAGCTTGTATCTGTGTTCCCAGCACCTAACATAATGGGATGCCAATAAATGGGATGATAATTCAGTCAACCCTAGAAATAATATGTTCTCTGGAGGCATCATCCATCATCACGGAATGCTGGGAAAAGCATGGAGTTGGCCATGCCAGAACCATTCTCAGCTCTATCATGGCCTGGCTGTGTAATCTTGAGCAGATTAATTCACCTCTCTGAGCCTCAATTTCCTCATTGGAAAATACAGGAATTTACACCTGCCTCCTAGGTTGCTACGAAGATCAACCATAATAAAGGGCATGAAAACGCTTTGCAAAACACTAAGTGTCATGTTTTAGTGAGGTGACATTGCCATTACCCTCACTAGCTGGAACAAATGGCCCAAGCCCCAAGTTCAGGCTGCCTTGCCTGCCTGGGTTTGTTCCAGTACAACTCGCTGCCTGATGTGTCCTCACTGCTTAGTGACATCTTTTAAAAATCTATATTGTCATTTTTAATTACAAAAGAAATAACACATTCATCATAATATATTCAAACCCAGACTTAACTGTTGTTAAGTTAGCTGTGTGTTTGCTTCCAGGCTTTTTGTGTGTGTGTTTTCACAAAAAACAGACCTTAGTTTTATACATAAATGGACTCGTACCTAATGTTCTGCAGCTTTTTCCTTTACTGAACAATGTATCGCAGAGATCTTCTCACATCAGTATATAAAGCCCTGTTTGTTCATCTTAACAGATGCAGAGCATCCCCCTACTGATGGACACTTAGCTTGCTCCCAGTTTTTCGATATTATACATGATGCTAGCACTAAAGTCCACTCACCTCACCTTCCCTTCCACTTCCCCACTGGCTTTTTAATCAGCCCCTTCACCCATGACCCCTGCTGACAGCCCCTGGTGCTTCAAACAGAGGGGCTTCAGCATTCTCCACCATCTTTCTGGTTGCTCCCTCCTTTTCCACACACATTCACGCATGCCCTGTGCCCCCACACTCACACCTGCACTATGCCCCCACACACGTTCACGCCTACCCCGTGCCCACCCACACTCATGCCTGCCCCGTGCCTCCACACACACTCACGCCTGCCCTGTGCCCCCCCACACTCATGCCTGCCCCGTGCCCCCCCACACTCATGCCTGCCCCGTGCCCCGACACACACTCACGCCTGCCCTGTGCCCCCACACACACTCACGCCTGCCCCGTGCCCCCACACTCACACCTGCCCCATGCCCCCACACACTCATGCCTGCCCCGTGCCACCACACACACTTACGCCTGCCCCGTGCCCCCACACACAGTCATGCCTGCCCTGTGCCCCCATACGTACTCACACCTGCCCTTTGCCTCCCCCATACGTACTCAGACCTGCCCTGTGACCCCCATATAAATTCACATATGTCTCTGTTCCTCCTCACACTCATACCTGCCCTGTGCCTCCCATACACACTCACACAGCTCTCACCTGCCCTGTCCCTGTTTCCTGCTCGTAGGCCTTCCCTCAGAAGCTGGTGGAGCCCATCTGTGCTTTCTGGAACTTCAGCAGTAGGTGAGTTTCTTTAAAGAAGGCATTTGTTTTTGTTTCTTAAGGACATCTACCCTGCTCAGGCAAGAGGTAGAGCTCAGGCGTGTTTTTGGTCATCACTCACCAACCCCCTCACAGAGGTGACTCCAGGCCCCACTCAGTTCAAGAACAAGCTGGGGCAGGAGAATTTGTTACTCAGGAGGTAGTGAGATCCCTGTCATATGAGGTATGCAAGCCCACTGTGTGGAGTGCTAGGAGAAGACTCATCTCTCAAATGAGTATCAGACTTGATTATATCTGAGGCCAGGGTCCTAGAGCCTTGGAAGGGGCAGAGGAGGGTACAGAGATTAATCCCATCTTCCTGCGAGGACCTTGAGCTGAGGGAATGAGCATCGATCACTTTGCTTAGTAATTACTGCAATTAATCAATGATAATCAGTCATTGATATCAGCCCTGTCCTCCCATCATCCCTGAGAGGGTTAAGTACATTTTACAGATGGGAAACCGAGGCCCAGTGATTTGGCCAAGGTCACATACTGGTAGAGGAGAAAGGCTTTCCCCTGCTTGCCACCTGCCCCTGCCCCCCACCCCCATGTCCACCCCGTTCAGGAGCCTCTCTGTTCCATCCCCCCCAAGCCCGGACACAGGGGGCTCCTGGGCCACTACTGGCTGCTCCGTAGCTGCCCTGTACCAGGACTCCACCGCCTGCTTCTGCAACCACAGCACCAACTTTGCTGTCCTGTTACAGGTGTATGACATCCAGGTGGGCACCTGGGGCTATGGGAGAGAGGTGATTTTAGAACCAAGTCTTAGAGGATGAATAGGAGTTAAGCAAAAGGGCATCCCCTGATGAATGCTGAGGAGCACTAGCATTTAAGGGCTGGAGGGGCTGCATGGTAGACTTGTCACACAAAGCTTCCAGTGCAAGGCCCAGGAGTTGAGGAAGATGAAGTAGTAAGGTGAGCATGGGTCAGATCACACAGGGCCTTGAACGCAGCTCACAAGCTTGAATTGTGATCCTATTAGCAGAGGCAGCCTTGGAGTAGCGTTAAGCAGGCGTTGAATTTGCCTCTAAGGCACTCTCTGGTGCCAGGGAGTGAGACCCGAGGTGGAGAGAGCATCAAGGGGAATATGGACCTGGTCTAGGCAGAGAAAGGGGCCCCCAGACAGAGGTGAGGGGGATAGGGAGGAAACTGGATTGAGGCAGGAGGAGGAAGCAGGTCAGGGATGAAGGCCTGGGCTACTGGGGGATGAGGGACTCGTCTCTGAGGGGGACACAGCGGGGGAATGGGCTTGGGTGGGACACAGGGGTCTGCGACGCCCATGAGTCTGTGGGTCTGGTGTTCAGGAAGGGGGTCTGTGCTGGAGAGGAAGTGGAGAGCTGGTAGGTAACACTGTGGGCCAAGATGAGGGTGGAAGTAACAGGAGACACAACCCTGAGGGGCACCAGCTTTTAAGGACTGGAGGGAAAACCAAATTACAAGGAAGGTCAGGACAGGGTGGGCTCACTGAAGCCAGCGAGGGGCTCTGAGTGGTCACTTGCTCAAAGGTCAAGTTAAACGGACTGAGGAGTACTCAGGACCTGACGCCAGGACTACTGGGGTGACTTGGCATGCTGGGGAAGACACTAGAAAAACATTATCAAATGCATGCTTCTTATAAAAACAGCATGAACATTTTCCCACGTTAGAAACAGTCCACATGCAGCCCCATTTCTAGTAGTGTCCACCTGCATGTGATGGTGACTAATGACTCCTACCAGTGAGCAGGTCGGTTGCTTCCAATCCAGTACTCTTAAACTCGTTGCTATCAAGTCGATTTCGACTCATAGCGACCCTATAGGACAGAGTAGAACTGCCCCATAGGGTTTCCAAGGAGCTGCTGGTGGATTCAAACTGCTGACCTTTTGGTTAGCAGCTGTACCTCTCAACCACTGCGCCACCAGGGGTCCTTGGTGCTCTTAGTAGCTGTCAAATCAGCTGGGCCAATTAGGGTCCATTTAGAGGGAGCCAGCAGGAGAGAATGACACTTGAAGGCACATTGCTCAGTCCTACTGTGTGCAGGCCTCCACCCTGCCAGCTGGTGCCATCACTGTCCCGCTTTACTGCAGAGAATGGGCTGGCAGTGGGGGAAGGGGGGCGGCGGGGCTCAGAGACCCCAGGCTGAAGGTGAGGTCTGGCCTGGGTCAGGTCAGGGTGGTGACGGGGTGACAATACTCTGAGGTCTCTGTCACTCCCTGCAGAGAGGCCCTGAGGAGGAGTCATTGCTGAGGACTCTCTCATTTGTGGGCTGTGGTGTGTCCTTCTGTGCCCTCGCTACCACCTTCGTGCTATTCCTGGCAGCCGGGTGAGGAGAGCTGACCACAGCCCCGGGCCCTGCCGCCCCTCATAGGCCCCCAATTTCCCCCTCAGGTCAGGTGTCCATCCCTGACCCTGGGAGGCCCTTGGTCCACAGCCTCCCCTTAGGATGTGCCAACCTCCTTCAGAGCTGCTGTCTCTGCTTTCGTGTCCCAGGTCATTAGCCCAGCCACAGGGGACCCAGGAGAGGGGCAGGGGGCCTGAAAGGGTGTGGGTGCTCCTGGTGGTGTCCTTGTTAACTGATTCCTCTGCCTGTCCAGGGTCCCCAAGTCAGAGCGAGTCACAGTCCACAAGAACCTCACCTTCTCCCTAGCCTCTGCAGAAGTCATCCTCATGGCCAGCGACTGGGCAAAGGCCAACAAGGTAGGCAGCCAATGGGTAGACTTGTGAGCTCAGAGGGACCTGGACAGCACAGCCACCCCTGCCCATGGATGCCTGCAGGCCCTGCCCCTTCTCTGGGTGGTTCCCATCTTTACTTGGATCCATTTCCCTGGGGAAGAGAAAGGCCCAGAGACGAAAGCTCATGAGTGGATGAACTGGACCCAGGGCACTGCCCAGAAACCTTACGTATTAATACCTCCTCGGGATGGCAAGGTCAGGTGTGGCCCTGTGGCCCCAAGGCAGACTGCACCCATGGCTAACTGTGGTGGGAATCCCCCACCCCCAGCAGGTGGCGTGTGTGGCTGTCACAGCTGCAATGCATCTTCTCTTCTTGGTCGCATTCTCCTGGATGCTGGTAGAGGGGCTGCTGCTGTGGAGCAAGGTGGTGGCTGTGAGCATGCGCACGGGCCCGAGGATGAGGCTCTACTATGCCACAGGCTGGGGTGAGGTTCCTCTGCTTCCTGCTCTTGCTTGGTTCTCCTCAACTCTGCCTTACACTGCGTCCATTGCTGTCCATCACTGCCCAGCACTCAGCACCACCTGGCACCCATCACTTGGCCCCCAGCACTGCCTGGCACCCAATACCACCACTACCAGGACCCATCAGTGCCCAGCCCCATCACCACCCGGAACCCATTTCTACCCAACACCCAATACCACTCGGTGCCCAACACTACCTGGCACCCATCTCTGCTTTGCGCCCAATACTGCCTGGTACCCAACACAAATCTCCACCCAGCACCATCACCACCCAACACCCAACACCACCCAACACAAATCTCCACCCAGCATCATCACTGCCCGGCACTCAACACCACCCGGCACCCATCTCTGCCTGGCATCCAGCACTGCCTGGTGCCCAATACCATGGCACCCATCTCCACCCAGCACCCATCTCTGACACAAGCTCAATTTTCTGAGCTGTCAACCTCCAACTTCACCCAACTCCAATTTTTCTAAATCCTCTCCCATTTCAACTACCTCAACTCCCTGCCTCTAGTGCCATCACCCCCGCCCCCCGCAGTCCTTGAACAGCTAACCCCCATGCCAATGGCCAACCATCCATCTCTTTGGATTCCCAACCCTAAGCCCTCAACCCAGTCACAGCACTTCCCACTCCCAAAATACTTATGGCCCCAGTGCTACCTCACCAGTATCAGGCTCTCCCAACCTTGCTCCCCAGATCTCCCCAATTCTCCCCAGTATAGCCACTACTATGGCACAGCTGTGGGCTACAGCTCTGGAGGGGGGCTGGGTCCTGGAGAGGAAAAGAGTGGGTGACTTGGTCCTCAGGTCAATTCTTCTTCCCCTAGGTGTGCCTGTGGGCATCGTGGCCCTCACCCTGGCCATGTCCCCCCATGACTACGTGGCCGCTGGGCACTGCTGGCTCAACGTGCACACAGACACCATCTGGGCCTTCGTGGGGCCTGTGCTCTTCGTGTTGACTGTGAGCTGGGAGGTCTGGGGGCTTGGAGGGGAGAGATGTGTCAGAGGCAGGGAAGTCCCTTTTACCCACTCATACCAAATCTACAGGCCAATACCTGCATCCTGGTCCGCGTGGTGCTAGTCACTCTGTCCAGTGCCCGCCGCCGTGCCCGCATGCTGAGCCCGCAGCCCCGCCTGCAGCAGCAGATCAGGATCCAGTTATGGTGAGGCCCAGGGGAGGGGGAGTGTAAGGTCAGCTGATGCCAGGTGTGAGGGTCCTTGAGTGTGAGCACATGTGAGTCCATGTTGGGGAGCATGTGCCCCTCTGGCTGTGAATGTTCATGTGTACATGAGCATGTGTGTGCACGTGTCCTGGCTCTGTGTGCATGACGCTCACACATGTGGACTGTGTGTAACGTGTACGCTCGTGCATAGCATGTACTGGGGGATGGTAGTTGATCCTGCATGTATATGCGTGTTGGGGGGGTGATGTGTACACCAGCCACTGTCCTATGGGCTCACTGATGGTCTGGTAAGGAGGCCAAGGTGGGGAGACCCCAAAATCAGATACTCCCCAGGAGCCCAGGTTCAGTGTGAGTATCTGGATCCCTACCCCTGCCAAGAACCTCTTTCAGTCTCCAGAGCCACACCCTGCTTGAGAGGGGACACCTCTGGTCTTCCACCCACAGCTCCGCCTCCTCTCTGGCCTTCCTCTGCCACCTCCACCCCCCACCAAGGGCAGAGCAACCCAAGCCAGTGGGTCCCTGAAAAGCCAGGGAGTCCCAGAGCTTCTTAGAGCCCTTCCTGACTCCGTGACCTCTCATCCTACTGCCCAGGCCTCAGCCCTCCCTCTGAGCAGCTGCTACCCCCTTTCTTTAAGCCAGGCTTGTGAGTGGGACCCCACGTCCCCAGTGCCCAGTACCCCTCTTCCTACCACCTCTGAGTCTTTGAGAAGGGGCAGAAAAGTGCAGCCAAAGATTTCAGCTGTGCCTGAGTCTTGAGCTGTGGTCCCTGGTCTACAGCTCCAGCCCTTCCCCAGGCATTACTCTTCCCTGGAGCCCTGAGAGGAGGCCCCCAGGCCACCCAGGCCTCCCACAGCCCTGCCTGCTCTCCCACAGGGCCACGGTGAAGCCGGTGCTGGTCCTGCTGCCCGTCCTGGGCCTGACCTGGCTGGTCGGCATCCTGGTACACCTCAGCCCAGCCTGGGCCTACGTGGCTGTGGGCCTCAATTCCTTCCAGGTACCTCCAGGCCCCGGGTAGTCTGGGATTGGAACTCTGACATGCGCTGTGAGGCAGTGAGCTCTCCATCATGGGAGGCACCCAACAGCAATCCAGGCCTGAGCAGTAGGGGGTGGGGCAGGGGGACACTGCACCCCCTCCCCTGACAGAGACAAGCCCTTCCTCCAAGACCCATGTTCCCAGAGCTCCATGAGCTTCAGTCCCAGCTCTGCCTTCTTAGCTGTGTGACCCTGGCTGAGTTTCTCTACCCTGACACAGGGTGGTGAGGGCAGCAGTATCCCCCTGCCATGGCGATTACTCCAGCTCTTTGCCAGGCAGCCCCCAACCCCAGGGTGGGGTAGGTCTCCGAAGCATTCCATCCCTATCTGTGCCCCTCATATGAGCAGAGATGCAGCCAGGGACCAGTGTCACTGTCACTGCCATCTCTGCCACCCTCCCTTCCCCTCTCATTTTTTTCTGAGTCTCAGTTCTTTGTCTTTGAATTTTCTGATTCTCTCATTGTCTCCCAGGTTCTATCTCTCACTGTCTCCCTCTCAGCCATATCTATTTTTTCAGGCATTGATCCACCTGCTTCTCTTCCTTGGCCTCTCTTTAAGTCTCCCCTTCTGTCTCTTTATCTCTGACACCCCTGTCTTTCCGTCTCTGTCTCATGCCCTGCCTCTCTATCTCCTTGGGTGTGACCCTCTCTTGCCCCCTCCTAGTCAGCCTCAGGCTTTCCTTGAGGGTCTCCTGGTAAAAGCAGGGGAGAGGCTGCCGTGTAAGGAGCAGGAAGATGTGGGTCTGGGCGTGCCACTGACATTCATGTGACCCTCTCAGGCAGGTCCCTGACTCAGGCTCAGGGCTTCCTTCTCTGGTACCCTCTCTCCTGCTTCTCACCCCAGCCTTGGCCTTTCCCTTCTCCTCTCTTTTCTGTCATGCATTCTCTCCCCACCCTCCTCCAACCCTTGTCCTCTTACTCACTCTCCTGTCGGTCTTGAGCCGAAGCTGACCAAGACTTGCCCTCAGACCTCCCCCCGGCCCTTTTTCCTGTCAAGGTGGCCAGGGAGCAGGGTTGGGCTGGAGGAACTAGAATTGGCCCAGCCTCAGAAATCACTCTTCAGGGTGATTTGTTTTCTTCTGACCCCCTGTGCCGGGTTTCATGAAAGGAGAGCAAAGGTTCACTTCTACAACCAGCTGTAGCTCATACTTATCTGGCTGAGAGAGGCCTGTGAAGCCTGGGCAAGTTGAAACAGGCCTGTTTCTACATCTATGTAAACCAGTTGCTGTTGAGTCAGTTCCGACTCATGGCAACCCCATGTGTGTCAGAGTAGAACTATGCGTCATAGGGTTTTCAAAGGCTGATATTTTGGAAGTACATCACCAAGCCTTTCTTCTAAGGTGCTTCTGGGTAGACTTGAACCTCCAACCTTTTGGTTAGCAACCTAGCACATTAATCATTTGTACCACCCAGGGACTACTCATTTATATAAACGGGATCATATACCCACCTCATGGGACCATTGGGGTTCAGTTGAAATATTTGCAAAGGACTAAGCACAATACCTTGCACATTCTAGGAGCCCCATGAAGGTAAGCTTTCATTCATTTATTCACTCAATAAATACTTCCCCAGTGTCTCCCCTGTGCCTGCTCTGGGCTACATATGGGGGAATATGGTGGTATGTGGAATCAAAGACTTCACCTTCTTGAAGGTCTTAACCTTACGGAGAGACAGACACCAAAACCACACAACCACAGTATGATACAATTGAGGCTGAGAGACCAGGGAACAGTTGGGTGCAGTGTGGGGACAGAGGAGCCACTTAGGAAAGGCATAGTCTGGGCACTTCCTGGAGGGGGTGATTCTCAGCTAAGACCTGAAGACTGGGTGGGAAGAGTACATTTTAAGCTAGGTGAGCAAGGTGGGATCAAATGGAGGGGGCAGGAAGGGGGGCAGAGGCCAGACCATGCAGACATTAGACTTCATTCCAAGGGTACTGGGGAGCCACGAAGGGTGTTAAGCAAGTGCTGGTATAGTTGGGTTGGAGTTTGGAAAAATGCCTTTGGGTGATTAGTAGTGGGTGGGAGGAGACTGCCCGGTCCTGCGCCATCCCCGCAATTGTTATGTTGGAGCCCATTGTTGCAGCCACTGTGTCAAACCAGGACCAGGCAGTGTTTTGTTCTATTGTACATAGGGTCGCTATGAGTAGGAACCAACTCGATGGCACCTAACAACAACAACAGGGCGAGATGGGATGGGAAAGGCAGTTCAGAGGCTAAGGAGAGAGGACAGACTGGATGTGGAGGGCTGGGAGGCGCCAGGGCCTGCCTTGGTGACGGGTGGGGGTGGGGGAGGTTAGGGTGGAATCATCCCAGTTGGTGTCCCGGACACAGGGGGAGCAGCAGGGTTCTCAAGGTTCCCCCTTTGTCCCCTAGCCTGAGCCTCAGGGAAGGGGCTATTACCTTTTGGCGTTGTCTGGTTGGCATCAAGGGAGTCCTGGTCTCCAAATCCCATCTGCTGGGCCATATTGTGGCCTGGAGGGTGGGGCCCAGAGGCATAGAGATCCGAGGGCTGCCTGGTGGCCAAGAGGCTGAATGCGAGGGGTCGGGTGGGGCAAGTCTCTCTCTCTCACTCTCTTTTTCTCTCATAGAAAGCCATAGCTCTGGGCTACACCCTTCCAGTGGGGGAGGGGAACAGGGCAGGGTTTGAGGCCATCTTTCTGTGTCTCTGGATGACTTTGGATGTGTCTTTGGGCATCTCTGGGTGTGACTCGGCTGAGGCCCGGCGACCACTGGGGGGCGCCGTGTCCCCAGGCAAGGCGAGAGGCCGGGCGGGGGTTCCCAAGCAGTGACACCTGCCCGCCGGGTCTGTCCCCAGGGGCCGTATATCTTCCTGGTCTACGCCGCCTACAATGGGGAGGTGAGTCGGAGGGAGCCGGCTGCGAAGGGCGGGGTCAGGCAGCGAGCGCGGCTTATCTGCGCGGGCTCCGCGGCCCACGGGGGTCAGCGGAGGTCCCGGGCCTGACCTCGACGCTCACCCCCCAGGTCCGGGGCGCCCTGCGAAGGATGACGGAAAAGAATGCGACCGAAGCGACCACGGCGCTGGCCGTCGCGGGGGCGGGAGGCCCCGCCCACGGCTCCGCCCACGGCCCCGGTCCGAGCGCCGCCAACGCGCTTTCCTTTCAGACCCGCTCTAGCCCCGCCGGCAGGGCCTCCAGCCCTCGGCCCTCAGGTCCCTGGGCGGTGGCCCAGGACAGCCCCATGGCCTTAGTCCCACCCCGGAGGCATGTGGCTGTCAGAGGTACGGGCCTCACCACTCTCCATTCCCAGCGCTACCCAGTGCTTGTTTCCCCAGTGCTCAGGCAGAGTTGGGAGGGCAACAGCAAATTCTATTAGTCCGTTTGAAAGACAAAGAAACTGAAGCCCAGGCAACTGGGCCTTAGATTCCTTAGAAATGGCACATCCCTCACGCCTCCCCCTCCAGCCTGCCAAGGAACAGGGAACCCCTAATGCCCAGCCCAGAAGTGGAGCTGGCCGCTGACATCTTCCCTGGGTCACCATGGGGCAGGAGATTGAGGGATCCTGAAGACAGGTGGGTGGATGGGGTTCCAGGGCTCTGCCATGGTGTGTGGCTTGAGTGGCCAGGTCAGGAGTTCCAGTCCCAGTTCACTTTCTGTGCATCCTTGGGTAAGTCATCTTCCCTCTCTGGGCCTCCATTTCCTCATCACTAATCTGTGGGGTAAGCCTTTGGGTGGATCCTTAGGGTCTTTGAGAGTGAGATCCCCACCCAGGGTGGGAGAGCAGAGGGAGAGCTTCCTGCCTCAGTCTCCCCAAATTCACCAACTTGAGCATTTTTCCCCCACTAGGGACCCCCAGCCTCAGAATCCCCACGACCTTCTCCTCCATTGCAGAGCCCGAGAGACCGGTGAGGCCCTGCCAAGTGTGGCTGCGAGAGTTGGGGAAGCCACAGTGGCTAGGGGTGGGGCTGGGGTGGGGGCCTTCCCCTGGGGATTCAAGAGACCTCTGTTCTTCAGTTACTGGGCTGAAGAGCACTGGGACTTGCTGACTGACGAGGACTGAGCTTAATCTCTGTATGCTGGCAGAACCTGAATGCCAAGGCCACTGTGGGGAGGGAGTCATCACCATGGTAGCCATGGGCCCCGGGGCAGGGAGGAGCAGGAGTGGGGACCCACCCCCCCTTGACAGACCTCTTCTGTCCTCAGGCTGTGGAGCTGACAGCATTCAAGACTTCAGGTATAGCTCCCACTTCAGGGGGATCCCTTTTTCCCCTTTGGCCTAGACACCCCCTTTGCTCTACTGTATCAGGATGGAGGTGATTTAAGAAGCAACCATACCCTACCTCCCACCATTTAAGGGGCCCTCTCTACTCTTTCCTTGTTGGTGCCAGAAGGTCCTCTATTAGCACGCTGTGGGCTCTGTCAGTGAACATGCAGTGCACCCTGGGAGAGGGTTAGTTAAGGAAAGAGTTTGTGGGACCCCTTTCTGGAGCTGGTGCACTGGGAGGGGCAGTGAGCAGGAAGCCCAGAGCCTGCCTTCCAGCACCCCCAGCCCAACCTCCTATCTTTATCCTCCTCTGAGGCCCCCTATCCTGATGCCTCGTGATCTGAGAGGCCTTGCAGGCCCAGTGAGGAGCAAGGCCTTTCCTTCAGGGCCTCAGTTTCCCCAGCTGGACAGCTGATGGGGGCATGCTGGAGGGCCGTGTGGGCAGCTGGCAAGGCTAGGGCCACCCTAGGCCTTACTCAGGGAGGGGCCTGAGGCCTCGGGAGCTCAGCTTGGCCCGAGGGAAGCCGTGGGGACCCAGCTTGCTGTCTTCAGTCTCCCTGATCCTGAGTTCTCACAATCTTAAAATAGAGACAACCCTATGAGGAGCTGGCCCAGTACCACCCAGCCCCAAACCACACAATCAAATCCAGTGAGGGCTAGAGGCCTGTTGATTGAGCTCTTACTGGGGCTCTGTGCTAAACTCCAGGCATTTAATCTGGTGACCTAGGAAAATGGAGGTGCTGTTAGCATACCATTGTGCAGATGAAAAGCTGAGGCACAGAGAGGGACAGTGACTTGCCAGGGTCAGGGGCAAAGCTAGGGTCGGGCCCACGCCCCCACAGATGAAACTGAGGCATAGCAGTAGTCACATGGGCATACACATGGACACATTAGAACCCAGGTCCGTGTGACCCCTAGCCCGGACTCCCAGCTGGCCTCCACCACTGGCTGGTGTCTCAGTCCCTTGGAGCCTCAGCGTCCCCTTCAGCAAAATGGGCTAATGGCGCCCCCTGCAGACCTGTTGGGAGGGCGCAGGCGCCCAGCGCCCAGAGTAGGCGTTCCAAGGGGGCCTGAGCTGCCCCCTCCTGCTTCCCCCAGCCCCCCATACCCCCACTCCTACCCCCATCCCTGCAGGCGCATCGCGTCTGTGGGAACAAGAGAGTGGCAGCAGCGCCTCTGTGCTCAAGTGACAGCGCCTTTGTCTTCATTGAATGGGTGCGTTGCTAAGGCCCCTCTTAGCAACAGAGTAGCTTCCACTTCGGCCGAAGGCCCTGGCTCCACCCTCTGGACCCCTAACTCCAACCCCACCTTACGGATCCCCCCATACACCTGCAACCCACTCAGGTGGCCTGAGCAAGAGTTGCCATGGAGTGGAAGGAGGCTTCTGGCTCTGTGTCCCTCACGGCGCCTGCCACTGCCCCTCCTAAAAGCCCACCCAGCCCACCAGGGGCATGCAGAGTTCTTAGGATGGGGAAACAGGCTCAGAGAGATCAGAAAGACTGCCCAGGACAAGCCAGGCCAGGATTCCCACCAAAGGTCTCCCCCAGCCTCAGTTCTCAGCCTCTTCCCCATCCTGCAGGTCCCCGTCCTGAGTCTCTGCCAGCCCAGCCCAACGGGCATATTTTCTTCCCAGGATTCTAGAGAAAGTACATCCAGGACTTTCCTCCAAATTCTGCCATAACTGGACAGGTCTGCCAGGGGACCTCAGGCCTGGGGACTGATTCAGCCCTAGACAGGATGAAAGGCCTGGCTGGCAGCCCGAGTAAGCGGCAGCGCCTTGACCACCTCCTGCCCCCACTGGCCTCAGCCTCTCCCTCCTTTGAATGGGAGCATGAACTCCAGCCCTGGTGCTCCTGCCACCCCTACCAGAGCCCACAGCTCAGTCCCCTGTCTTTCTGTCTGTCTGTGATTCGCCCCTCTTTTCCACCCTGTCCCTACCTACTCTGAAGTTCCAGCGTGTCTGCAGTGTCTCTGGTAATAAAGGGTAGTGTTGAGGCTCTGCCTGTCTCTCTGGGGTCCCCCTGGCCTGGGAAGAGGGAGGGGATGCCAGGCAGCTCTAGGAAGAGGGAGGGAGAAAGGGAAGCTGCCTCTTGGCTTTGGGACTCAAGATGTCTCCAGCTTCATCATCAGGGTAGGTGCAGCCAACATTTATTAGCACCCACTATGTGCTAGGCTGGGTGTTAAGCCTTTTGCTGCCTTAAAGCTTCAAGTCCTCACCTCAACTCTGAGACTATAAGCCCTACTGTACGGTGAAGGAAACTGGTTCAGAGGTCTCCGATAGGGAGGCAGCAGAAAGGGAGGAGAGGAAAGGTAGCCGAAGCGGGGCACTCTATCCTGGGTGGGGCTGGGGAACTGCTGAATTTCAACAGGAGAACAACTCTCTCGGTCTAATATTTAGGTTAGGCAGAGCCCCCTCCTTGCTGCTGGTGGGTGCAGTAAGAGGGGCCGGAGCTTGCAGGGGCAGCAAAGTGGTGCTGACCTGGGTGTAGCGGTGATGGTCCCCTACTGCCTGCATTTTCAGTGTCCTCTTTTCCTTCCCCTTACCATCAGAGGGCTCTTGTCTCCCCTGAAACTAATCATAGGGATTTATGGGTGGGGGAAAAAAGCCCTGGTGGTGTACTGATTAAACGCTTGGCTGCAAGCCGGAAGGTCAGCAGTTCAAACCCACCAGCCACACTGCTGGAGAAAGATGTGGCAGTCTGCTCGCATAAAGATGACAGCCTTGGAAACCCTATGGGGCAGTTCTACTCTGTCCTACAGTGTCGCTATGAGTTGGAATCGACTCGAAGGCAACAGGTTGCCTTGGTGGGGGGAGGGGCCTGGAAGTGGGGACAGAGGGGTCCTTTTCACTGTCCCCTCTCCCTGTTCCTATACCCGTCTTCCCTTCACACACACCCTTTACTCTCCAGCCAAAAGAACCGCTTTTCAGTCACCACACACTATTGGCTGGATACCCCTCCATCCCTTTGTCTGCAATGCTCCCAACTCTTGTCTTGCTGGTGAACTGATCATCCTTCCAAACCCAGTTTGGATGACACCTCTACTATGAAGTCTTCCTGTTTCCCCCAGCCCCCCAGAGCAGAATCAATCACGTCCTCATCTTACCTGGCTCAGTGACGTGATGTATCGCATCAGATTATGATCTAATTAAGACAGTCTCCTCTCACAAGGCTGGTCATTCCCAGGGCCAGGAACCAGGGGTGCTAAGAGAGAGAGGCACACCTTTTTCTTTGCATAAAAGCCATTGTTAAGTCATGTGCCTAGGGCTCCGGTGGCCTAGAACTAAAACCAAACCCATTGCTGGGGCACTTTTTCCTAATTTACAGAGTCACCGGATGGACCAAGAGTGGCCCTGAATGTGAACTAGTTAAGGTGGTCAGGGCAGATCAGGATGCACAATGGTCTTTCTCAGCTATATGACTTTGGAAAGGCCATTTCACCTCTGTGCCTCAGTTTCCTCATCAGTAATCTCAAGGGAAAAATGTTCCTTCACCTTACTGAGGGGGAAGAAGTCAGCTGTGCTCACTGCTGCCACCAAGCTTTGGGAGAGCTAGAGGTGGAAGCAAGGGAATCAGTGAGGGCGATGTGAATAGGCCAGGCTAGGGGGGAGGCGGAAGAGGGGTCAGTGGGTGGCCACTGAATGGACAGAGGAAAGGGCCAGTGCTCTGGAGTCAGGTGGACCCAGGTTTTGAATCTGCTCTCCCAGATCACATGCTGCGCGGCCCTTGGCAAGTGTCTTCCCATTCTAGGTTATTACCCCTACCACACAGGGCAGCTGCAGGGACAGTGAGATGAAGGATGGCACACAGTAAGTGCTCGATAAATGACTGCTCCCTTCAGCTCAAGATGGACACTGAGCTGGCATGGCCAGGGTGGAACAGAGGCTGAGGTCCCAGAAGGCTGAAGCGTCTTCCAGACCTCCAGGGTGTGGCAGGGTCCCAGGGATGAGGTAGGGTCCAACCCCCACTCCCTCAACCCTGCCAGCAGCAGCTAGTGTCCCCTCACCCTGGCCCCCACAACTTATCCTGCCCCCCCAAACTTTGAACCAAAGGTGTCTGAGTGTCACTTCCTTCGCTATTGGAACACTGCCCCTCCCCAGACCATTCCACAGCCACCCAGAAGGTTCTGCTTTGGCCCCAGAATGTAAACAGGCAAAGGTAGCTGGAAACTAATTGCAAAATTTATTCCAGGGCTGCAGGAGCTGGGGAGATTCTTAAGGGCACTTCTTGTTTTGGGGATGTGGGTCTCCGGCCTTGGCGGGGGCACACGTTTGGGAGGGCAGGGGTGGGGACTGAAACAGGGCAGTGGAAGGCAGGGGTCAGGGATGCCCAGTCTCCCCAACTGGGCCGGCTCAGCGCAAGCTGCAGTGGCAACATGAAGCAAGACAGACAGTGGATGCCCAGCTGAACAGCCGGGGCCTCTCCCTAGTGCTTGGCCCTGGAGAGTGTCTTTCAGGGCCTACGGCAAGAGGCCAGCAAGCTGAGGCCCAGGTTCAAGGGTTTGCAGCAGGGGACCCAATGGGACAGGGGCCAGTGAGGGGCTCATCAGCATTGTCCCTGATCTAGAGACCCCTACACCCTCCCCAAGTTTGCCCATCTGAGCCCCCACCCTCCCACCCCAACATACACAGGGCATCCTGCTGTTCACCTAGTGGGGGAGGTGACGAGCAACAGCTCTTCTCTGGACTGGGGTGGGGCCTCAGAAATAATGACCCAGCACCACCCACGGGGTACTTGGTATGAGAGTATCTGGGGTGAAACCATGGGTCGTACTTGATGCTAATCCCCAAATCCCAGCCTTAATCCTCAAATCTGTCTCCTGCCTGCCCCCCACACACACCTTTCAAGGAGTATCTAAGAGATTAAAAACCAAATGAACAAAAAAACTAAAGCAACAAACTTCTTGACTACAGCCTTGCAGATAAACACCAGCCTGGGCTGGCCAACTTGGGGTGGGGCTAGGATGTTGATTGTGCTAAACTTCTCTGGTAGGAGAAGGATAGAAAGATGATTGTAGCAAAATTATTTTCAGATGATGTGTCAAAGTTCTCCCCTACAGAAGTCAGATGGGGTGGAAGGGCTAGGGACAGGGTCTTTTTGTCCTAACCAGTCTCCCAGTGTCCTCTGGGGCCCAACAGCCACTGCCTAGTTTAGCAAACTCAGTTACCCCTAGTTTACAAAACAGAGGGCTTCCCTCCTGGTCTCTATAAGGGAGTTCTGGAGACCCTCTCTTCTCCTGCAGTTGATGCCCAATCAGCCTCTCCCCGCCTGCTTCTGCTTCCAGGAGAGGGGGAAGGGATGACCTCTGACCCAAGGGACATGGAGGCCCACCAGGGAATCCCAAACCTCCTCTCTGGACCTGAGCTCCAGTCTCCAGGACAGACAACTGGGGGCAGGGGAATGGAGGGAGTGGTTAGCAGCTGCCCCCTTGGGGCACTCTGAGTGGTAGGCAAGTGCCAGTGGCTAGTGGGGGCTACCCCACCTCAGCCAGGCTCTGCTCATCCTCACCCACCTTCCCAAATACACAGCTTCAGAGAACTCGGGCAGGGCCTACAGGGTGGGGCTCCTGGGTTGGCAAAATAAACCATCTGGGAGGGTCAAAGGGGTGGCTCTGGCCCCTTCCCTGGCCCTAGTCCCTGCCCCAGCTGGCCTAGGCTCAAGTCTGCTTAGCTTGCAGCATCTCAATGAGCAGATTGTTGCGGGGCATCTCGTTGCCCAGGTGCTTGTGGTACAGGTATTCCTTGGCCTGCATGCTTAGTGCCCGCACCTCCACCAGGCACAGCAGCAGCTGCTGGAACTTGTCCCCACAGTGTGGGTAGTGGCACAGGGTGTAATCAAGCAGGGCAGCATTGGCCTTCTCCTGAGCATCCTTCACCAGGCTGTGGTTATTCAGGAACTTCACATCTGAAAAGGGAGGAACTCTGTCACCATTCTGTCACCATTACCATCAAGGTTGGGCCAACACTGCCACTGGCATCACCAACATCCCCTTGGTCATCAAAGGCATGGGCACTACCACCATCAACAATGCAACCACAATTTCCCCATCACAACCATATCCCATCACCTTGTCATCACCATAGTTGATGAGTACCGTCACCATTATCAATCACCAATACTGACGTCTCTGTGTTTCTTACAAACATGGGCACTGTCACCATCAACAACTAAACCACAGTCATCCCTGTCACCATCATTATTGCCATTGACATCATCACAATGGTCACCATGAACACCACCACCAGTCAACAACACCAGCACTAACTCTACTAGGTGTATCTTTGGGCATGTTACCTAACCACTCAATTTCCTCATCTGTAAATAGGGGGTGACAATAGTGGCTACTTCCCAAGACTGTCACGAGGATTTAGGGAGTTGATACATGGAAAGTACTTAGAAGAACAGTGTCTGACACAGTGAGGCTCAAAATGTTGGTTGTTATCATTATCACTCTTACTCTCAGCATTATCAACACCGTTGCTGCCATAATCAACACCATCCCCATAACCATGGTCAAAAACATCCTGTTGTCATGATCCCTGCAGTCATCACCATCAGCATCACCAACCTGCCACAGTCATCACCGTCACTCCCATTAGTACCATCCCCAGCAGGAACCCATCATCAGCACCGCACCATCAGCTCCATCACCACCATGACCAGGGAGGTGCACTGTGAGTGGAAGGACCCCACCTCACGCCTGTAAGGCATGTGGACTGGTGGCCCCATTCAGAGAGCAAGAGGCACTCCTTTGGTCTACCCTATGACCAGTGAAGACGCTCCATATCAACAAAGTGAAGAGACAACCTATGGAATAAGAAAAAATATTTGGCAACTATATATCTGATAAGGGTTTAATATAAAAAATATTTAAAGAACCCCTACAATTCGACAACAAAAAGGCAAACAACCCAATCAAAAAATGGGCAAAGGACTTGAATAGACATCTCACAAAAAAAGATGTACAAACAGTCAATAAGTACATGAAAAGATGCTCAATGTCATTAGTCATTAGGGAAATGCAAATAAAAATCCAATGAGATATCACTCTACCCCCACTAGGATGGCTATTTGATAATGGAAATAAATTTAAAAATGGAAATAACAAGTGTTGGTAAGGATGTGGAGAAACTGGAACTCTCATCCCTTGTTGGTGGGATTGCAGCTACTGTGGAAAACAGTTAGTTCCTCAAAAAGTTAAACATAGAATCACCAAATGATCCAGAAATTCCACTCCTAAATATAAACCCAAAAGACTTGAAAGCAGGGACTCAAACAAATACACTTACACTAATGTTCACAGCAGCACTATTCGCAATAGTCAAAAGGTGGAAAAAACCCAAACGTCCACCAACAGATGAATGGATAAACACAATGTGGTGCTTACATACAATGGAATAGTATTCAGCCATAAAGAGAGATGAAGCTCTCATACGTGCTATGATATGGAGGAATTTTGAAAACATTTATGCTGAGTGAAATAAGTCAGACATAAAAGGACAAATATTGTATGATTCCACGTACATGAAATATCTAGAATAGGCAAAGGCATAGAGACCAAAGTTTATTAATGGGGTGGGTGGGAAGGGGAAATGGGGAGCTATTGCTTAAGGGGTACTGAGTTTCTGTTAAGGGTGATGAAAAATTTGGAAATGGATTGTGGTGATGGTTCCACAATATGCTGAATGTAATTAATGTCACTGAATCGTACACATAAAAATGGTTGAAATGGCAAATGTTTTGTTATACATATTTTATCACAATAATTTTTTAAAAAGAGATAATCATCCTAAGCAAAAAAAAAAAAAGAGGCTCCAGTACCAAAGGAAATTCTCTCATGGGGCCATGGGAGGACGTGAGCGAAGATGTTCACTGCAGCAGTATTTATGGTGGTGGGAAGGTGGCCTTGATGGCCATGTGAGGGCTGCACCCCAGGGCATCTTGTGCAATAGGCAGAAGAAATAGAGTAAATATGACACAGAGCAAATGGTCAGATCTTTTCAAAGCATGAAGGAAAAAAAAAAAATGAATGGAAAAAATTTAAAGATACAAAATGAGATCTATAAGGCAAAGCCATTTATATAAATTAAAAATACTCATACACAAACCACACACATTATGTAAGAGCAGGGACAAACAAGAAGATCTGCATTAAACACGAAGGAATGGTTGCTTATGGGAGGGAGAGGCAGGAGACTGGCTCTTCATGGACCAGTGATCACTTATGCCATGAATGAAGGAGTGTGACTAATTCATCCCCTGCACCCGAGGTCCAGGGAAGGGACAAAAAAGAAATTATCTCTGGAGTGACAGACAGGCCCAGGTTCAAATCCCAGCTCCACCATTTAGGGGCAGTGGCCCTGTGGATGAGTCCTTGCCCTGCCCTGGCTCACAAGGCCTTCCTTGTTATGAAACGGGTAGTGTCCACCTCGCAGGAAGGGGTGGGAATGGGGCAGAGCTTGGATGATGGGGGCCTGCACCATGCCTGGCACCTGAGGATGCCCAAGGTGAGTTAGTTTGTTGTCACTCAAATTCTTATCAGCCTGCAGGCCTCTTTCAGCTCCTGGGCAGCATCTCCAGCTGGTGCTCTGTCTGGGGCTCAGGATCAGCAGGAGATGAACAACACAATTGGTCCCCAACCTCCATATCCTAGCCTAGCCTTGCCTGGGATGTGGCATTCAGTGGCTCAGAAAATGGTTGTCCATCTGCATCCCTTCCGCCCCCATCGCCCTCAGCCTTGTTGCTGCAGGGGAGTCCAGAGCCCAGCATGTGCAGCCCTTGGCCCCTCTAATCTCTCTTAACACCCACTGCGCCAGGAGGGCTTGATGCTCTTGGCAACCCTGATCCCCACCCGCCCCCAGCACGCCTACTGAGGCCTGTGTTGTCCAAAGTTGGATTTAGGGAAACCTGAGCTGGGCCCAGGGCTTATGACAGGATTGAGCCCGAGCCTCCAGCCCTTCACTCTCCCTTCAGTAAGCAAACCAGGGTCATTTCTTCCTCATCCCCCCAGGATTGCCATTAGCCCATAAGACACCATTGTGCCAGTTAGAAAGAAGTCCCCCTTGTCCATAGAGACACAGCTTGGCAAGGGACATGCAGGCTGGATTTTAGCCCCTACTTATCCCCTGCCTAGGTACCCTTGTGCAGTGAACAACCTGCCCAACTGTATACAGCAGCCCTGCTCCCTAGCCTGGCCTACTCCAGATACACCCAAAAGGTCAAGGAAAGTCCTCCCACCTAGCTAGCTTTCTGGGAGTAAAGGGTGCCTCCTGGACCTATCTCAACATCTTCCCATCCCAATCCTGTTCCATCTGCCATCCTGTTATTCGTCCCTCACCTTCTCTGGGACTGGGCAATTCTCCTGATACTCACAGTATGAGGCTGGGGGCCAGAGAGGGGCAGGGACCAGCTCAAGGCCACACAGCAGTCTAGCAGCCCAGAGAAACAGCTGGGAGCAGGGGTAGGGAGGACAGGCTGGGGTGCTGGAGTAAGGGCAGGGATGGGCAGGCCCGGGGAGGACCAGGACCTTGGCTTTACCAGGATTTACTGTCCTCAGCAGCACTGAGCCAGGGACAACAGGGTGGTGATGGAGGACAGTGGGGAGTAGGTGCAGAGCAAAGAGAGGTTTCGAGGATGGGCCCCCTTCTCCTAGCAGTTCTGGATCCTTCAGCTCCTAGCAGGCTAGAGACCCCCACTGCCCCCATGAGGGAGGCTATGGGGCTGGGATGGGGAGCATAATGGCTAATTGAGCCCTAGCCACCACAGTACAGACTGTGGACCCAATTTCCTGGCCACCCATCAAGCACCTTGCACCCAGCTCAGTGAAGCCCCACAGACATCCAGAGAGGCGGGAAGGGCATGCCATTTTACAGGTGGGGGGCCCAAGGCTCAGAGAGTCAGGGTGGTGCCTGGGACACACACTAGCTGCCAGGGCCTGGATTCAAACGCAGGTCTCACTGACTCCAAAGCCGAGGCCTCACCTGTGGGCAAATAGGGGCTGGGTGGCCCCTGCCAGGGCATCTGGATGGAGCTTAGACACTGGCTCCTGGGCAATTGGACATGATAACTTCATGTACCTTCCAATTTAGGAGTTTTTTCTAAGGCCCCCTACTCCTGGGGTCCAAGGTTTACCCAGAGAGGCTACTCTGGACTCCAGCCTCAACCTCCTCCTCACTTGAGACCTTGGACAATTCAGGTCCCTTCTCCCAGCCTCCACTCCCCTGTCTAAAGGGACCTCGTGAGGATTCTATGGAATAACTGATGTGACAGAGCGACCATCCCACAGAACACCATGCCCTCTCCTTTAGACGAGGGAGCAGGGGCCAAACAAACCTGGAGACCCCCCATTCACTGTGTCAGACATTCACATCCCAGCTCCACCACCAGCTGAGTGACCTTGCGCAAGTCACCTGCCCTCTCAGCCTGATTTTGGTCATCTGCAAAGTGGGGGCAAATGAATTACCTCACACAGGGAAGCCAAGAACTGGAGATAATTTGTGAGCCGCCCTCAGGTTGGAGACAGGATAGATCGATGGAGACAAGCCTGCATCCCCCAGTCTGTTAGGGCTCCCAGCAATCCTGGAGGTGGGAGGAGGCTGGGAGATGGCACCCCCCCCACCCCCACCCCTTCAACACCTTGGAGAGCAGCCTGCTAGCTCTGTGGAGCCAGGGGCCCCCAGGTTCTCAGAAAAGCCCCCTTTTCACGGTTTAATTGAATATTTGAATAATCCTTTCATTCCAGCGAGGCATAAAGAATGTTGTCCCAATAGCGGTGACTCAGGCAGGCGCCCCCGCGCACAATGGCCTCTCGAGTGGGGCTGCTATTCAGGCCGCCTTTTGTTGGCGCGGAGCAGTGGGTAAATTGCAAACGCTTAAGGGAATGCTGCTGCCGCCGCCTCAATGGAAATCAGGAAATCGAATGTTAGGTCAATCCATTAAGCTTCGATTAAGTCCTCGGCAGAACAATGCCAGCCGGGCCCATCTTCATAAACACCGTGATTGCCAGGAGAGAGGCACTAATTTTAATTAAACCTCCTTACCTGCCTGTGCGCCTGCCCGAGACGGCTATTTAGACACCAAATGGCACCCTTATGCGGAGGCAGGCTAGAAGGAGATGCTGAGTGAGCTGGGGGGAGGCGGGATGGGATGGGGGGACAGTCATCCCATGAACCCAGGCTGCCCAGCCCAGGGAGGTGCTGCCTGAGAGTGACACCCAGCACGCCAGCTGGAAGTCTACAGGCAAATGCTGGCCCTTCTCCAGGCCCAGTTTTCATTGAGGTCCCAGCTCTGGTGGTCTGAGTGGAATCCTGAGAGGGACCCACGTTCCAGACTCTGGGCAGATCTTGCCTGTATTTGTCCACTTCAATCCCAGCCCCAAGTCTAGCCTCCTGCATGGCTCCCAGCTGCCCACCTGCCATCCTTTTCCTAAGCTCAGTTGGAGGGACCTTGCTAAAATGCAATTTTGATCACGTTACTCCTTCCTTAAAATCCTTCCCAAGAGAAGGTTCAAGGTACTTGGCCTGGCATTCAGGGCCCTGCACAGCTCAGCCCCCTGCCCACCTCTCCATCCCTTCTTCAACCCCTATAGCCAAACAGAATTTTCAGGATTCCCCCATCCCTTTCCCCATGCCTTCAGTCTGGAATGCCCATACTGCTGCTTGCCTTGTTTCACCCAGAAAACTCCAACTCATACTTCAAGGCTCAGCCCAGAGGCCCTTCCTCCAAGAAGCCTTCCCAGATATCCTAGGCAGAATTGGTTTCTCCTTTCCTCTCTGGCCCAACCCTGACCACACTGGTCCACTAAGGCTCCTCTCCCAACCCAGAACTTATCAACCAAAGTGTCTGTGGCCCACCTGGCCTCCTCTTCACTGCTCTCCCATGAGCTAGGCAGGTCCAGGTCCTGTGATTGCCAGGAGAGAAGCAATCTCTTTCTCCCCTGGCAGCCCCACTTCATTAGAGTCTCTGGCCACCTGGGCCGGCGGTTCCCCCATCCACCTCAGAAAGACCAGGCTCACTGCCCCCAAAGGCACCATGCCACCCTCACTGCGTGAGGTAAAGATGGCAAGTACTCCGAGCCAGGGCGTCATGGAGAAACACAGCCCTGGGAGACAAGAGACTGTGACCTCTTTCATTCATTCACTTCATTCATTAACATGTTCCTTTGCTCATTAACTTAATAATGATGATTACCATAAAACAATACTAATGCACACTTACAAGGGTCCAGGCCACCTACTGAATGGGAATTCTCTCATTAAATCTTCATAGCAACTCCATAAGGTAAGGACTATTATGATAGCCATTTTAGAAATGACCACTCAGAAAGGGGAGTGACTTGTTCAAGTGCACACAGCCAGAGAAGAGCCCAGATGTAGAACCCAGGGTGTCCATCCCTACTCTCCGTTTCTAACCACTGCTCCACCCTGCCGTACGTGCATGCACACACTCTCATTTCCCTATCCTGCCCCTCCATCTCATTCTAGCCAAGCACTGTGCTCATTCCCTGGTCTCTCAGGCCTCAGTGGCCTCATCTGGAAAACAGAATAAAGGCTAATGCCTCAGCATGAGAAGTGGGCTCAACTTACACCCCATGGAAGGCAGAGTCCTGGGTTTATCACCAGATGGACACCAGAGCTACGCTGGGCCTGGCAGGCCCAAGCTCCTGGGGCCTTGGTGGGAAGGGAGACTGTGTCTGCAGGGCGGGTGTCACAGGTCCCTGTGATCTGGGAAGCCAAGACATTGTCCCTGCTCTGCAGGGGGCACCCAAGGATAGCTTGAGCCTCTGCCAAGGAGACTGGTGGCTGGAAGCCCACTGTCTACCTGACCCTCCATAGGACCATCAGTCAGGTCAGGAACTATCACCTCACAAACCACCCAGACCCCCACAGATTGCACACTTCAATGCTGTGTACCCCCAAGCACTGCCTACCCCTCCAAATCCCTCATGTCCCCAAATCTCCCCAGTCACTCTCCAGCCACACACATTGTTCACCCATTGTGACACATAAAAAACCACAAGCATGTAAATTAAAGTTCGTAGTCTGCACATGCAAGCACACACACGTGCAGAAACAAAGATACGGACTCAAAAACACGTAACAAACGCTCAGAAACTCCTGGAGTCTCCATACCCACAACCACACAGAACTACAACCACGCACATCAGTGGCTCTGTTTCCTGAGCCCAGCTACTCTCAAAGACAAGGTTGGGGGGGGTACTGGCTGGAGGCAGAGGTGGGAGGGGGCTTCCCCCAGGTGAAGCCAGCCAGGCCTGGGCCCCTGAGGCTCCTACCAGGGCTTCAGGCCACAGCTCCTAACTGGCTGCCCAAGATCCCCACCACCACCACCATGGTTGTCTCCTACCAACGCCCACGTAGCAGCTGGTGTCCAAAGAGGAGTTCTAACACAGCCTTTCAGATAAACGTCCAGGACTTTCTGCTGGAGTCAGGAGACCCAGCCCACTGCACCCAGTCACTTGGCCATGGCAGATACACACAACCCCACCTGAGCCCTGGGCTTCTACCATCAACACTTCATGATCATTCCCCCTACCAGTTCCCTTCTTCCCTTCCATCTCTCCAGTTCCTCCCATTTCCCTCACTCTCAGGCAGGTGCACCCTTACCAGCCTGGCTATGAAGCCATCTGCCACGAAGCTGACATCTCAATCCTGCCTCCTCCCCAGGTGACAAGGCACTCAGTCCCCTCTGTTCCAACCTTCCATCCCATCTGCACCTCTGCTAAAAGATTTATCCACCCAGCAAACTCCTCCTCATCTTCCAAGACCCTCCTCAGATATTCCTCTCCCAGGAAGCCTTCCAGGCCAAGCCCTTGCTCTCCACCTGGGTTGCCCCAGCCATGCCCATCCCTTGTCTCAGCCCTGACTGCACAGGACTGGAGGTGTCTTCTGGAAACAAGAAACACTTCTATGTCCATAGCATCACTGGGCAGAGAGTGGGCACTGGAGATGGCTTGCTGGATGAAGGAGGACAGAATGGGGCTGGCCGGGTGGGAGCCCAGAGGGAGGGTGGAGACAGGCTGGGCTGGAGTCAGGAGGGCAATGGGAGGAACCCGCCAGATACTTAGGGGCTAGGGGGAGCTGGTGGGTTGGGCTCGCCCTCTGCCCCTTCCCTGCTTTATTTTCCTCAGCATTTATCACCATCTTCCAGGCTGCATATTCTACTAATTATTTATTTCACTAATTATTTATGTATTTTACTAGTCATATATATGTTTTTTGTCTCTTTCCCCATGAAAACATCAACTCCAGGAGGGCAGGGATCTTTGAGTCTTTTTTTGTTCACTGCTGTATCCCCAGTGCCTTGCACAGTGCAGATCCTCGGCAAAGGTTTGTAGGATGGATGGATGGATAGGTGGGTGGATGGATGGATGGATGGATGGATAGATGGATGGATGGATGGATGGCAAAAGAGACTGGAATTCCAAAGAGCTCAGAGTGAGACTGTTGGTCCCCCTTAGAGCAGAGAATCAGGAATAACAGGGGCCCCGGGTGGGAGCCAGGGAGCAGAAACTCTGGAAATTGCACAGACTTTTCCTAGAGTGGCATAGGTACTTTTCAAGGGCTTTCAGTCAGGAATTTACCACATTCTCAGGTGGGGTCCTCATCCATAAAGGGCAAACCCACCGCCTTCAGCCTTATCCTGGCTCTTTGAACTTCTGAACAGAGAAACTGAGGCCCACAGAGGAAGCAAGCCTCATTTTAAGAGCCCTCACACCCTTATTCATTGAGAGAGGGGTCTTTGTCCCCATTGAGACCACTGGGGCATATCCCCATCTTGGCCACTCTGGCCACATCCTTGATGAGGCCCTGCCCCAGCCACCTCTCAGTGCCCCAGCCACCCACCCACC